>NC_140126.1:20784932-21290094 GCF_964035555.1 Netta rufina
TACCTTTCACATTATACCACTCGTAATGGCTGCTCTCATCAGCAGAGGTGCCACACACTCTAGTTTAAGCTATGATAGTGCCCAGAAACATGGCAGAAGCTTTTGCAAAGAATTTCCAACCCTGGTGTGTGGTGTGTGTTGGATTTAGATGACTGGGAGAGAGCCCCTTTACCACCTCACTGCAATATGTGCTGCAGCCTGGCTGCTGTTCCTCAGCCCACTCTGGTGCAGCTCTATTCGTCTTCACTCTGTCATTGCAAATCTGTCTATCTCTGCTGATCTCCACAGAACCAACTTGTAGCTGCAGCAGCCTTATATTGGCCATGTCTACACAGCTAAGTAAAACAGGCCTGGACAATTAAGGCCAAAACCACATCCACATGTTACAGCATGTGCCTACACACTGTCCCTGTGGCCCATGGCACAGTTACTTTGGTGTAGGGTCCTTTTCCTGTTCCACGTATCTGCAGTGATTTAAAGGCTACATTGCTACCCCCAGTGTGGCTTCTTCTTGCACAACAGCAAGGACGTGCACGCACCACCAGAAGTGTTTCAGATGGGCAGGGGAGGGCTGCAGGTGGCGTAAAGCCTAATAGGGTGGTTTTGGAAGACTCAGTAGATGCAAGGGCACTATCCCTGCCTTATGTGCATGTCTTATGATCCAAACTGTGCTTAGGATTGGGCCAGCTGGTGTGGATCGGAGATGTCTGGGGAGACTGCAAATTTGTATGGCCTTCAGAAGCTCCGGGCCTTCGGGCCCTATTTTACTTAGTGGTGGAGTTGTGATCACTGGGAAAAGAGCTGTTCCTTGTCCTTACTGTCACAGCATGGTGATGGTGAAAGTAGGAGAGTTTCTCAAACTCACAGAGATGTAATTGAGAGTACAGTTCAGATAAACCCTTAAAGCCAGAACATCATTCAGTAAATGAGTAAGAGAACTGAAGGGCAGTCAAATAGTCTCTTACCTTTTCTTACATTACTGACAGAGAACAGATCATATCAATGTACACATAAATTGTTGTTATAGGTAGGATTTTTGAAAGAAACTGGGCTTTTTCTACCTAGGGGCCTCTGGAAAATTAATCTGTACTAATTCAAAGAATTAATTTACAGTTAAACTGCTTTAAATTCTTGTGCATACAAATGAATTCCAGAATGAAAGCAGCCATAATTCAGATAAGTTCAGAGTCAGAATTCAAATAAGTTTAGAGTCAGGGTCATCATGTCCTGTTACCTCACTTGCTGATAACCACATCATCTAATTACTTTTTAAAACTCATTAAGTGCCATAGGAGCCCAAGGCAGTTTGACTTTCTTCACAGCCAAATACCTGGTCATTTTAGAAAATGAGACATAAGTTCCTAAATAACCCAGGTTGTTTTTGAAAATTTCATTTTGTTGGAATATTTGAAGTGCTCAGCACCATAGCAACAGCATAGAATTATGCCTCATCTTCTACAGTAATTTAATATACTAAAAAAAAAAAAAAAAAAAAAAAAGACTGGTTATCAGTTTTGAAAAATATCAGTTACATTACAAGTGTGAGAATAAAGTATCAGGTCTAGTGATACTGGTAAGCTATTTCTGAAAAGGAATAAGGGCAAATCTTTTATTTTTTACTTTTTCAGAGGGTGCAATGAAATTTTAGGTCTGCAAAGTCTCACAAGTTTGAGAATAAAATACTCTTACTGGTACTAAGTATTATCAATAAAAAAGACAAGGACAAATCTTTAATTTTTCAGAGTATGCTAAAATTTTAGGTCTGCAAGGATTTAATGGTTAGTGCAAAAAGGTAGGAATTAATTGGCTATGCTTGCTCTTGCAAAGAGCTAAAAGTTTTAAAAAAGAATTATTGATTTTGTTTTATGCTATATGACCTTCATAAAGAGATAACCTAGTGTCCCTTTATTGTATAAAACCAAATGACTAAGACAAAAATTAGATCTCGTTAAAAGAATAAAATTAAAATAAAAGTTGAACCTCTTCAGAGGAATCAGGGATTTTCTTGGTGCTGCTGTGATAAATTAGATTAAATACAAGTCTTTTGTGTTGTGTTACAGTATATAAAAGACATGCATTAAGTTGTTAATAGTGTAGTTTAATGAGAAACACTTTAAATGTCAGCTATGTAAATAGCAGACAATACAAGAAGCTTGGAAACTTCTTTCATTGCTTCTGTGGAGAGGAGTGACTCTTCTCTTTTAACACCACTTTAAGCTGGGTCAGGACTGCGATCTAAATCCCTGATTTATAAGGATCATAGCTGAAACATTTGTTTTGTGTTAATGCCCTGTCTTCTGCATCCTGTGGAGTGGTTTTCAAGAACTCTTCTACTACTAGTGACTCTTTGTGTTCCAGTAAGCAGTGAATAACACCATACCTGGGCATTTCTGTTTCAAACTTTGTTACCTTTTGGAAGAGTATGATACTGGGATATTGTGCAAAATACTTATATAGAATTTTCTGTCCTTTAAAAAGAATTTAATTTGTTGTCTGTTCCTCAGGGTTAAGCTTCCATATTGAAAGGTTTGTGCTATGATGGTTTCTGTAGGTTCTGTGATGAATTAGGACAGTATTATGAAATATAGAATGTAAATTTAGGTGGTAGAGATAAATAGGATATAGCCACTGATTTTCATTGCATAGTCGTCTGCCACATAGTGGAAGGGGTCTGTACCATTACTGAGAGGTTTCTTTGGGCAGCTTCTTTGTGGAAGGTTCCTTCTGCAAAGATTTTGACCCTGCCCCAGTGACTGATAAAACATGACAAGATGCCTAATAACAGAACAGCCTATAACAACACTGGAAAATCAACACTTCTGTCCACAAGCTGTATGTGTGCATTGGGCAATTCAAAACCGAGCACGGTCAAACTCAAAGGTTAAATGCAAATGAAAGGTTATATTTGAAGCACCTTGAAAGAAAAATCGCTAATCACTCCATAAGCACCCTTCGTTCCAAATTTGCAGGAAAAGCTTCTACAATTCAGTATTCTACACTGAGATAGGAATTAGGAGTTCAAGCATATTGTAGCTCTGAATTGAATAAAGAGGTGTAAACAAAAAATAAAAACAAAAATAAAAACAACAACAGAAAATACACCCTGGAGTGGGATAAACCTTCAACCTTTGCAAAGAATACTTTTCAGAAACTCTCTGAAAAGTTATGCTCTCACCTACTGATTTCAGCCATACTGTAGCCTTTCTCACTTTCAAGGAGGTGTGTTATTAATCTCCTCACTTCAAATATGATGTGCCTCATGAGCTTCCCTAATCTTTTTTGCTAGTATCAAATTGTCATTTAAACTGTGCACATTATTCCAGTCTAAAGAGATGATTCACAACTGTTTCCCTGGTTTTGTGCTGATGTAACTCCATTGAGATCATGTCGATATTCCTTGTCCCAAAGGGAAGAACAGATCTTTCATGCTCAGTTAACATTCCTACTTCTCTCCCCAGGGTACCTATTCTCCTTTGCTAGAGATTCTTTTGAATACTCTAATTAAGAATAAGAATCTCATTGAATATTAATTAGTTTTTCACTGGCCTCATTGAAAATATTTAACTCAAAGCAATTTCCTGGTAATTATCTCTTGATTATAATTTTGAGAGACTTACCACTTTTTAAAATAAATTCCATTTTTTGAAATAAAACTTCCTTTTGCATGTGTCCAGTTTGTCACAACTACTGATAAAAATACAAGAAGCAGTGGCCATGAAGAAGTCATTTTGTTTTGTCTTATTTCTTGGGCTTCCTTTCTACAAAAGCTGTCATTATGTCCCTAGCTTTCCTTCTTTTGCTGTTTTTCACTCTAATTACTTAACTATACAGCAGATGACGGCGTCCTTCATGCAGACAAGTTCAGAGTCTTTTCAGGGATTGAATCTATTGGGCTTGTACAAGCAGACAGCTCTGTGTTAAGGCCAAAATGGCAAAGCAGCTCAAGACTTTTCTTTCTTGCCTGTTCCTGGAATGGTGAGATAGGACCTGATTGGTCCTCAGCTCTTTCTTCAGCTTCCCACTCACTCTAGGACTCCTAGTTAGGTATAATTAAATACATGACAAAACCCTTTTCTGCTTCCAAATTTGTTTTGAATATTCAAGAGAGAGGAAGAGACTGCAGAATTTGAATTTCATGCCCTAGAACATATGGTGCTTTGGACTAGCAGCAGGACAAACTAAAACCATAATTTTTATATCCTTCCTATCATAGAAGAAGGAAGTGGAAGTAGCTTTTCACTTTTAATAGATGGCCACAGCAGATGCTCTTTGAAATCTCTGAAAAGGGGTAAAATTCCGCAAATGCCAGAAGTATGTGGTTGTTTTTTTCTGTTTTGTTTTGTTTTTCTAAATCAGGATGCGAAGTAAGGAGTCTAAGACTAATTCTCAGTGAGAATGAAAGAGTAGGTTTCTTGTGAACTTTTAGGAATACTTTGAGGAATGCTGCAATCATCCTGTGTGCCAGCAGCGTCATCATTGGCCTCTAACAGGGCAGTCATGTTGTTCCAATGAAAGCAATTGCAAGCATAGCCCATTGCAGAGTTCTCAGCCTTCTTGCCTGGGATCTCAGCATCATCCAGAAGCTTGTGAAATTATCTTAAAGCACCCTTTAAAGTTTACCATCTTATTGCAACAGCATCATATATAGATTCCATTATTGCAGCCAGGAGCATTAACCATTCTCAGGCCCCTGTAGAAGAACACTTACATGGCTTTATTTCATGTGAAGGATTGCATAAGGACTTCAGGCGGAATTCCTTCCCAAATTCAGCTGAAAGCCTTATGTAAGTCCAAACACTTGCCTTATGCTTCCAAAGAGAAGTGATGCTGATTGAATGCACTAGAACTCTCAGACACTACTGTAAGGGAACCAAATCATTCACAAGAACCCTTTGCCTCCTTGAGCTTGAAGAGCTGCTCTGTGCAGCTCACAAGAAAGGCTGTCAGAAAGGATCAACCTTTGCTGCCAGTGCAGCTAATGTGTTGCTACCAGCTGGTTGACGTACCTCTCCTGCTGACTGGTAATGCTTACTTCACCAGGCACTTGGTCTGCTTCCAGCACATGCCTCTATTTATAATCTGAACAGCAGCTACAGGGACTCTGCTCCATTCATATTTGTCAAGTCTTATGGAGTTAGTTACTATACCAGATGTCAAATTTTATAGTGAAAGTACTTCAGTCTCCATTCAACCAAATTCCTCATTTCTGCCACCCTAAGAGAGTACTGCTCATCATATATCTGCAGTGCAGACCAGTTACACTTGAAGAAAAGAATTTACTTGCCTTTGAGCAGCTGTAGTTTGAAACTATGACTACAGTAGAATAAGAAATCCAACTGTTAAATTAATTCATTTTTAAGCAACAATTCCAGAATTAAAAACATAGAATATTAATAAAGCATAATTCTTCACACCCTTTATTTCTATAAATCTAAACTGAAGCTTAAACCATGTTTTATAGTGTTGATATTGCCTGCAATGCAGCAAGCAATGAATAAGCAACGCTGATTCCAAAAGCAGAAAACATCTTTTAACCTGGACTGCTTTTGTTTCTTTGTTTTGTGAAGGGATCTCTTGAAGTAACTTAATTTTGAATACAACTCATTAATATGGGCTCCCTGCACCTGCATTTGCAAGTCTTCTCTAACTGCCTAAACAGGGGGACTGGAGCTTTTAGGATTAATTTTCCTTAAGTGACCTACTTCACAGAGAAAGATAATCGTATGTTTGTAGCCTCTTGCATTCTATTCAGGTCACAGATGGACAGATAGCAAAGCTATTCCTCAGTCACTTACCGGAGTTGCAGCTAATATCTAGTGAGAGTGGAGATCAGGTCAATGTTGATTGGTCAGAATGCCTAAAAGTATTGAAAATCATCAAATCCTACTTCAGTCTCAGGAGATGTCACAGTTATGCCCTAGGATACTAGTCAGTGGTTTGCTCTAGGAGTGTGTTGTGGTAGTGATAAAATTATTGTGTGCTATAGAAGTTAAATATCTGACTTTGAATCCTCTGCCTTGAAGGTGAACACCATGCACCATTCTGGCAGTGAACATGTCTAACATTACCCACATACCACGTACTGTGGCTGACAGCAAGGATCAGAAGTTCTGGGAAGTTTTTGAGCTTTTACTTGCTAAGAAGTGCTTATGATCCCATGAACAGTCATCACTGTAGACATAATTTTACAAACAATCGCTGTGACCTAAACCTGTGTTATGGAAGAATATTTTTTTTTATACCATGTTCAGTGGAAACAATAAAACTTGTATTTTGCTGTTAACCATAACAGACCTATTTTTGCTCTTGCATTGGGTTTATCCTCCACTGCTGTAGAAACACTTATGCAGCTATGTTTGTAAAGCAGTTTGTCATCTGTGTTCAAATATTCAGAATTTTCACAAGGAAATGACAAGGCTTCATTTTCTGTTATGATACTTTTAAAAGTTCAGTGGAGCTTTTCGTGATGAGAAGTGGGCAAGAAGTATGAAAAATGTCTCTTTTTTTTGAAAGACCAACTTAAAGTGTGCCAGGAAGCCAGTGATGTTAATTGTGACAAGTCTGAAGAACTAAGTATTTAAATTGTGACAGTGCCAGCAAAAGGATGCCTGGCTTTCAGAACAAAACAAAACAACATACTTGTGCAGGTTGAATTCTTAAACTGCAAATGTGTGTGTGCCTGTGTCACTGTGTTTATATGTACAGTTCAGCTTTTTGCTTTATGGTGTAACTCTGAAGGGTGTCCTGGCAGTGTAATTTGGATCACTTTCATCACTGAATAAATGTTGCCATTCCATGTAGGCCAGTAATCTTGGAACACCTGAAGAATGTTTTGGTTTTGTTTCATTGTGTAATGGTTTTGTTACAACCATTAAGACAACCTGACAGAGGTGTGTTTGTATTTCCTCTGATGCAATGTAATGCAGTGAGGGCAAAAGCAATTCCTTTTAGCAAAAAGCCTTTCAATCAGGAATTAAATAAAAGATTTTAGAGAGAGACAGTATGGGTAGCCCACCTACACCTATCCTAAGGGACATTAGTGCAGCTGTTTCATCATAAAAATCGTGGCCACAGGCTCCAGCAGTTGTTGTGAGCCCTTTGGGTTTTCCAGGCGTGGTACTTTCAGCTTCAGGACCTGAGCGTTTACCATCCCAGGTATTAGCTCCAGAATTTTCTCTCCTGAGGGAGAATTCCCTAAAGTATGTGCCTGAAGTGTGTGTTTCTCAGTGTTCATGTTGGAGCTGTTAATAAACTTGAACACATGTAACCCTACAGATCCGAGCATCGATGCACATAATCTTAATCTAGTTTAAGAACAGCCTGTTGTAGGTGTGCTTTGATCTGTTTCTAAAATAATTAATTTAAATCAAGATAAGTCTAGTTTTAGCCAAAATAATTCACAAACCATACATTTGTCTGTGTGCATGTGTGTGTGAAAAGTTATTTGAAAATAACTATGTACTGCTATGATTGGTTACAGGCTATTTTAATCAGATTATGATTTTATGAAGTATGGAAATAAAAAAAAAAATGTGTCTTTGGCCCTTGTTTCTCGGTATGATATCCATCACATTTTTGTGTCAGAGAATGTGGAGTTTTTTTTTCGGAAGAAACAGGATGTCTAAATAGTTGAGAAGTTATAGTGTATTATCAAATACAAAACTAGACTAAATCAAGTAATATGCTTCTATTTGTGGAGCAGTAGTACAATCTACAGAAGATATTGTAGAGATTAGTTGTAGGAAAAAATGTACAGTGTATGTTATAAACAACTTCTGCATTACAATAGGCATGTTCAAACCCACTGTATTAGATTTCTTAGGGGTAAAAAGTAAAGTGGAGAAATAGTACTAGTGCAGTCCTGTTGAAAGTGACTGATTTAAAATAACAAGCTCCAAAGAAACCTTCCAGCTTTTGAACCAGGGTAGCTATTGCAGCTACAGAAAATACATGATTTTTAATTACTGTTGACGTTCCACTGTACAAGAAATAACTGAAGAGCCTCCTAGCTGCTTTCTTGTCAGGGTTTCTTGTAAGGGCACTCGGCAAAGATGCAGGTGAGACATGCCAGGAATCCCACTCATGTGGTTACTCAGCGTTGGCTAGGACTCTGTCTCCTGGGATTTTCATTGCTTATAATTTTGCCTTGTATTATTGTGAGTATAAACAATACGTTGAAAAAGATCCATTCACTACCCTTTTTGCATTGTCAGTTATGATATGAAGCAATCAAATGGTTCCCTTCCTGTAACCGTCCCAGATAATTAGCTTGTAATCTGCAGGGTTACATGAATATAGAATCTTGTGTGTATATTTTTTCTGTGAGAAAAGACAAATAGGAAGATACATTTTGTAAACGTGAGTAAGTGTCACACACACAGTTAACTTCTAGTCCTGCTGTAGCAGGGCTATGAAATAGGACCACTCGCATGAACTTGGTGTGGAGATTTGTTTGCAAGATCAGAACATCTAGGAGGAAATGTGATTATGATGATGAACTCAAATTTTTCACATGATTTGTACAGAATTTGTTGATCTGCTGTGCTACTATAGATGAAAAGTAAATCTGTTCAGAGAAACAGAAGTATAGATATTGTTACATAAATTTGTTCTCATCTTCTTTAATATGTGAGTCAGTGCTCCCTAATGAAGTAGAATTATCATTATATTAGTTTAGTCACTGAAGATTTAAAATTTCCAGTGGTGAACTTCTAATTAGTTGAATAGATCATGAAATGGTACAGCAATTTGAAAGAACCTGTATTTCTTTTCTGAAAGAGCTTGTATTCCTGTTCAAGGGAAGAAGCAGTATATTTGAAAGAAAATGCAGGAGCATGGAAGAATCAGACATCCCATTTTAGTGAAACAGTAGATGTGATCTGAATTGATAATGAGTGGCACTTAGTGACTGGTTGACTTTGAACACCTGAGGAGTTTTTATAGGAATCGTAATGTTTTTGAAATGTGCATTTGTGGAACAGACTGTGCATATGCAAGAAGTGAGAAAAAGAAACTTGGTGGGTGAAATGGTGGCATAATGATTCATATGTGCAAAGTTCAAATAAGCCTATCAGCTTATATACAAAATATCAGTAAACTATAATTAAACATATGGTCCCTTCCAACTCAAGCCATTCTATGATTCTATGATATTAAATTATATTAATTATTAGAAATAGATTACAATAATTATTCATAATTCACTATAAACTTATATGCAAAGTCATTTTAGTTAGAGTTACAGATCATTAGTTGTCAGTGATGCCTTTAATAGTAAGTTAATTAGACAAAAATTAATTATTTTCTTTATGTATTTTTCATGTAGGTATGCAACTCACATGTGGTTGTCTTTATAAAAGTAAATGATAATGACCTGTTTGTGTACAAATACCTTCACCTGATATATAAGATGTTTTTCCTTTGCATTCTAAGTAGAAGGACAGGGTCTACAAATGATGGCTAATTATTTCTGAAAATTAAAATCCTGTATTCGTGCATATAATAACTAAATTATAGGCAAGGATTGTTCCTCCATGGCTACATTAATAAATCCCAACATCACAATCCTATTTGCAATAAAGCAATAATATCTCTATGCTTCTTGATCCTTAGCTTCTTCGCTGATATTACTGAAGTATTATTAACGGCATTATGTTGTTGAAATTCAAGATCTTCGATTTTGTAAGTCCAAATTAAGTATGGTATTTAATAATAATAATAATAAAAAGTATATTTCAGGCATAGAAGGCTTGCATTAGGGCAGCTAATCCGTAGTTCCAAAGCACTACATTAGCTCTCTTAATCATGTTGGTGACAAATCTTTCCCTATAATGTCTTTCATTAAGTAATACATTGAAAAAGCACTTATACATAATACATATATATTAAAGTGATGACTAATCATGTGCATATTCTAGAATTACAAGCTGTTGCTTTTCCTAGAATCACAGAATGGTTTGAGTTTGAAGGGACCTTAAAGATCATCTAGTTCCAATCCTCCTGCCATGAGCAGGGATGCCTCACACTAGATCAGGTTGCCCAAGACCCTATCCACCTGATGTCTTGAACCCCTCTAGGGATGGGACATCCACAGGTTCTCTTGGCAACCTGTTCCAGTGCCTCATCACCCTCTGAGTGAAGAATTTGCTACCAACATCTAAGTATTCCCCCTTTTAGATTAAAACCATTACCCTTTGTTCTATCACTATCTGCCCATGTAAAAAGTCACTCTCCACCTTTTTTATAAGCCCCCATTAAGGATTGAAAGGCTGCAAGGAGGTGTCCCCTGGAGCTGGTTGGATTTCATCATCCGTAACATTTTATTTTAAGAAAATAACCTCTCTTGAACTAGGAAGGTAGAGGTTGTTTTCCGGTAAAGATATAGCTATATTAAAAATTTTGTTGATGAGTACTTTCTGAATTTGAAGTTTTGATGATTTGCACACTTGTATTCTCACTTGAACATTTAGTCCTAGAGGTTTGAAGTCTCTGACCATTCTCATTCTGTCTTTGCAGTTCGACAATCAGCAAGCATTGGGAGGCAGAACTGGCCACGCTCAAGGGTAATAATGCTAAGCTCACAGCAGCCCTGCTGGAGTCCACTGCCAATGTAAAACAATGGAAACAACAGCTTGCTGCATATCAGGAGGAAGCAGAACGTCTTCATAAGCGGGTAAGTCGAGGCAAACAGCCAGGATCATTGAGATGGAAGTCCTGGTGACTGTATTCACTCATTTTGAAGTGGAACAAATAAGCTTATTGTTGGGGCTTTAGGTAAATCTTTGAGACAGACACTAAAGATCACTTTAAAGCACACACTGTTTCTCAGGGAATTCTTTTGTAGCAGTTCCTTTTCTGCAGAGGGTTTTGTTGTATCCAGAGTTATCTCTGCTGTAAACCTTAGGCCACCTTTGCCAGCTTTCACTCCTTGTTTTATGCCAGCTGCATTGCATCTGTTTCAGGACTTTCACCATAACATTACATGTGACTCCCTCCTGCCTCTAAGCCTGTAGAAACTTGACATCAGATCTGTAAGTTAAAGGAAACCTGTTGTAGTTCCCAGAGTTACCAAGGACCAGCAGCTTCCTTTTGAACTTGCACCCAAAGAAAACCAACCGTGTGTAGGACCAAACACATTGTATGCAAATAATGGTCTCCTCTTGCATTCATGCAAGAGGAGCAGGGTCTTCTTCCCTTCACTGTAAAATTTGCAGAAGTCATTTGGTAAAGCAGAAATTAAAACACAATTGGGGTAGGAGTAATAGCCTTTGAGAGAGGAATAAATCACAGAATCACAGAATTTCTAGGTTGGAAGAAACCTCAAGATCATTGAGTCCAACCTCTACCTAACGCTAGCAGTCCCCACTAAACCATATCCCTAAGCTCTACATCTAAACGTCTTTTAAAGACCTCCAGGGATGGTGACTCCACCACTTCCCTGGGCAGCCTGTTCCAATGCCTCACAACCCTTTCAGTAAAGAAGTTCTTCCTAACATCTAACCTAAAACTCCCCTGGCTCAACTTAAGCCCATTCCCCCTCATCCTGTCACCAGGCACGTGGGAGAACAGGCCAACCCCCACCTCGCTACAGCCTCCCTTGAGGTACCTATAGAGAGCAATAAGGTCGCCCCCGAGCCTCCTTTTCTCCAGGCTGAACAAGCCCAGCTCCCTCAGCCGCTCCTCGTAGGACTTGTTCTCCAGGCCCCTCACCAGCTTCGTCGCCCTTCTCTGCACCCGCTCAAGCACCTCGATGTCCTTCTTGTAGCGAGGGGCCCAAAACTGAACACAGTACTCGAGGTGCGGCCTCACCAGAGCCGAGTAAAAAAGCTTATATAGCTTATAAAGCTTATGCAGTGTTGAAGTCTGCATTGTGAATACAAGTATACAATTCCTCTTCTCTTTTCATATATGACACTTAATATATTGGTATAATTTATTCATGTTTGTCCATGTGAATTTAGTGTAGGGCATACTTTTGTGCAAAATGAAGACAAGCCTACACGTGTGTAGTGAAGATGTATTTAGTGGAGCTTTTCTAGATTTTTTTTTAGTATCAGAAGATGAATTTAGTTAAGAAATTAAAAAAAAAAAAAGTGGCAGAAGACCTATATACTTTTGTGGATGAAGACAACTTTCATGAATAAGCTGACAGACATGAAAGGTAATGTAGCAAACACAGCAGATTTTTAAATTTGATTTTATAGACTGTAGTCTCTTATATGAAATAAGATATGGAAATAACAGTTAGCTAAACCCTGCAAATTCCAAAGGTTCTTTCAGACCTGCACTGGACCTGTCCAACTGAAGGCTATCACAGGAACAAGCATCATATTGGTCTGAGGACGAGAAATTCAGCAGGTTGCACGTAACCTTCGCCCAGCTCTGGAAGAGTGTTGAGAATTCCCATGACTTGAGAAACCTGGGGAAATGTCAGGTTGTTGGGGCTGTCCTATACCTAGACTGAACTGAAACAAGGATCTTGAAATCCCAGCCAAACGAGTTTAATAGGGAGGAGTGACAATTTCCAATGGACACTTACTGCGTGTGTGATACCTGTCTGAATGAAATGAATGAAATGTAATTAAAACTGGTTCTTTCAATTGAAGAAATTGACAGTTGCTGACAAAATTGCATTCCTTTGAAACTTTTCTATTCAGGTACAAGCTTGTCATATATGTTTGTACAGAGATGTTTTCACTTATTTGTCTCATTTAGGCATCTCCCTTGGCAGGGTGGAAGTTCTAACCTGTTTTCTAGGTTTGTGGATGAAAGATAATAGTCATATTTGATAAATTTTTGATACTGCAGAATACCAGGTGAATTTCATTACTAGTGAAGTTTTACAGTGAAGAACTTATTGCTCAAATATAGACATAATGAGGTATCATTCTTCTTAATAATATGTATTAACAACTTCAGTTGCAAAGCTGAGAAAATAGAGTTCTGATCCAACAACGAAAAGAAAAGCAACACAGAACAACAAAAACTGAATTATTTACCTGCTCTCTGTGGGGAGACCCAAACAGACAAAATGAGCATGGCATGGTGATAGAAGGTCCCTTTTTCTTAATATTACTGTCACTCTTAGCCCTATCCTGTCATTGGCAGTTTGTTACTGGCAAACACAATTAATGAATATAGAATTTCTTTGTATGTTACTTTGCTTGCACCTGATACTACAGTAGTAACAGAAGTAGTAACAGAAGTAGTAACCAAGCGAACGCAGCAATTTTCCCACAATTATTTCGTATTTCTGAGGAAATACAGGATGTTATAACATGGAATCATCTACAATGTTCTTTTACAATCAGCTTTTATGTGCTTGTATTAAATCTTTCTGTAATCCATGACCTCAGGGCTTACTAATATCTCACAAACCTCTCTGCCTATGTCTCAGTGGGCATGCCCGTAAATTACTACAGCTCAAGAATACTGCCCTCTGTTGGAATTGCTTTGAGAAAGATATAGACTTGGCTAACACAGTAAATCAAACTGTCTAGGCAAAAGTGTTCAGAGGGTGTTAAAAATCAATTTATCTCTTACCCCTGCAGCACAATACAAGAGCTATTCTAACCTGCATGCTGGGCACTGATCTTTCAATTTGAAGTAGTCCCACATTCCAAAAAGAAACTGTAATTCAGATATTTCTCTGTTACATGGACAGAAAATGTGCTTTTGAAAAGGTGAATATGGAGACTGTTGGCTATGGTATGTTTGATAGCAAGCAGCGTTAAAAGACTATCATGTAATCATTCTGTTAGGTTTATCTGTTAAGCTCGGTGTACGCACCAGCTGCAACTGATCCAAAAATGCTCCCTAAATTGGAATCCATTTCTCCTGAGATTATGTAGAAGTTACACATCATGTTTTGGACGGTCCGCTTTTTTTATATAGATGATTCATATAGACACAGAAACATGAATGGGTGTACCAGTCTAAGACAATTGACTAACGTACTGAGTTAATTTGTTTCTCTAAGTGCTTGTCCTTCTCCATAGATAATCATCTAGGTAATCCTCTAGACATGTGATGAACTCCATCTTTAGTTCACAGAATCACAGAATAATTTAGCATGAAGGGGAACTTTGGATCTTGCCCAACTCCCTACTGAAAGTATGTCCAACTTTGAAATCAGATCCAGCTCCAGGGTTGGATAAAGTTACTCAGGACAGTGTGTTAAATCCAGAAAAATAGAGAACCCACAGCATCACTGGACAACCAGTTCCAATGCTTGACCACCCTTCTTGTCAAATTGGTTTTCCTAATATCTATTCAGAATTTGCCGTACTGCAACTTGTGGATGATGCCAGTTCAGAAGAAAAATGCTTTTTAATCCAAAAGAAACTGCGTTGAGAAAGAGTTGATAGATGATATTCTAAAATACTTGTAGAAAAAAACACTTCAAGGATAAACAAAAGTTTGGAAATTAGTTTGCATGTTTAATTGCAATGTAGTTGTTGTTTTACATGCAAAAGTTGGCTGTTACAGCATCTTGCCCACTGGAGAAGTAGAGTATGTGTAGATCTGTATTCATTAGAGGGATACACACACTTATAAGATCATAGTGTTGTACGGAATAGAACAGCTTTCAAAATAAAGAACTGTACTTCCACCACTAGCTGTTAAGTTTAGAGCAATTTAATAACATATTATGTGGTTTATATATAATGCAATTGTGGTATTCACTCCTTACATGCTTTAAGAATATCTACAAGTTCAGGTACCTGAGTCATCTATCTGCAAGCCACAGCAGACTCATGCCCTCTGTCAAATGTGGTAGTGGTGAGGAAATAATGCATATCGATTAGGAAATTTTATCTTATTATTTCTGTTTTTAGCTTCCTCTCTATATAAATAGCTTTATAAACAGTCTTACTTAAATAATTGCCTCTATTTAAAAATAAGGGAATGTTTTTTTAGTGCTACTATTAGGTGACTTTTTATGGTACCTTTCTCCACAGTTTGAACTTTGTCATGTTTTATTTATATATAAATATCCTTTGATTTTATATCATATCCCACCACTAAACCATGTCCCTGAATGCCACATCCACACATCTCGAATACCTCCAGGGATGCTGACTCCACCAATTCCACGTCCCTGGGCAGCCCGTTACAATGGTTGTCCACCCTTTATGACAATAAATGCTTCCTGATATTCACTGTAAACCTCCCTTGGTGCAACTGAAGGCCATTGCCTCACATCCTATCACTTGTCACCCAAGAAGAGTGACCAACACCCACCTCGCTTCAATCTCCTTTCAAGTAGTTGTAGAGAGTGATGTGGTCTCCCCTCAGCCTCCTTTCTTCAGACTAAACAGCCCCAGTTCCCTCATCCACTCCTTTTGACTCCTGTTTTCTGGGCTCTTTACCAGCTTCATTGTTCTTCCCTTAATGTCTTCCACCAACTCAATATCTTTCTTGTAGTGATGGTCCCAAAACTGATGACTCAAGGTGCTCAAGGTGCGGTCTCACCAGTGCCATGTTCGAGGGGACAATCCCTGCCCTAGGCCTGCTGGCCACACCGTTTCTGGTGCAGGCCAGGACACTGCTGGCCCTCTTGGCCAGCTGGGCCACAGCTGGCTCACATGCAGCCGGCTGTCAACCAGCACCCCCAGCTCCTTTTCTGCCAGGTAACTTTCCAGCCACCTGCCCCGAGCCTGTACCACTACAAGAGGCCAAGTGCAGCATGCAGCGGTTAGCCCTGTTGAATGCCATGCAACAGGATGCAGCCCATTGACCTAGCCTGTCCGGATCCTTCTGCAGATCCTTCCTATCCTCATACAGTATTCATTGTAAACTTTGACTTTTCAGGTGTTTTAAATTCTTTTAAACCCATCATTTTTTTTCTTCCATAATTGTTTTCAAATTTGACTGAAATAGTTGCTCTGTGTATCACAGATTACACTTTTAAAGTAATAGAAACAAAGCTATAATGCCCCCTCTTAGATTTGTGATTTAATTTTTAAAAAATTAAGTTAATTTATTATCTTTTTTTTTTGATTAAGATTTCCTCATCTGATAATTTAGTTTCTCACATTAACCTGCACTTATTTGCTTTCTCTGAGGCTTTTGTTTTCTTTGTTCCATTTATTCTCTGCATTAGTAATGCTTAGAGCTGAGAAGAAATAGAATACAAATTCAGTGTGTCTGAGTGCAAAGTTCTCCATAAATTAAAGTTTTGTGCTCTCTTCTGTTATATTTTGAGCTTAAGTCAGAAATACTGTATGTTGATATTTTGTCAGATATTTTTCAAAAGTTGACTAAATTTTTGAATGGACTTTTCCTTTCAAAATACAAAGAGAAAATAATTTTGAGAAGACACACTGCCCAATCAAGAGCTTAACTTAGAGCTCTGAGCCTTCTGTCCTCTAATCTGTTCAGAAGCAGCTTAACAACAAGGATTTCCCTTGAACAGGGTTGGGGAGCACTCCTACACACCCTGCATAACATTTGAAGTCAAAAGGGATTCATGAGTTTAGAACAGCTCAGTAACAGAAAAAAACACCAACTGAAGTAGCTACTTCAGACAAATAAAATAGCAGTGGTACTAACATTAATCCTGGTATCATAGAAAGGAAATGATTGAGTGGTGATATAAATTATGCAACATATCCCAAAGTTTCATCTTTGTCATGTAAAAAATTACAATTATACATTTTTTTTCTTGCATGCTAACTGCTAAAGTAAATCATCCTATGACACTGGGCAATAGCTCAGAGTAATAACACCAGTGCATAATAAAAGAGCTGCAGTCCTTGAAGATCATTTATCTGCAGGAAAAGAAACCTGCAATGACAAGATGAAGGCAAGTGATCAAGTTCTTGGGTATTTCTAAAAGAACAGAGAGGTAAACTCTTGAATTCTAGGTTGTTATTTTACCAAGATTACTTAGGAAATTAGATAAAATTAGCTTATTATGTTCTGGTTCTTTCATCTGGTGAATGAAATAAGTATGAAGACATCTTATGCAGTCATCAAGAACACCTGACGAATAATGGATCTTGAATTTCACTACTGTAAAAAGAAATTTTGAAGTGGAAATTTAAAAAAATGCATGAGCATACAGAAATAAAACTATGATCATTTTACTATGCCATTTCTATGCTGATTAAAGAAAACAAATGTCTAAATGCAGTTGGTGAAGTCCACAGGAAGTATGAGGTCCCATATAAATCATCTGCTCAGATTATCCTAAAAATGTCAATAGAAAATCTTTGCAGACCCTTAGCAGTCACCTCCACATTTCCACCACCTGCATTAATAATTGAATAGCCAAGACTCAGTTTCAAACGTGCAGATGTGCAACTGCTTGCTGAATCAGAGCCCATACTGTGGATTTCTGATTTGCTGAGAAGTCAGTGCTCATTGAAGAATTTATTATCACCAATATGAGACTACTGTGAATAACTTACTTGAGTGAGGAAAGAAATTTTCTAAAAGTGGAAATATGAAATAAGGTGACAGAAAGAGTGGTAAGAAGAAGAGATTTAATCCAAAAAATTATTGGCATTGCATGCTTTTTGTGTGATGTCTACCTTTTGTTATACAGTCTTCAAGACTGTGTCCCTCCTGTCCTTCCTGAAAAATATGGACTTATATTTAAACTTAGATTGCTTGATTAAAGAAAAAGGCTACTTGAGTATAACTTCCTTCTTAAATTACTGTAATTAGCATGCAGCTTGGTAGTCATGTGGTGCCATTCTTTAATGAAGAAAATAGATAAGCATTTTGCAGGGTAAATATGGTTCATTTGGCAATTTAATTGAAACAATGGGACTATCATTTTGCTAACATTTTTAATGCATTTAATTGAAACAAATGTGTGTGCAGTTGGACCAATCCTAAGGGAACAAAAACCAGACAAATAAATCTGTATTTTTACATATGCAATCCATTAATCTGGAATTGCAAGCAAATTTTTGTTGCACTTGAAAATGCTGATAAAGCAAAAATACATACGTAGCTTTTGCCCAAGTGATGTTAAGTAATGTTAAATATTGACCAAACGTTCTGGGGAGCGTTAAGTTAAGAAACAAGAAGTTAAGTTTCTGTGTTGGAAAGGCTAACTGTTCTAACTGTTAAGTTTCTAGAAGATATGTGGGAAAACAGTGACTTTGCTTTTTATTTTTGAAATTGCAATAATTTCTTAAAAGAAGAGTTTATGTTTTAAAGTAGGCTGTAATTACCTTCCTAAGGTCTGTTATCCTAACAGTAGAACTAGTTTCTAATAAAAAGAAATCCACAGTGCTATTTTAAAAATCCTTGAGAAGAGCCTTGTGACTTGACCACCTTTGTTGCATGATATTAGGGGATAACCAAGGGAAAAAATGTGAGCATTTTATTTCAAGGGATATGTGTTTTTCTCTCAGATGTACATTTTTGTCCAATATCCATTTCAGCTATCATAAATTTCATACTGGTTTTGAAATTTTATTTGTTGTCAGTCTTGAATTTAGAATGTCAGAATGATTAGAATGATTCCTTGAACAGAAGTGTCTACCACAGACTCCCAGGTCCCTTTTTAGGCATGATTCCTAATACTTATAATCCACATCTAGCCTTTATTAAGATTCAAACCTTGTTTAATACTTAGAATTTACTGAAAAAATTGCCCCTTTTCAGACAAAGCAGGTGAATCGGGTTATAGTAGTTTTGTTTCCTGTAATCAGAATGTTTTTGTTTGTTTGTTTGTTTGTTTGTTTGTTTTAATGGATGGTGAACTGAAGGCAAGTTCTTTATCATCTTCTTCTGCTTGCCTTGATTTGCTTTTAGAGTAGATTTCCATTTATGACCCAAGACAATATCTTTTTTTTTTTTTTTTGTGGAAATTCCTTTACACTGAATGTGGGGTGATAAAAAAGTAACTGCTGTTACTCTGGGATAGTAAAAAAAAAAAATGTGTTTTTTCTTAAGGACCCTCATCTCCATCTTCATCATCTATCTAAAAAGAAGGAATATTATTAAGATCTGCAGGTTTTACAAAGCGCACTTTGTGGAGACATACTGCAGCATTTTTATGTAGTCAAAGCTTTGTAGAATGAAATATAACTTATAATTCCAAAACTCTATTAGAGAATGAGGAAATTGCAAGGTCCTCAGGATTAAAAGATGACATATCTGTATTGTGTTTGCTATTGCATGTATTTTATGAACTGGTCAGATAGCAGATAAAAAAACAAACAAACAAACAAACAAAAAAAAACACTTTCTAATTGAATTTCAGACAAAGGGATATTCCCTGAAGTTAGCATTAACACTATCACTTGCAAATAGCAATGCCTGGCTGAAGCTCAGAGCATTGATTTTAGTACACTTCTTGTATTTTCATATTTTCCTACTTCAGTCTCATTTTGTTTTTCACAAAAATCAAGCAGATGATGGATTATTCCTCTTTCATCTCTGCAGAAATATCTAACTGTAGAAAACATTTTGATATTTCCATGGCTTGAGGCTTCAGTGCCCACAGAGAAAAATGTGTCCTTTTCAGCAAAATCTTTAATTGATTTCTAAGTTGAAAAAAGTAATGTATTGTTGGTAATACACAAAACTCTTCCCCTTATCCTTAGGTTATCATTTTATCCATAGATAAATCTTGGAAGACTACAGTAGTTAATTTGCTGTCAGAAGTGATAATACGATGGTGCACTTTTTGTTTTTTCAGCAGCAACATAGGAAAGCAATTTTCCTTGTTCTCTGCGTTTTCACATTTATTAGAACCAAATTTTTTCTCAGTTTTTATTCTTGAAAGCCATACTAGATTGTTTCTTATGGTTGTCTTGTTTGCATGCTGTCTTCCATCTTACTGTCTACCATGAAGAACTGAGAAGCTTCTTCTGCAAAAGTTATGTGAAATTTTATGCAGTTATTCCTTGTTTTGCTGAGCTACACAGTATCATTTTTCTACTTACTGTGGAAAGCAAAGGGCTCTTTTTAATTTGAAGGACGTTCATCTTCAATTATTGATGGAATAATATCACAATCACGGTTGTAATCCATTAAGCAAGATAACTGCACCAGCTAAAAATACATAAATAATACTTAAATTCTGTCTTGCATGAGTACTCTCTCTGTTCTACACTGTGGCCTAGGTTAGTAGACCTTGAATACTGTGTTCCACAATAAATATGTGGAATACCTTTAGGAAACAACAAGTTAAGATAGTCAGGTATATCTATAAAATAGACTAAAGCAACCCCAAAAATGTACTTTAACCCATATTTCTCAGCATTTTTGTAATAGCTAAAGTAATTTCTGTATGAAGTTTGAAAAGAAGTTCATGACTTGTAGGTACTGACTCTTAAGATAATAAAAAAAACAGTTTGTTGATTGAGATTAGAAGTATACAAATCTATCTCAGGAAAGTGGTATTAAAAAAATTAATCAACTTCGAGCAAATGTAGCTCAGATTCATTCTGTCAGTACTTGCTCTGGGAAGGCAACCACTTGAAATGTTTCTGTCATTCCCACTTCTTTGCTTCAGTCTAACCAAAGTCTTCACTCATGAAGCAGTTGTCTTTGTTAGGATTTGATACAATCTCTACATTTGTTTTCTTCATGCTTTGATTTGGTTTGTTTTCTTGGAGAAGCTCTGTGCAATTACTGTCTTAAGCTTATATAAAATCTGTTGCCCCTTCTGTTATGTGGCCTCACTCCTCCTGTCTTGGCAACAGCTGCACAGTATGATGAAAACTTCTGCCTGGCATTCTCCTCTATTTATAGGCTATTGACCTTAGATCAGAATTTCCAGAAAACTCTTCAATGGCTTCTGCTGAGAAGGCTTAGGCTCTGTCAGAACAAGTTGCCTTTCTGTCTGATTTCTACTGATGTATTTCTCAATAAAGTATGCATTTAAGTACAATAATGTCCATATGAGAGAAAAAATAGCCCATTAGATTGTCACTAAAAAGCCCTTTCAGAATTTCTTTCTCTACAAGCAATCCTTACCTGGATGACAAATGTAAAACACAGAAGCAGGGGCTAAGAATAATATTCCTTTAAGTCTCAAATATGAAGCCACAGTACAGACTTTCCAGATTTGCAAGTCAGTGCAGTCTTATGATGAAGAACCTTGTTTGGTCAGTTATTGTTCAAAGACTGTTTTTTCAGTCTTTGTCAGAAGTCAGAATACAGTCAGAATTCTGTACTGGAAACAAGTTTTAATCAGAGATTCATTATTTAGTGTTGCTGTGCAAAGACTTGAATGATTGCTCGAGTCTTGCTCTTAAATGTGAAAAAATAAATGAGATGTCCCTGAAAATAGCATGTGGGAGGGTCAGACTAAAGCATTTTAGCTTCCTGTTATGCCCCCTTCTGTGCATAACACATAAACAGTTATTTTTGATGTTTTTTGAACCAATGGTCATTAGAAAAATAAATTCAATTTGAAACAAGGAAATAGAGCAAATAAATGTTATCCATGTTTTTTTGCCTAGAGCTTTATCTTTTGTTACTTCTGTTTTCAATTACATATGCTTTATATCGCATCATTTTCCATCTTACTCTACAGATTTTTTGAAAGGTTCATAATATGATTTTCTTTTTTAAAAGGTGCATTCAGAAAGAGAGCATATTTGACATCTTTTCAGATTTGTATAGGAATGGGCATTTAAATAAGATTATTATTAAAGTAAACATGTTTTTAAGTTGAAAATTTTTTCCCAAGTTACTGGGCTTTCAGCAGTAAAAAAGTAAAATAAAATAAAATAAAATAAAATAAAATAAAATAAAATAAAATAAAATAAAATAAAATAAAATAAAATAAAATAAAATAAAATAAAAAATTGAACCATGCATTATTTTCTTGCACAAGCAGTAAAAAATGGGTGTTTGCCTACAGGAAAGCTGGACCAGAGCAAGGTATCGCAGCCTCTTCTGAGAGCAGTTGACTGTAGGCAAGAAAGTTTGTGGAGCAAACTCTACCCTGCTCAAGCAAAATCAACTGTGTTTGCTTAAGCAATTTCAATAGGTGTCTCAAGTTAGTATGTCCAGAGCACACTGAGGAGCGTTCATGCGAGGCATGCAGCCAGTGGGTCTCTCACAGGAGGCATTTCTGGCTGGTAGCAATACCTGCAGCCAAGAGCAAGGTAACATTTCAACCATCCCCTGCTCAATCCACCAGCCCCCTCAGACTCCAAGCTTGCACTAACAGTATGCATGCATCCTCACCCTGTGTGCCTGCCCAGAGGAAACCCCATGGAAAACAGTAGGGTTCAAGCTCTTCCTAAGTCACAGGGAGAGACACCTCTGCCCCCTTGCTTCTACAGCACCAGGAGAAAGGTGTTTTGGGGGCTGATTTTTCCCGTCTCTCCTGTTGAGGCTGTACCACTCGGTGTAAATGAGTATTCACTGCACCAGTACTTGGTAAGAACCAGTGGGCGTAACAGCTTTAAGAGAGAAATTGACCTTCTTGGAGGTTATTGTATAAAGTTCCAGACTTACAAAATGAGTGAAAAAGGGTCTGAATGTGGCTTTCTAAATCAACGCTACCTCTGGGTTCACAGAAGCTTCAGCGTCTAATTCAAGACTTTGTTCAGCAGAATAGTTTGGAAATGTTTACTAGGTTGAACTTCAGAAGGCGTGAAGATGGTTGATGTGGATAAAAGTGTGGTGACGCTACTAAATGGTGAATGGTTCCTGGCTGGACAAGACCCTGAGCAGTGAAATACAACTTCAAAATTGTCCTGGTTTTGAATGAGGGGCCTGGACCAAATGAGCACCAAGCTCCCTTTCCAGCCTAAATTATTCTGCGAGTTGGTGATTCTTGATGTGTTTACACAGTGTAATGTTGAACAACATGTTAGTGCAGGCACTGTTTAGACATAACTTTATCCCAGCTGATGCGTTGCGATTCTGATTGGTTGTGTCTGTGTAGTTATTGTACTGAATACCGCAACAGTAACAATTGTTAGCTTGTAACAGATGTTACCCCCCCCCCAAAAAAAAAAAAAAAATCTAAATAGATATATTTTTGTGCAGTTTTGGCAAATTGAGGAAAAGATCTAAGACTGCAATCAAAATGCTCAGTGACGTATAAAACTGAACAAACTGCTGTTACTTTGCGCCATGAGCACAGATGTTTCTTCTGGGGCAATTCCAGTAAATAAGATAGTTCTTGGGGGGTCCTGTCAAGCTACCTTCTCTTCCCTCATTCTCCTTTTCCCTCCAAAAAATTGCTGTAATTTTAGTGTCTCTACATTTATTAACCTGGTGTGCAAAAATGTCAAATGACAGCTTTCCAGGAGGAGAAACGAGACTACTCATCGCTGTTCAGGCCACAGGGGAACACAAGGGAATTTCATGCCCTGTGACTCAGAAAGAAACGCTGAGAGGGATTTTGTTTTAATTTTCTTGTATTTCAATCTTGGCTTTCCCTCAACTTCTCCCTGCATTCAGTAATCTACTTTTTAAGCCTACAAACCATTCAGAGTCTTAAATTACTGGCATCACAGTGGCTTCTCTGGCTAGACTATATTGGTGGTGGAAGGCACCACCCTTGATTCCTCAAGATTTTCATGTAAGAAAGAAAAATGTCCTGGAGAATACATGCCCTCTATCTAGGGGCTACTTTTCTAAGGAATTTAATTTGTGACCTAGAGGTTTTCCTTGACAAATTGGGTAGCACAGAAACATGCTATGTTCAAACTAGTTTTTGGGGCAGATTTGTTCTGTAGGTAGATGTTGCAGCTCTCTCAAACACTGTATACTAAGATTGACAGACAGTCTGGGAAAAAAAAAAGTTATTGGTTTTTAAATTGTATTTTTTTTACAGTTTGTTCTTAAACAAAAAGGTTTTAGTGCAGAAATCCATGCAGACGTGCAGTGTGAGAGTTCTCTGAAACTGTGCTGTAGTTTGAGAGATACATGAACAAAGTCTCTCTGTGTAGACTGTAGCTGCATGAAATTTTATTTCTTTAATGCATAAGCCATTTTTGACAACCATTTTTCTGTGAATGTTAGGATATTAACATCTCATCAATTAAAAAAATAAAATTAAAAGGGCATACTATTGCCAGGTATCTTATCTTATCCAAGGGCAGATGGAGAATGTTTGCTGCCTGCTAATAACGAGGAACTGTACAAATCCAAATTGTGCCATTAGTTGTTAGTTTTGTGACTGGGAGATGAAGTCTGAGACTACAGGAAGTAAGAAGCTGGCAGCTGTACATTGGTAGCTGAGTATCTTCTGATGCAGAGTCAGAAATTGAGGCTGTGAAATGTTAATTGGTGTGCTAGGAAAGGGGTGAGCATTGTGGCTTAGTTGATTAAGATGGTGCAACATTAAAAAATGTCAGATGGAGAGGTTACTTAGATCTGTGTTTAATCATCTAGATGTTACTGTTTCTGAAATGGTAATTCAGCTTCTTCTGTAAAATTTTCAATAATTAGTAAGTATAACTTTTAATTAATGTTCTTTTCAGCCTGCAGTATATTAAATTTATTGTTCCCAAGTTATTACAGTAAACATTAGAAGTCACAGCAGCCATTTGCTGCAAAACAACTTGTTAAGGAATTGTATGCAGACTTCAAAAGAACAGCTTCACCATTTTAATCAACATAAGTCACCCAGAACTAAGGGTATATTTCAAATTCAGCTATTTATTCTAAGAAATACTGGTACCTTGAAATTGTTGCAATTAATTCTCTGTGTGTTGCCACCACTTATTTCAACAGGTGACTGAGCTAGAGTGTGTGAGCAGTCAAGCCAATGCAGTCCACACACATAAAACAGAATTAAACCAGACAATACAGGAATTAGAATCTACGCTGAAGAAAAAAGAAGAGGTACTTGCTAATGTTTGTTTTGGCTTTTTTGTTACATCTATTCTTAAGGCATTCAATATTAATCTTGCAATGGCTAGCAAATGTTGTGGTACTTCCTTTTAATTTTTCAGATTACTTGAAATGATTAATATTTTTCCTTCTACATCTGTCCAATATAAAGCAAGGTATCTGAAGAACAAAAAATATATTTTTTTTTCTTTGCTTCTGCTCTTTGCAAAAGTAAGTCTTCGTTGAGGCACATGTGGTTTTTTTAGAGCAATCACCACACTGATGCTGTCCACACTGACTAAGAAGGGAAGCAGTCATAAGCATGCTTTCCTTTTTCTGGAGAGAGAGGTTTGGAGCAAGAAATATATCAATGCCATTTTTCAGGCCAATCTGTTTTTCAGTCTATGTTAATATAGCTGACTTTTATGATCCCTAAGATAAGCCCTCTCCTTCAAAGCGTGCCAAACCCCCAGCCTGTAACTTGGATGAAATTTATTGTGCCATCTGCCTTGGGCTCAGTCAGCAACAGGAAAATACAAAGAATTGGAGTAACACGTGCACTGGCAGGGGTCCTAGAGGAAAACAGATTTGTGCCACAGAACGACTGGGGATTGCCCCTTTATGGATGGGAAGAAGGAGGTGGAGGGGGCCACGTATGATGGTTTGCTTGCCCTGTTTAAGACTAGATCCCTTGAGCCCTACATGGGCACAGACAAAGCACGCACTGGTATGTACATTTGGAGGGCCAGCGTGTCCAACAGGGTCTCCAGCTGTGTTGTTGTTAGCTGTTTCTGAGAAGGATGCAGGAGAAGCGCTCCTAGGAGCAAGCAGAACATCCTCCCAAAATGGAGGAAAGCCTTCTTCAAGCTCCCTCAGACACGAGATTAGCCTTAGGTTGGTAATGATTCCCATTTTGGTGCCCTTGCTCTTTCAAATTATGCTGAGTTGCTGAACGCAGAGATACCTTTCCAAGAGGTATTCTGGAAGGTAAATATGCCCCTGTAGGGAGAAATATTTGTTAGCTTTAAGTTTTTTATAGAAATCAATGGTTAAGGCTGGCAATTTTTTGATGCTCAGCCCTGCTGCTAGTGACATAATAAGCAGCGCACAGATGAAAATCGGATTTTTCTCATGAAAAAATGGGGGAGGATAGATTATAACAGAACATAAAAAACAAAATTGTTTCTCAAATTACAAGGACCCTTAATATTCCAAGAAAAAAAAAAAAATCAAGTCTTTTGTATGGAAAGGAGGCTTAGACTTGCATGACAAAGAAAATACTTATCTTTATTGTTTATTCACAATGGGATTGTCTTTTGGGGACTGTGATTCAGGAGTATTGGGAGCAGAGCTTAAACGTCACGTGCTAAGATAGGCAGTAGCCAGTTGCCAGTTTTGGTATCATTGCTATGGAGAGGAAGAAGCAGCCAGCTTACCTGTACTGAAGCCAATCCAAATAATGTGTTGCTAAAGAAGTTGTTTCTTCTCCTTCAGGAAATAGAAAGATTGAAACAAGAAATTGACAACGCCAGAGAGCTCCAGGCACAGAGGGATTCTTTGACCCAGAAGTTACAGGTGAGCTATAGTGCATCATCTTAATTTAGGTAGAAGGGCAAAATGATCTTCAAGTGAGCAGTTTACATCAGCAACTTCTGCTGTATTGATCGAAGCTTCTGGGTAAATACGTAAGTAGTAAAGTGGTGGGTCAAGATGCTTCTGGGGAATTTGTACTACAATTTCTACCTGGGGTAAGTCATTATTTTTTCACTGAGGGAACAGAACCAAGTTTCATTTATAATGCCACCGAACTCCACCCAGCTCTGAGGCAAGCAGATGTCCTTCATCAATACATGTTGTGGGCAGTTCTGGTCTCATTTTCACAGCAATGCCTTGTCATAGGTCTTGTGTGCCACTAAACTATCAGGCTTGTTGATAGGCATCATGTTGGGATGAGTCTATATTCAGCTTCTAAGCATTCTCTGATAAAGGTTAAAGTGTTCTTGCAGAATACAGACTTTAAAAACAGAATTTGACATTTTATTTTGAGGATTATATATAATTATTTAGAATATATTTTTTTTGTTTTTGTTTGTATTACTTTGTTTTGTTGTGTTTTGTTTTTTGTTTTTCTTCTTTTTTTCTGGGCTGATCCTTCACTGTGTGTATAGCCAGATACCTCAGCCTACTGGAAGCAGTGCTATGTCTGAGCTCCTGTCCTTCTGTTGCTGGGCTGACCAGCCAGCACGGACATGCCCCCCTTAGTAAGAATCAGCTTTCTGATTGAGGCTGACCCAGAGCTGAGATGGGTTTAAACTCTGAATTCAGACATCAGAGTTTTGATACAGCTGGAAACTCAGGCATTAAATAGCTCCAAATCCAAAGTGCTGAAATGTGACCATCACTATTCTGCATCTTGACCTAAATCGTGGCAAAAACAAGCTCTGCCAGGCTATCCACAGCTAAAAGATCATCAAGCAGATATTCTTTGAAATGCGTTATGTGAATTGAAACTTTCTTGAATCTCATTTTAACCTACAGAATAAACCACATTAGAACAAAATTACTGTATTCATTCTCCCCCATTCTTAAGTCAAATTATTTGTAAAAAAAAACTATGTTATTACAGTGCTTCTTTGAAGATTGTTTTGAATATACCTGAGCTTGCCTGTTTCACTATTCCAAAAATTGTTGCTGACTTTAAGCATGGGAGTTTTCAGATGAAAAGGAACTTATATGAGTGACTTAAAAATGAGCTTATAATGAAAGAAATTGTTCTAGCAGTGGCATATGTAATAATATCAGCATAATATCACATGAAAAGTAATAATGAGCTGAGAAATAGCTATTCCTAGCAAGCAGAGTTATGAGAGACTAGCAAAAGGCTAAAGATCTTTGAGAATCTGTAAATCCTAACATTTTATTAATAATTGTACTTCACAAAGATTGTAGCTTCCTTTTGAAATATATATTTATCTTAGGAACCAAATGGATGTATTATGTACATAGGTCCATATGTCACATTGTAGGTGATCACTTTTTCAAAATGGTTAGGATCTGACATAAAAGTTGCCGTTCTTCAGGTTAAAGCTTATTACTGACCTGATTCAGCTCTTACAAAAGATCTTAAGTCTTTGCGTACTGAAGTACTCATCCTGCTTCGACTGCAGTGGCCTTCTCCAAGCCACTTCACCCTGCACCTGTGATGTCAGACATACGGTGTTTTCTTCCGTAGCTCTGGTCTGACCATCCCACGTCTGTTCTCTTCGTTGACTCATTGTCTGTTTTCAGAGTGATTGTCTCTAGGGTCTGTATCTGTTCATCAAACACTTTTCTCTTCCGCTTCGTTTTTCATCCTCTTGTGTTCACAAATGGATTATGTAACTCTATAATATTTTGGAATACCACCTATATGAAAAACAGTATACAAAGAAATTATTATTTCAAGGTATGTCACATTTCTGAAACATTTATATCAGGGAATGAATTTGAAATCTGTCACTGAGAAATCTCAGTGAACAGCAGTATGTTATCACTGCAAAGGGTAAGTATCAGGGCCCTTGTTACTTAATAGTTTAATTAATTAAGACATCTCAATCAGTCATGATCAGTGTGACTCTCACAGCAAGTCAGGATATCTTTATTACCGTGCCTGATCCCTAAATACAGCTGTTGTGTATGATTTGAATATTTAATTCTGATCTTTTATCTGACTTCCACAAGAGATTATTACAGTGTGAATAGCAAAAATTACTTATTAACAATTTATTTATTTTCTAAAAGAAAATTATTTGTGAGAAGTGATTATTCCTGCTGTAGGAGCTTGAAAAAACAGTGTACAATAAACCATGTAAAGGGCCTGAACGGATCAGAAGAGTAGGTTTATTGCCCTGTGAGATTAACTGCAAATAAAGTGAAATGACACAAGTAGGGGAATGGATTATGTTACGTGGATAGCTCTCCCCTTCTTCCATTAAGAAGCAGCAATTCTGAGGAAGACTGTAATAGGAAGCTGCACATGATCCAGACATGAACTTGTAATTCAATACTACTATATAAAACTAATCAAGGGTAAGATGTCAGGATCACAAGTAAAATTTGGTAAGCAGCGTTTTCCAGAAACCAAGAGTGGGCTTGAACAGTCAGTATTGTGTGAAATACCGAAAGGGCTGTGCCACCCAGCAGAACTGAGGGGACGCTGAGCCCCCTTTCCATGCCACACAAGGTCACTTTGCCGTGGAGGGCCCGAATCCCTGTGGCCCTGAAGCCATGTAGCACGTGCCAGCGTTTGGTGTGGAGGTCAGGTGTAGGCCCAGCGAGGGACAGCCTGCAGCAGGTACTGACAGGGTTACAGTCACCTAGCTTGTTTGTTCCTAACACCTGTGAGGAAGCTGATCATTGCCTAAGCACACACCTGTTTCAATTTACGTAGTTTCTACAAGCTCACCCTTTCAACTAGTTTCCTTTAATCCCTTGGCAGCTATTTTATCTGTGTGAAACAGATTAAAATAATCTTTCTCTTGATCCTGGCGGCAAGGGGTAATGCCTGCTCTCAGCTCTGTTGTTCGAGGCCAGTGGCCAAAAATCTGTCATTTTTACCTTGCCCCTTTACAAACAAGCAGTAGGTGAGGCACTCTGGTTTTGAGGAGATGTGGCTGCATGAAACAAGTTGGTCTGAAAACTGAGAGCAGCTCCATTGAAGCTGTGTGACAAACCTGCTGTAAAGGCTGGCAGAATTTAAAAAATGTCACTGCACATAAATAATAATTCAGTATGCGCTTTTCTGGAAAATGGCTGCTTAGGGTGTATGGTGTACCAAGTGCACTGTCCCAGTGCTGCCTTCGAAAGTGGTTTTCTTAGCTGAAATTAAGAAATTATTATCTGCCCCTGCAGCAGAGTGGCCCTGAGCTCTCCTCCAAGCACTGACGGTGGTCTCAGCCTGACCACTGTGCTGCAGACCTCGCCGACAGGGCAGCCAGATGGGACACACAGCCTGTACTTGAGGCTTTAAGTATTCTACAAGTGGTTTCACCTTGACCAGTCTTGCTCGGTTTTATTCCAGTCCTAATTTTCAGTGTGAAAAGGTGTATAACGTGGGACAGAACTAAGGTGGTACTCCTCCGTACATAAAGCAGTGATCTGGATGGGCTTCTGTGTGAGTCCATCTGATGGGGACTGATGTCCTTGAGCAATCCACGTAGTCTAAATAAGGAGAGTTTTGAACTTAAGTAATCCTTTGAGAAGCTGTTTTCACTAGGTGGCATATTTCTGAATGGCAGAAGTGATGACTAAATACATTGTGCACTGAGTAAATTTTATCTCTGTTCAAACGAATCTGTCCTTCAGATGAATTATTGAAAAAATGGAGGAAAGGATATTTTCTCAATCCAAATAATAATCTGGGCTCTGGTTTTGGAAACTTCAAGGGGTCACAAATTATTCTAAAAACAAAAGTAGTGCATGAATGCCAGGAGGAGGTTAAACTGCTTTCTGTTTGTAGATAACGCATTAACATGTTATGTATTTTCTCTGAAGGAAGTAGAAATTCGAAACAAAGACCTGGAAGGCCAGCTGTCTGATCTAGAGCAACGTCTGGAGAAAAGTCAGAATGAGCAAGAAGCTTTTCGCAATAACTTGAAGACACTTTTAGAAATTCTTGATGGAAAAATATTTGAACTAACAGAGTTACGGGATAACTTGGCCAAGCTGATAGAATGCAGCTAAAGAAAATGGGATTTCAGTGCCAATCAGCTTAAAGATGCACTGTCTCTCTTTGTAGGACTGTGTTGGGCTCTGCATCAAAGTTGCACAAAATTAGAAAATGCTCCTCTGAGAGGGCTTGTTTTAAATTTGAGTCATATTTCAATGTAAAATTTAGAACTCAGCTTGTAGCTAGTTGAAGAAAAAGAAACAACGAACAAAACAAAAAACTTGAATTACAAATTACCTCCTTGTACATTATTGGCCATAGATAACTTGAAAGATATTAACAGTAATTGAATGCAATCCTTTTCTAATTATCCAGTGATGGAAGAATTAGCAGTGTCCCAGGTCACATCCCCTTTTTGTGATAGACACAATATAGGTTATTTGCTGTTTTATTTATTTAAAATATTTAATTGCTGTGTTTTGTGCAAGAAGTTAGTGATGACAGCCCTGTATTTTGTTGTTCTTAATAATTTCTCAGGATACTTTGCACTGTGGAGAAACAGTGCCATTACCAATTTATTCTTGCCAGGGGTGAGAGAGAGTTGCATCTTTAATTGAAATGAAGTTATTAACTGCTTGTGTAAAGTTCTTCCTTTTGGGGTACTTCAGTTGGTTGGTCAGTTGGTGGTTGTTTTTTTTGCTTGTTTGTTTGTTGCTTTTGTTTTTGCCTTTTTTTTTTTTTAATTTATTTACTTATATAAAAGACCGTATTTGTTTATGGAATTTATGCAAGTGTTCTACAATATTGTCCAATGTAAGGTTTACTTTTTCACATGAATTTCATGTAATTACAGTGAGATACTATCTTCCACTAAATTGTATTTTGAAGCCAACCAATGATGGCAGGTGAGTCCCCCACGAAAAAAAAAAAAAAAAAAAAAAAAAAAAAGAAAGAAAAAAAAAGAAATGAGAACTTTAAATGTAAAATTTAACATGCACAGGTAACAAGAAATAGCAAGCCAGTCATTTGTTTTCTGGCCTTGCTGCGTGTATCAAATATGTATGTTGAATTAACTGTTAGCCTGTTCTGCAGGAGACTTTTTCAGAATGTCACATGAATTTCAGGTTTTGTTATAATGGCTTATGGGGAACACTGTTTATTATAGACTGCATTAAGAGCATAGAGCTATTGCAAGGGATTACTCATATACTGAACTTGTCCTGCCAAGAAAGCTGTTTCTAGAAGTTTTGTTGTCATAACAAATTGAAATGGAGACATGTTTACTCTTTTATGGGTCTTCATATCACATCTTTATTGAAATGACACCAGGCAATATTCTGAACTGTTAACTAAACGTTTAAAAACAGGAAATAATTGAATTCAATTATCCTCAGTGAGCAGGTTTTAAAGTTGTTCTGATGTAATTTTAACAGACTTTTGGCAAACACACATTTCTTTATATAACAGATTTCTTTAAAAAAAACCACACACACAACTCTTTGAAAGGTAAGCCAAGTGTCATGTGTCTCGCATCAAAGTACATTCTTGCCATAAATTGCTTGTAACTTTGAAGAGGGCTTTTTTAAAAGGTACGAATGAGTGTCAGACTTCAGAGTCGAAAGATGCACTGACCTTTGTTTGCTCCCCAAATTATTTGAATGTTAAACATGAAATCTAGCTGCTTATTAAATTTGTACAACACAATGTTCTCCACATAGAGACTGCTATTGATAACTAGGAAAGTTTGTTTTATGTGTGTACTGTATGTATATACCATATAATACACACAAGTTATCATTTATATTAGAAATACATGCTTTATTTCTAAGATATTGTTTTTTTTTCTTTACCAGTGATTTATCAGGTGTCCCCTGACTAGTCAGGAAAATGGTTTAGGTCAAATGCTAAACCACCATGTATTATACTGTATGTAATGTACACAATGTTTAAGTTTTATCCATATTTTTAGGGTATTTTCTCACCTATTTTATTTATTAATGGGGTGGGGGGAGCTTGATTCAGCGTGCTACTGGTTGAAAACTTTGTGGTGAGCTACATGTTTTTCATTTGGTGGATTTTAGGCAATGGTGTGTACATCTTCATCAGGTCCACATGAGCTAGTTTCGCCAGGTTTTAATTTGCCTTGGTGATGTTTGGCCCTGATTCTCCTGTCACTTGTGCTGCTGTAAACCAGATGTGTCTCTGATGTGCTGTCAGCAACATTCAGTTGGCATAACATTTGTGGTAGTGCAAGGAAAATCTGGCCCATTAATGCTCGATGGACGTATAAGGATGAAGAAACTAAAAACAAAAGAAAGTTGATGATGGAATAAATGTAATATTATTTTTAATGATATTATTATTGACATTTTTAAAGATATGATGTCATTTACATGTGGGAAAATAGTGGACAGAAATATTTCCACTTAAATTTTGTGAATATGTGTGGTACATGAGTATTTCTATGTATACGTACACACACATATGTATATAAAGAACATGGAAAAATTTAGATGTGCACATTTTTAATATTTTCCTATTGAAATTAAATTTTAAATTGGAAATTGATATTTGAGAATTTCTTTTCTCATTCAGTAGATATGCTTCATTTCATTTTTTACAATTACTGAGGGCTGCACCTTTGAATTCCTAAATAGTTGTCAAACATAAATATGGGGATATGGTGGACATACGTGCACATATAAATAAAATCTGAATGCTAAGAGGATTTTTAATGTTTATTTACAGTAGTTGAGTGTTTAGTAACTGAAACCTAAAGTTCATACTTGGGCGGTTAGACCTACTATAGCCTCTCCAATTCTGTTCTAAGATAGTATTTTGCCTGTTTGAAATGTTACTTTTCCCAGAGGCAGGTATTAAGAATTGTATTTATCATTGACGAAACTATGGGGATGTATATACCTGAAGACAGTGTTGAGTACTGTAGCATGAAAACATGAACTTGCACGGGAGAGGCAAACAGTCACATTGCATATAATTTGTTTTATGGCAACTACAGTCATGTAAAAAAAAAAAAAAAAAAAAAAAAAAAAGCAAAAAGAATTACAGAAAAAAAATAAAAACAGAAACACCTAACAAAAACTAAAGAAAAGTCATAAAATACCATTTTATTTTGAAATACATTTGCTGTTCTCTGGAGAATGTACTTTTATTCTTTATTTTTTTTCTTTAAATCTTTTTCAAGTATGTGCAAGTGATAGCAGCAGCTACCTTAATCTTTCAGGTGCTACTGGATTTTGCATTAGCGTGTTATGTTGTGAAATCCTGACTTTGACATAAAAGATTTTTGTAAGTATATCCCCGTCTGGATAGTTAGTTTTTGAGTGTCTTGTTCATAATCCAACTGCCTCAATGATCCAGAAACTTCATTTTTCTATGTGGACAAAGTAAAGTGTGTGAATTCATGTCTGTTACAGACTGGGAATTTCTTTTCCTGGCTAATATACCCAGGAAAGAGGAGAACAAAATGAACTGATAATGCGGAAATATTGTTATGTGGTCTCTACAAAAACACATTTTCAGGTAAAATATAAATAAATAAAGGGCTAAACCAGATGTTACACAAACAAGTATCGTTTAATGCTACTGGTGGCATTCCCAGGACAATTCCTTTAACAAAAACCCTACAGGAATGAACGATGCATCAATTAAAGATGAATATTTTGGGATGTGTCTTGTCAGTTGTGGAAGGTTTCTGTTTTCTGTTAATTTTTCTACCATTTAGGGACTAACTCCATGTTAGCCCCTTCAATAAGGGGATAAATCTTACTTTTTTAATCATCTTTCATATTCTGTACTGAAGCGGCTTTTGAACAGTGATCTGTGAACACCACATTCGTTAGGAGGTTCATTTCAAAGGCAAAAATCAAAATATTTTTTTTCAGAAATACAGCATGGAAAGAGGGCTGGGATGTTGCAGATCTCAATTCTCTGCAGCACTGTGCGTGTTAACAAAAGCACTCAACTTGGTTGGTTAAAGAAATCTTGGATCTTGAGGCCAAATATCAGTCCAGTAGGGAGATTAAGTTTGGATGTCAAAGACAACTGAGAAAAACAAACATCAAGAAACTCCAGCGAAATGTGTGTAGTCTCGGTAACTGAACATGACAATTAAGTGCACAGTTCTGTGCTGATTTTTATTTTTTTTTGGGAAATAGACCTGACCGTGCAAAACAATGTTCAGATCATCTTGTTTACATTTTCTCAATAATGCTGCATGTGTGCACTACCTCTGAATGGTGCTAAGCAGAGAACATATTTTACGGAGTAGTAGACATTTTCTAAAATATCGATTTTTGCATTATAGAATTAGTTCCTTGGCTTACTCCACTTACTTCAGATAAGTACAATGAATTTCACCCGTTCTGTTAAACGTTCAGAAGCAACAAATGGAGTTTAGTTTGATCCTAGAGTCAGCTCAGCTCACCTCCGCCGTCCTGGCTAAGCAACGCAGCCAGCAGGCAGGTGCAGTGGTTGGCATCGCAGTGCCTGCAACAGCTCTGGGTCGTGGGGTGGGTTTGTGCTCACTCTCACGGGGTCTCACAGCTTGCCTGCCACAACCTCTCAGGGACTTGCAGCTGTCAGTGCTGCCTCTGCACTGGTGGCAGCTCCTCCTAGGACCAAAGAAACACAGGCCTAGTTTATACACGCTTTCTCCCTCCTAGCCTGGTCCTGCATAAGCTCAGCTTGGCTGGAACAACACGTCTGGTAGTTTGTGTCCTTTTCAAATGCCAGTTCTTATTCTGATGGGCATGGGAAGGAGGAATGACTATCAAAGACGTTACAGATTGGGGGGGGGGGGGGATATGTAGAGTTGTCAAAAGGATTCCCTTAGATGGCACCAGTAGCTGTAAAATAGGCAAGAAAGTTTTTCACAGCAGAGGACAGACCATCTGAACCATGCAGCAGTGACAGAAAGTTTGTTAAACTGTGTCCTGCTTCCTCTAGGTCATCACATCATGCCAATATTGAGCACATCTGACTTGCCCTGAAACTATACTGCTTCCTGAGGTCAGTGTTATTAGGCTTTATGAACAGAGCCAAATCCTGGCAGTCTGCAAACCCCACTCATTTCCAATCTTTCATCTTCACAAGTCTAGAGGTTTGCTGTTGGTATTAGGCACTTGCAGCAGGTGAAGACACTTCCTATTTTTCCTGCCCTCAGCTCCTACCATCTGTGGTGTTTGTGAAACAAAGTTCTGAGCTGGGTTTAGGAGGGGTTTCTCACTCTTGTCTTTAACTTTGAAGTAGTTTGGCATCCCTGCTCTGGGGATTCTCATCTGCTCCCATGCAAGTCTCATCTCACTGCAAGGATTGGATCCAGCAGTGTCTCAGCCCTCTATGCCTCCACTAGACTGAGAGTAGCAACCAGAAGTTTTCTTGTAAAGAGAACTTACATTCCTGTGACAGGTCTGAAGAGGAAGAATTTTTTTTTCCCAGTAGATCAAGAAGGATGCAGAGTCCTGGACCATCACAAACACTACATGCATCCAGGTACTAAAGGGAGAGGAAGACCTACACTGAAAAGGTATGTTTAAGTAAAATCTGTGTGTATGGATTTCCCCCTTTTGAGTCACATTACATATGGCCATATAGGCATTTGCAAGCTAAGCTTTCTCCAAGAGGAAACAAGACCTTTGAAGTTCTCTTAGTCTGGATTATATATGTTAAATCATGGCAGAATTCTCTTTAAACAAAAACAAACACAAAAAAGCAAATGGGAAGCAAAATGATCTTGTCCTTCTTTGCAAGAGAGACATCACAATCCTTAAATAGTAGATGGAAATGTAAAAACAAAACAAAACAAAACAAAAAATTTTTTTCTCTACTTCTCAATATACTGTTCTTTTATGATTCCAGCAGTGTTGTTCCTCAGGAACCCACAGCAGTGGGAACCAGAATATAACTCAAAAACAAAGAAAAACACAGTTCTCTCCTTGACTTTTACTTAGTGAGAGTACCCAGGGTAGCAGGGGGTAGCTGAGCAAAAACAAGGGTTCATCTGGAGCAAGCATCCTGCATGGCACTCCCTGCTCCTCCCTGCTACTCACGGTGGTGCTGGCTGCACCCCTGCCCATCCTGGAGGTGCCTGAGGGTTTGCTCAACTTTGTTCAGGAGCTGCTGACTCGAGCTGCAGCACCATCACTGCTGGTCAAACCCTTTTGCTGCAGAACACTCTCCACATCTGGATATGGGCATGCAGGGGGAGAAAATGGATGGGGATGTTTGCTCAGCAGCTCTGAGAGAAGCAGAGTAACTTGCTGGTTTGATATAAGCACCTTTTTCCCACCCCCTTGAAAGAAAACGAAATTATGAAAGTATTATTTGGGGTGGTTTCTTTTATCTTTCAAACCTACAGGTCCAAACTTTATTTCAACCCTTTTTTTTTTCTTCGTTTTCCTTTTTATTTGCATCCGTGTTCTTATCGTAAATACAATTTAGAAGCACACAGAAGGTACATGGATGTGTGTATGGGGTGAGGTTGATTCTGTCTGAACATGACTTAGTCTTAGAGGAATTGGAAAGCCACAGAATTGGAGAGAAGAGGCAACGAGGAGGCATCAGGCATGTTCAGAACAAGTGTTACCAAAATGCGCTGCTTGGAAATGTCACTGTAGAAAGACTGCAGCTGCAGTATTCCCAAATCAGATTGGGAGAGCTCGTCACAAGGCTTCCAGCCTGGGCTGGCAGGTTGGGTAGGTAGCGATCTGTCCTGTAAAGTCGAAGGTTTTTGTCACTCGCTCCTTTGATATCTTCTAACACCAGAAGAGGGAGTTACTACCTGGGGAAATTGAAAGCTGAGCTCCATGACCTCCTGTAAGAACAGCTCTGCCTTGTGTTGGAAAATGCTGCTGCATGGAAGTATATTCACGAGATTTTATTATTATTATTATTATTATTATTATTATTATTATTATTATTATTATTATTATTATTAATAATAATTTATTTATTTATTTATTTTTAAGGCAAGCCATAATCTGCTATCTCAATGACATGTTGAGGGTTGAGGGAATAATGGAAAAAAACCTTTATGAACTCTTGGGGCACGGGTAGGTCCCTGCTGCTGGGAAAGTTCCAGAAGGAGCAGGACCTAAATTTTGTGTTCAGTTTAAGCAAGCTGGTACCAACAGCACTACATTCCCTCTTAGTCAGAAGCATTCCTGAAACTTAGCATCCACAAAGGAAGGACTTCAGCAAAATTGTGTGTCTAGGCCTGGTAAGGCAGAAAGACTTCAGATCTGTGGGCAGCTGGTGGCTGGGAGCAGAACACAGGTCAACCCCATTTCGCTGATAGCGCAGCCTTGGCAAATGCTGGTTAGATTTCTGTTTGACATCTCTTATTGCAATTAAGATGTGTTTGCTAAGATATGCTAGTTTGTATACAAACCTAAGCAAAGCATGTCATGGTAGGCAACCTGCAGATGTTTTCCCCAGGCACATAGCTTGAATAGACTCTTTTTTTTTTTTTTTTTTTAAGTGACAAAATTTCATTTCCTGAACAGAAAGGTGCTCCATCAAGCTAGTTTAATTAATTCCACCTTTGACTGAGAAAAGTAGAGCCCTACACTCCTCCCAGCTTTTCCCAGAGAGGATTAAATCAGCATGCACATGCTATGAGCATCGCTCACCAGCAGGTTGCTTTCCCTGGTTGCATCTGTTGGCCGTGAGCGCTGGAGGCTGAATGTCTGGAGGCTGAATGTCCTGGCCTCTCAGAGGGCCAGCCTCCACCAGGCTGAGCCTCCAGGTGCTGTTTGGTTTAATGATGAGTAGAAGAGTGAGGTAAGGTGGGTGTGTGTATTGGAGCTGTGGGGAGCAAGGGGATGTATGAATAGTCTGTTGCAGAGAGGATGAAGTAATTTGTTCATACAGCAGTGGTGGGCAGGATGGCAATTAATGGCCTGATGTTAATAGCCTTCAGCCTCTAGGCACCGTGACGGCTCATTCAGAGGCTGTGACCTTACACCAGTAGAAGCCCTCAGGAAACTTACAGGAATAACATAGGTGTATGTGTTCCAGCAACAAGGGGATAGGCTATGTGATTTGTTTATTTCTTAATGCCTGCTCAAGACTTTTCCTTTTCCAACATGCCATTACAAATCAAGCGTAGTGTGCAATTGCTTGTTAATGTTTTATTTTTGTGGGTCTCAGACCACTCCGTCTGTCAGTTTACTCTCAGCAAGTGAACAGGAGGAAAAAGAAAGGTCATCGCTTTATGGTGCTTCATATAAAGCTGATTCACAAAACATCTGTTGTGGTTAAACTGTGTAGTTAACATGCATGGCAGTTAGAGCATATGTTGATGATTTTGTACATTAAGAGTTCAGATGCATTTCTACTGAAATTTAATGGGATCAAAATAAAATATCGAGGAAGAAAAAGTATAGTCAATATAAATGCTCTGTATGTATTGCATGATTCTTTGATTTTGTTATTCCTGTGACTTTTAAATAGTGAAATACAGAGAGAGCATGATGCAAGTTAGAAAAGAAGATTAAAAAATGAAGTAAACAGTAAATGATGCTTGAAAGACAATAAATGTGCTTGGCCTTCTATAACCAATGCAGGATGCAGGTAGTGAAAAGAGAAATCACACTGAGAAAAATCACCTACTGTCTTTGGTGGCAAGGAGAAAGTGAAAAAATAATACAAGTGATTATCTCTGGCACAAACCTCCAACAAACACCACAGACAGCTCACAATTATAGTAGGAATGATGGGAGAAAGTGGCAGATGCCTGATCTTAAATGCAGTACACTTTTTTTTTTTTTTTTTTGCCAGTTTTTGTCAATTAAAGGGAAGAGGGCATGCCCCAACACTAGTGCAGACAGGCAGCAGCTGTAATAGCCTGGGCAAGAATCTCTGCCTGTTTCTATCCACCAGCCCTCCCCCCCAAGGCAAGGTGTCAAGGGAGATCACGGAATTGTAGGGGTTGGAAGGGACCTCAAGAGATCATCGGGTCCAACCCCCCTGCCAAAGCAGGTTCCTCAGAGCAGGCTGCCAGGTAGGCATCCAGATGGGCCTTGAATATCTCCAGAGAAGGAGACTCCACAACCTCCCTGGGCAGCCTGTCCCAGTGCTCTGTCACCCTCACCGTGAAGAAGTTCTTTCGCATGTTGGTGCGGAACTGCCTTTAACCCCTTTTGTGGCCATTGCCCCTTGTCCTGTCCCCACAAACCACTGAAAAGAGGTTGGCTAAATGCCTCTGTCTCCCATATTTAAGGTATTTATAAACATTTATAAGATCCCCAAAACATTAATTAAGATCCCCATCTTCAAAGATCTGCCATCTTTTGTCACTTTAACAAAAGTCAAGTCAGTCAACACAACAAGGATGCAGATTTGCATGAAGTCTGGAGAGTTACACAACTGAGAGTCTTGGAACAAATGAGGAAGGGGCAGGAGGGCATTGCGATGGCAGTAAGACGACTGCAGTTCTGCAGGCTGGAAAACTGCTCATGCCTGCACCCAGGGCTGGCCACATGGCCATGCCAGTAGTCACCTGGTAAAACCTTTGGAGTGATCTTTTGCAGTATCAGCAAAGTGATGCTTGCGTCACTTACATGGCCTACATACTACATCTGAAATTTACAGATGTTTTACAGTTAATTACATTGCTCCATCCTAAAAGAGGAAAAAACATGCTGACAAAACTTCATGGCATTAGATCTACATAAGCTGTTTGTGGCATGAGCATAAAGTTTGGGATTTGCTGGCAGTGCTGACACACGGGTGGCTTGCTGTAACCTCCCTGCTACAATAGAAGGAGCAAAACCTGTACAATGGGAAGCAGCAGTAAGAGCTGCCAAAAAAAGGAACATTTCTCAGGTTTTGAAACAAACTCAATTACCATATTTATCTCTCCCTTCCCCACACCCCCTCATATACTGATCATAAACTGGTGGAAGGAGACCAAACCCTAAATATACCCATGATTTCTGTGAGAAAGAGGTGTTGTTTTATAACTTAGAGATGGACTGTGGCCCAATTAATATTTATTTACAATGTACCTTTCCATCTGACATGTAACTAATATGAAAAAAAAAATAAATAAATGATGGTTCTACCCATCTCCCATCTTCTATGTGTTGTGCACACATTTAGGCCTTATTCTGAGTAGCACATCGCTGCCTTGAAGTGTGCATCCAGATCCATTCATTAATTTGCAAATCTGCTGCATGCATTAGACATACTTCCAGGCTGTAGGAATACCCCTAAAAGTGATTAAAAAAGGAGCTACTGACCTGCTCGAGCCAATGCCAGGGTAGACAGCAGTTGATGGCAACAAATGCTCTTACATACAAGTTTGTTCTGTGGAGCAAAACGTGTGTGGAAGCAGACTTGCCAGACCAGATGTGAGCACACTGCTGAGCACAGTGAAAGCATTTAGTAATACACCCTGGCTACAAACATAATCCTCATCTTTCACAAGCAATAGTCAGAGATGACTGAATAGTTTGCTTATTTCAAAGCAGATTTCTTACTTGTTCTGCCACAGTGCAAAATTAATAGCTTATGCCATTATTACCAGAGGCAAACAATACAAGAAAAATTTTGATTTGTATTTTGATGAGACTCTTTGCAGTGTAGGTTTGCATTGCCAGCAAACCTTTGCTTCAGGTTGCTATTATAAACATTGTAATTTTTTCTACTTTTCTCAGGATTATATAGCTCTAAACGGTTCTTGTTGCATAAGTACACAGTTTATTTCTTTTCTTTTTTCATGCTAAAGGACCAGCTGGGCATAGAATCTGCCTTTGACTTACCCATGGTGCAGTTCTTGTACCAGAAACACGGGATTGGAAGGAAAAAGGTGCACAATGCAAACAGACCCCTATGCACCATGAGTATTTTTGTAGTTTTATCTCTAGATAATATTCATTTTGTGGTATTACTTAAAAACACACACACACACAAAACAAACAAAAAAACAACTGGCAACACTAGTCTGGAAAATGATCAGCTGTGGATTTTAGGGTATTTTTCCTTCAGAAAACAGGTAGAAACTTTCTTCAAAACACTCATAACGATACCTGTAAAGTATCTGAGTTATTCATGCATGATCTAGTTTGTTTTTGAAATATTATATTGCACTTACACCAAAAAATCAAAAATAGTGAAGGTTTTCAATTTGAGCTTTTCCATTATCATTACTGCTCTTTGTAAATTAAGTGGTTGCAGTTGAAGGCTTGTTCTCTCTCTCCATAGAATGCCATTGTCACTAGCTAGCTCTAAAATGTAGGAGACTGCAATAAGGGATCTAAGCTCTTAACATTTCTGGACTTAAATTTCTGCTCTGTTAATAAAGGGTTTTTGTCTTTTCATTAAGAGATGGAAACTACTTTTTATTTGTATTTAAGCTCAATTATCCTGCATTACTTAAGAGCAAGGTTCTTCTGTAATACCTAATTGATTTATATAACAATTTACAAAGATATTACTCCTTGCTGCAACATAGATTATACACAATCATCTGCCATTAAGCAATGACAGTAAGGCAGCTTGAAGAACTAAAAGAATAACAATGAAAACTATAGTATATATATATTTTTTTTGTTTGTTTTTGTTTTTGTTTTTTTTTTTTTTTTTTTTCTGTGGGAACCAAACTTTTATTTTTTTATCAAACATTGCTATATATGCAAAGTAAAAACAAGACAGTGGTCAAATAAATATCCTTTAATAAAGAAAAAAGGAATCATTTTTAAGCACCAAAACTGTGAGTATGACGTTACATCGCAAGTACAAGAAGGTGAGTTCAGTACTTTGTGTACAGGTTTAAACTTCTGAGTCAAGAAAATAAAAAACCATGATACACAGCAATAAACTTGCATTGCAGAAAAGCCGCAGTAAAGAAAAAAGAGCAAAAGGCAGACAGTTAATTTTTTTTTTTTTTTTTTTTAGGTATTGCTGGAAATTTTTGCTTAGTTTTTTTACCTTTTTTCTTAAAGATACTTGTTGCTTAATACTTTATACCATTAAGCATTTTTAGGTATAGCAAATTTGCAGTTGTTTACAATAAAATATGCATTTAATATGTCCTTTTGAATATAATGGTGTTAAAGAGCTTCCTTAAAGCCAAGCACAGTGTGCTAGTGTTTGATTCTACCAATAATATTGCACAAAGCTAGTGAATGGCAAACTGGTTCGATTATTTCTTATTCAACAGGCTTAAAAAAAGAAGCTAGTGTCATTAACCTTTACTGATGTCATTCATGCAAGACAATCTGCAGCCATCTATATTTCTTTCATCTTATAATGATGTATTCATAAATATGTAAGACAAAATCCAAAACATATAGCAACTATAGTAATGTGCTGGGACACACGAAGTGTCCCTTATCCCCAATATCTATTCTGTAATTCAGAAATAAAAAAATGCTCCTGAAAGAATCTGAAAGTCAAGCCAGTCTAAGGCAAACTAGTTACTGAACAGGTGACAGTATCTAGAATAAAATCTCTGCAGAGTTTGGACTATACCCACTGAAATAACAATCACCCTTCATACTTTTCCTAAATGGACACACCATTGGTTAACAGCCTTAGGTATCAGATTTAAATAACACTCCACAGTAACATTAAACTCAGCAGAGTAAAATTCATTGCTTGGTCATTTTCCATGTTAGAGGTACATCAGAGTATTCACATTTGAGAATGGAAAGACCTTTTCTGTCAAATTCTGAAGCTCTGTGCCACAGAATATAGCAGACCTGAATAAAAATACATAAGTGTCAGGTTGCAGACTCACGACAGTCAGAGCTGGGAGTTTTGGATTAATAGTTAAACTGAACAGGAAGTGCAAAGAAATGTATATACAACAACCCATCCCCAAAATACACTGGCATGCCCACCCACCCTCAACCCTGCTAAAAATCCTAATTTTACGTACATGTATTAGGCAGCAATTAAATATAAATTTGTTTTGTAGGAAAAATTTAAATTACAGTATATTTATAGGTTAAAAACAGCCATTGCTGTACTTTTGACAGCATTGATAGCAGTATGTCAATGTGCTTACACCAAAGAGCAATTTGCAGTCTAGCTTAGAATGACCTACTGTCTGTCAGCTCCCGCAGCACTGAAATTATGCAACACGCTCTCCCAGTAAGGTGCTTCTGTTTGCTCCTTTTCTTTGCATTAAGCTTCACTTGTTCTTAACATTAATTCTGTAGTGCTAAACATAACAATGTATTGTCCATGCTTATGGAATCATTACATATATGGATAACTTAATTACATAAGCATTACAATGAAAATCTGATAGACATGTGAACAAAGTTGATTTACAAATTACACTCTTGAAATTCAGCGCAACAAATGAATACGGGGAACATTAACCAATATAAGCTTGTTTCCTCTTCTCAATAAGTTGCATCTTCAATAATGCACCTGTCATTAATTTAATATTAGACATTACAGAATATAGTGCTTATGCTCAAAATGATTCTTTTCAAATAATGTGGTGAAGTATGTTGAGTCCTACCCCTGATGCAGCCACAAAAGAACACAATATGTAATTATGCTAATTTGTTTTAAAAGTGTCTGGTGTAGGATGCAGACTATCAGATTTAAAAAATGAAAAATTAGGAGATGCTTAAGGAAGGTAAAAAAACATTCATCTACCTTAGACAGGTTATTTAACTAAGACATGAGAAGAGTAAGAATGTGCACAAACTAAGAATATTGGTCATTTTTTTAAGGATCTGGAAATTCTGTGAATGCAAGGATGAAATTCATGTTGATGCAAACTCTATATCTGAGGAAAAACTTCCTGTTTACCTTACATTTTGGTTATGTAAACAGAAATTCAGTATTTCCTGTTCCCACTCATTCAAGATTTTTCAGTCCTCATTTACACAATAAACATTATGCACTCCAACTCTTTATCTCACTGGATCAGTTATACGATACTACAACAGCTTTAACTTGAAGCAAGAAAGCAAGTTTCTAAAGATCAAAAAAGGCTGAAAACTAACACACTGCTTTAAGATAAATGACTAAGAACAGACGAAGGCAGCCACCACAATGACGTTCTCTTTCTGTGCATATGTTTAACTGTTGGTTTATTTTCCTGTCATGATGCTTGCTACGATTTCTCAAGGTCCAACATATTCATCAGAAATTTTCTTAGCTATGGAGGAACCAAATTTCATGTAGGATTGTCCTAATATCTCCAAGTTTCTTGTGGAAATACTTCCCCCATTTGCTGCTCCAGCCATCCCACTGCAGAACTTCACATTGCAGAGAAAAATGGGAAGTTTTATGCATTAACTGTACTCTACATATGCACAATTTTCATATCACAATGGAGACTTATGTGAAACTGTGACATCTAGGGACTCATGGAAGCTTAAAATCAAGCATTTGGGGTTTTAGCAGTATGTGGGGGGAAAAAACATTTACTTTCCACAGGGAAGATGGCAGTTCTGAACTGATACAAACTGCTCTGCTCACCATAACAACTTCTATTTGTGTGCACATAAAACACTTGCTACTATGAGAAATCCGTTTCTATAAACTAAGCTATTACAGGAATCTACGATTTCAACGAAATATAGAACAGATTAAGGACAGTAATTTTGTATTTTTTTCTCATCATGCACACATTTTCAAGGCAAAGTTGACAGATCACATGGCAAATAAATCTGAAGATCGTAGTACAGTAAAGCATTGAGCTATTTAGATATATCACAACACAATGGTAAACTGTAGACACAAACACTGTGCAAAGGGACCATTGCACCTGTATCATAAAATTACACTATTTTCTCTTGACTTGGAATTTTGCTGGTGTCCCATATCCATACTGTAAGGAATAAAAATGCAGGCTGGAAAACAGGAGAAAATTGACATAAAAGTTGCTCAATCACCACTAATTAACATAGCACAAAGATTCAGATGAACTATGTAATTTGAAGTACCATTCTACATCATAGTTCTGCTTTGTGCTATGGCCAAAAAAATATTTGATTAACTCAGTTTTAAGTGCAGTATGACTGGAAGTGTAGACAAACGTAGAGCAAAAACACGTCACAGGTTACAGTACAGGCAATGTCAGATGATAATGATGAATTCTGAAATCACTAATACTGCTGCATGAGCATGGTATTAGATGGTGTGCTTATAAGATGTCTAACTCTTTAGTTCAGAGAAGCAGTTTACGAAAAATATACCTTGTGGTTTTAGGTCCTTAGAAAGCCAGTATCAAGCATTTTATAGAGCTGATCTTCTCAGGAGAGAAGCATACAGACCTGGCAACGAATACATACAGCAAAATCAATACATCTCTGGAATAATGCTGCTCATAGGTGCTTTGAAAATGAATGTTTGCTAACTATAAATAAGGCAACAAGGTTAAGAAAATGCCTGTCAATAGCAAGGGTAAAGTGGCATCCATTTGAGATGTTTGATAGAGCTTTAATTTCAGGACAGCCACAGCATAACAGCTGATGCGTCCAACATCTGAGGTTCCTGTAGGTTATATAGTCTGTTGCTAAGGTAAGTACTCCTGCTCCTGTTTAAAAAAGTAAATGGCAAGACATGAAATCTCCTGTTATAAACATTGACACAGTATATGTTCTGTTATGTGACAGCAGCAATGCATAATTCCACTTTAAAAAAATCATTCACATAGTAGTTTGTCCTTCACAAAAGGAAAAGTGAATGGAACACACTACACAAAGGACAGGGATTGTGTACTTCTCAAACACAGTGTATGTCATGCTAGTAAAAATACAATGCTAGTAAAAACTTAAGCTTCCTTAAAAATTTTAATGGGCTTTTTTATTTTAATATAACATGGAGTTTCTAGATGGTCCAATACTATCTCTCTCTGTACTGGCATACCTCTTACTATTGTGATATTTATTGTAAGTGTAGCTGCCTGCAGCCATTAGCCATGAAGTTTATGATTACTACTAAGAACTCACTGCAGAGGAAATTATAACTCTCCTTTGAAAAAAACAACAGTCATGATCAAAAGGAAGCTGTTTTTTCAGAAAACAGGCTTTTGGGTATGAAATACAAATATTTTTTGCAGCCACTAAAGAGAATAATAAAAAACAGCAAGAGAAGCAACTGAAGTATTAGTATATTTAAGTGCTTTGATCTTTTTTTTTTTTTTAAAGAAGGCTGCTTACAGTATTCAAACAAAGCCATTTTAAACCAAAAAGAAAAATAATTTTAAGTATGAAATTACAAAATATTGCTTCTTATAGTAAATGATAAAGTATAACTAACTTGGTTTCCCATAGCTAAATATTATTTTAAGAAAGCATGAAAATGTCTACTTTAAAAAGGTTTAATACTACAAATGACCTTCTAAAAAGGTGCTGCAGTATGTCTTGCTGAATTGTACCATACTGGAAACAAATACATTCTTGAATATGTACTGAATTCAATTCTTACTTCTCATTATGTTGTAGCCACGTGTTATTTTTCATCCTGACACACAGTTCTTCAAACTAAGAAGAAAAAAATCTTGGTTGCACAACACTGAATTTCAGCTACAGTAGCGCAACTAGAAATTCTGTTCTTTCTGTAACATCACACTGCTACATAGCAAGCTTCTCTGCAAGGAGCTATTTAATTGGTTTTCAAGCAGATGATATATTCAGTGCAGTGAAGGGTGGATTTTATAGCTGTTGTTTCAGCCAAATCCCAAAGTTAGTTAAATGCAAGTATTCTCTCAACTCAAAATACTCCCTTCACTTAACTGGCCACACATTAGTAACACAAATATGAAAAGTGCTTATGAATTGGGCATTCTTGGTTATATGAAATGCATGTCTAAACAACTTAGCTTTCTACTCAAACCAGAATTTTGGAACAAATAAAGAAAAAAGTGATCTGAAAAGTAACATTTCAGGTCATTTTTTCCAGGTGCTAATCTTTTGCCAAAGAAATGCTATTTCTTTGCCAAAAAAACCTCCTGGGGAATTGATGGTCAAAACTGCTGGCTCTCAATATTCAGAAATGAAGAGGAAAAGTAATCTTCAACTGGGGTTTCTTTTCTCACTCCAGTGGCTGTAAGTCACCTGTTTGGAGGAAAAAAAAAAAAAAAGGAACATCTGAAAAGCTAAACAGCTTCACAAATCCTCTCTGATCAATGTATTAGGCAATTCCAACATGCAGTACTAAGGTATGTCTTTAAAAGCCTCAGTTCTCTTTGCTCCTAGGCCTAATGACACTTTAGCACAACATATGACTGGGTCTTTTTTTTCTTTTGGTATTGTTGGCAGCGAACACACATCTGAGCTTGGAGAGGCCCTGAATTAGAGCAGAAGGGAGAACAAAAGCCACTTCTTCACCCAGTTACTTTGTCCACTGCTCCCAGGAATGTGGGCTTTGAATTACTCAGAGTCCTCCAAATGTACTACTGTGATCTTCAAGAGCTATAAAAGCTTGGGAGACTTTTGATAACCAAGATTCTGTGCTATTGTATGGAAGCTACTACATCTTTATAATGGTTGTTCAGCTGTACTTCAGATACATGAATGCCTCAACACTATTGTACGTGGCTTAGAGTGTCCATAAGGAAGGAAGTGCTCTTAAAGAAAAGGTAGTAACATAGCTACACAGAAGTTAACTCGTACAGCAGCTAATAAAAGAGATGACTAGATCTCCTGTAAGAACTAATTACTATTATTTTATCTTCAAACCTCAATAATTAAGGAAATGACTTCAGTACTTTGTTAATACTCTTTCCTCTACTGCATGTGAATTAAGACACTTTTTGGCATTTGATAAACATAAATCATATCAAATTTAGCTTTTATTCTTAAGGCAAATAATTGCATTACATTTAGCCTACAACGATGTGTACATATTAAATGAAGTTTGTAACAAAGGTGCCGATGTACTTTTATATAACTTCTTTGATCCTAAAATTTCTATGCAGCTATTTTTGGATATGCAGAGCTTAACCTAGAAATCAGTAGATCAACCTTTTCTTTTTTAAATAAAGCATGGGATTAAACTGGGAACAGCACTAACTGATAATAGTAAGAAACATTATTCTACAACAGATTTCTGTTAGATTTTATTCCTTTGTAATAAATTCTGGGTGACCACTCATCTATGTGAAAAGTTTTCATTCAGCTGAATTTCACAAGGGCTTTGTTTCAACTTGCTGGCCTATCAGATTATTTCACATAATTCCATAGCATGAATTTAAAGTCTCATCTCATGAAAACAGGGTATTTTTCATAATGAAATAAGACACTGGTAAGAGAGCAGATCCCAGATGCATGGAAAACTCCAAGGAGCAAGCACAAAGAACAGTGACACTGCACCCTGCTTTAGGTCCAACTATTTACTGGGACTTCAGCGTGTGGCAGGAGTACATCCTTAAAAAGGGAAAAGATCTTAGCTGTAAACTGGCAAGATAATTCATATTCAGGTCAGTACTCCTTTAAAAAGGAGACAAGCACTGGGCCCTACAGATACTGCATGGCTGTGATTTTCAACCTACACTTTGAACTGCTTTTAAAGGGCTGTGAAAGACAGCAGAGAAAAGTGTGTATTTATATTGTACAGCAATGTGCGCATAAAACTCCTAAGAGGACACAGTTCCAATGGAAGATTGTTATGGGGTCTACCAGTAAGATTTAAAAAAAGTAAATTTGCTTACGAGTTCTATACTGTTAAAGAGTATTCTTGCTAGGTTATCTAGGAAATGAAGAGGGAATAATTACATTGAGAAACCAAGTCAATTCCAAGGCAAGTTTCTTATAGCTATGACTTCATTTCTAAAGGGCTGTGAGAACGGGAATTTTCAATATGCAAACTAATAGAGAACTTTGAGTTTCAGCACAAGTTTAGTACATCTATCTGCACTCCTTAACTCCAAAAATACATGGTCTGTTCTGAAAGTAGTAGGACTGGCTTTTTCCTGGGCGAACAGGCGGATGAGAGGCGGTCTGTGCACGCAGGATCAGTGGAGGGGGATATTGGGAACACTGGGAAAAATCGGCAGTCAGCTGTTGGCCGTTGAAGAGAGCAGGTCGCTTGTACTGTGAACACCTGTCCGAATGCCTCCTCACGGAGAATCATGGAGCGTTTACTGGAGCAGCGATACGCGACCAAATCTTGTGTAAAGCTTGGTAAAACGGGCAAAGAGACTCATGACACGATTAAGGAGGCCTACGGTGATGCTGCCGTGGGTAGATCGGGTGTTTTTGAGTGGCACAAGCTGTTCCAAGAAGGTAGGGAAAGAATGGAAGACGACGACCGCTCCAGACGCCCTTCGACCAGCAAGACCAACGAAAATGTGTCACAAGTGAAAAATTTACTGAACCGTGATCGCAGGATGAGTATCAGAATGATTGCTGATGACTTGAGCATTCCTCAAACCCAAGTTTTTGAGATGGTGAAAGAAAACTTAGCCATGAGGAAAGTGTGCACGAAGTTTGTGCCGCAAGTGTTGTCAGAGGAGCAAAAGGCCAACCGGAAAGTGATCTGCCAGGAGCTTCTTCATCATGTGAATGAGAAGCCTGACTTTTTGGACAATGTAATGACCAGTGATGAGACGTGGGTGTTTGAATACGACCCAGAGAGTAAGCGGCAGAGCACAGAATGGCACACCCCTGCTTCCTCACGCCCCAAGAAAGCATGAATGAGCAAATCCAAGCAAAAGTCCATGCTCATTTGCTTTTTTGATCGACATGGAGTCATCCCCAAAGAGTTTGTACCAGCCGGACAAACAGTTAATGCAGTTTTTTACGTGGAAGTCCTCACAAGACTGCAAAAACGCATTGCTCGTGTCCGCCCAGCCATCGTCAACAATTGGCGGCTGCACCATGACACGGCGCCGAGCCACACAGCGTTACGCGTAGTGGAGTATCTTGCCCAGCACAAGGTGGCAACACTGCCTCAGCCCCCCTACAGCCCCGGCTTGGCCCTGCCAGACTTTTTTCTAATCCCGAGAACAAAATCAATGCTCAAGGGGAAGCGCCACGCATTGGTAGAGGTGCTTCAAGAGGCCATGACGAGGGAGCTAAACAACATTCTGGTTCAGGTGTTCCTGGAAGCATATGAAAACTGGAAAACTCGTTGGCAGCAGTGTGTAGATGCAGAAGGGTGCTACTTTGAAAAATTCTAATAGTTTGTTCTATTCTCATGAATAATTTTATTTTTTTTTTAAATGAGTCCTACTACTTTCAGAACAGACCATGTACTAGTATGTTTCGTATAGTAGGAACACACCATGGTTAAACAGTAGGTATTGGCCACACTACTGATTTGCTATTTCATGAGAAAATAAAAGCAACATTCATTTTACTTTTTATAAATCTTAAATAGAATTATTTGAAAATGGCGTACCAATGAACAATTTGAGACAGTATTACACAATTGGAACAATATTCAGCAGATGATGAGTTACATCACCATCACTTCTTAAATAGCTGTACCAATAGCCACACTACAGCTACAGTAAAAAATAACCAGTATAGAACTGCCTGACTGAAAGCATCCAAAAAGGTTATCTTCTTCCTACTCCTTGCTGTGTTGCAAGGATTGTAAATATTTATCTGCCATACTCCTCAATTTCTGAACAGATTTTTAAATTCTTTAGAGATTGTCACACCTCTCTTTTCTCCAGATTTTAAATACTCACAAATAAGTTTAGTGGGACCTTTCATTCAGACTTAAGCTTATCTGCACACCAGTAGCAGAAAAGAATCACCAGAGAAGGACAGTGCTGTTGTAATCAAGAATTAAGGCTGATACAACCTTAAATTTGAAACCTCCTTTCTTGCCAATCTCTATTTTGTTCTGAAATCACTAACTTCATCTGCAGAAGTCTAATATCTATACTTTCAGGCACTGTAGTTTCATATAAAGAAAGTTCACGGGATTTGTATGAGTAGCTGAAGTATAAATTGTACATTTACTGTTTATAGTTTAGAAATTCAATTAAGTCAGAGTGTTCACAAATTGAAACCAAGCTATCAAAGAGTCAGTCACACAGGATAACCAATGAGATTTCAGTGTGTCCAGCAGTCAAATCTAATCATCCTTGATTTGGAGCTATTCAGTCTGAACACTACATTTTCACAAGGCCAAAGGTAATTAGAAATAATTATAGGGTATGTCCAAAAGTGACTGTGCTGCTTTGTTACTTAAAAGGATTTTTAAGCTGTTTTATAAGCTGCAAACAGTCCCTCCAAATTTACTAAATAAAATAGAGCTTTTATTTATTTATTATAGGAGCAGTCCTTTTACTATTCAGCAAAAGTATTCAAACAAGAACAGGACTAAGATGTTGCCTTATAAAACTTTTTCTTAATAGAAACCTTAATTCTTTTGAAAAGTCAGTGATACTAAATTCATATGTGCATGTTTTGTCATGTTGTACATCAGACAGTTTAGTCACATTCATCCTATGTCCCCTAGATTGCATAACCTGAGGCTTAGCAGCTATTGTTATAAAAAAATGTTGAATAGATTTTTTTTAAACGTAAGTTAATTACAGGTTAATTTTCCCAGTCTGTGCAAGGCAAACTCTCCTCTTCATCCTCTGATTCAGGTGATGCTTCCTTAATTCGTCGCAATGCTTCATGGATGCTCCTTGTCAGAGGGTCAGTATCAGGCAGAATTGTAAAGGATTCTCTCAGAACATCTTTCTGCACTTTCTTCAGTTTCACTCCTTTCCTGATCTGTGCCAAGATGTTATTGCTATCATCTTCATCAGGAAAAGGAGGGAGACTTCTCTGCTCAACTTTTCTTAAGTGAAAGCTCCCACGCTTCAAGGAAGCCAGCACTTCATCCATCGGGGAACTCACTGCAGTAAATCAAAAGACTTTCAGTATGATTTTTACTAAATTTATTCAGTATCCGATTATGTTTCCTATATAACAAAATGTAGCCACATGCAATTCATGTACTAGTCCTATACCATAAAAATACAGGAGACTCTAGTATTATCAATTTTACCATTCTGTAGCTCTGTTTTTGTGTTAGCCTCCAAATCTTCTTTATTACCAGGACAAAATTGGATTATACAGGCAATTATAATCTCTGAAACCATGTAACCTCCTAACAGGACAGCGGTAGAACTTTTTGGACAAGACGGCTTTCCTGTTTGCAGTCCAGAAAATCATAATAGCTGCAGTAAGCCAAATCAAAGTGTGTATTACTTTCCATTTCTTGACTTTGAAACTCAGGTAACAAACATGTATCTTAAGTACTAGATTGTACAGTCACAGGAATGCAAGCAGAGCGGAGAATCTATATCCCCAGCGCTTGCATTTTGTGGATGATATACCTACATAGTAGGTAATATGAATACTACTACATGCCAGTGAGGGAAGCAGTACAGCCAGCTGCAACAGGAACATCTTCCTGCTCTTTTGGATTCAGATATGTCACCTATATAGGCACCGTTACCGAGTGCCTATATAAATTCCTTTCCTTTATAGTTAATGAAGACAGAGAAATAAGAGTTTATTCTTTATTAGAAATCCTTCCTTTATCACCAATTTGAAACTCATTCTCTGCAGAAATAAAGTCAGGCTCTATACAAGAACGAGAGGCAGATTTCTATGTCTCAAAATGTGATACAATAAAGTAAAACAATCCAAACTAGTCAGCATACACTAGCACATAAGAGTGCAGCACACAGATGAATACAGAGCTCTAGTTCTTTTCTTCATATTGTAGAATACACTTAAAATCCACTTTGTATTTATGAGTGGACCTTGTCCAGGTGACTAACGGCTCAGACAGTCAGAATAGACATGAGGAAAAGATATGAAGATATAAGGTTTGTAGTTTAAAGGAGAAAGGAAGGATTATAGAACACTCATCTCTTGTAGAGTGACATTTCTGAAGCTCTTTAGAGAGTTGAAACATCTCATGGAATACAGAGCAACAGGTAGTGTACAGCTATGAACATTAATGATACTCTTAAGGGGGAGGATATAATTTAATTTTCTATTTGGTGTTTTATGAGGTATATCAAATTGCACATATATGTTTTATGTAAAATTGAAAGCTAGAATTGGTATCAGAAAAATAAAAAAAATAGGACTACAGAAAAATAAAAACAGAGTACAACAGCAGCAAAATTGATAACGAACTGAAGATACCGTACCTGTGACCTGCAAGTCTCATAAGAACTTAAGAATTCTATAACTATTCAGTTGTTTCAAGGCATTTTAGCCATTTAAGGAGCATTAAGGAAGAAACACTTTTGCTTCTGCCTGATAGATGAAAACAGCTGTAATTTTGATTTTATATGGATGAGGAGAAATGTTGATTGAGGGATGTCTACTGCAGTTGTAACTGACAAAAACAGAATTTTTAATAGAAATTTATTGCAGTCACATTGCAGCAGTGTGAATCAAGGTCCACCTGAGGTACTTTTTCTCAGCAACTCCTAGGACAATGAATGGTGCAGACAAGTGCTTTTGAAGATCCCATCTCCATGTTTCAAATAAAAACTCTAATATTGCAGTTTTCATCTAAACATCATTTTGTTCAAACATGGCTGCTATCTCCCCATTTTAAATATGTGATAAACAGTTAAAAGAAAACTGCACAGAATCATACAGTAAAGCTGTAACAGATCTAACTTAACCCTGTGCTCTATTTACTCACCTCAGTTTCCAATGAAGTTAAGATGCTTCACTGAATTATGACATGTTTAATTCTCAATTGTAGTTAAGTTTGTACATTCTTATTCAGCTCTCAAGTTGATGCCACGATTTGTGGATTTTTGTATGAAAATTTGAAGAAACCTTGAAGAAAACATTCTCAAGGTTTCCTACGTCCCAAGACAAGTATTCATCTTATTAGATCATAAATTATGTAAAATTCTGTTATTAAAAAAACACTGAACCCTCAGGTTAAGCATATACTATTTGCATTTTTAAGCTGTAAACAAGGTATGAAAAGATTCTTTTAGGCATGTTTAGCTCCATTTTCGAGCTAGGCTGACATGGTGCATCACATAATCAGATTTGTAAGTGTTTTCTGTTTAACCGAACATGTATACATTATGCGGTCATGAGGGTCCTAACATTTGTTTTGAGTTGCCAATGTTCTTCAGCCCATCAATAAGTATACCTAAATCACAGCATACACTTTTCTATATAGAAATTCAAAAGAGGAATTGATATATATTACATATAAATACACAAAAATGAAAACGTTACCTCTCCTTCTCTGTAAACCCTCTAGATCACCTGTCTTCTTAAGTTTCTTCTTGGCACTGACTAGCTGACTGCTGTCAAACAGATGTGCTGTTGGGACACTGGAAGAGTGCTGGACTCCCTTCTCTTCACTTTGACGTTTAACAAAGCTGTCACTTTTCTCTAAGGATTTGGTGGCATCTTCCTTTGATGGCAAGGGTGGAGGCGGAGGTGGAGGAGGTGGAGGCAAAGGGGGTGGAAGTGGTACTACAGTAACAGTCTCTGTTTGAAACTCATTACTGATGAGTGGAGAAGCAGTAACATGAGGCAGTTCAGAGGTAACACCATTGGGAGGTAACGAGACATCTTGAAGTTGTTCTAAGCTTGTGGATTCCTGCACTTGCAAAGGCTGAACTGCACTTTCCAATTCCACCTCTTCACTTTTATCTTGGGTTTGTATGGTTGCTGGCAAAGATTGAGGCTGATCTACAGAGGACACTGAACTGGCTGCACATTTTCTTCTTGCATGAGCCAGTCGTAGTCTGGTTGATTTAAGTATTACTTGCCCAGGGTACCGCTAGAGTGAATAAGATACTTACAATTAGGTAAGTACACGCAAGCACAGCATTTTAGGTATTAAATACTTGTCATTAGGGTTTACCTTTCTGACAAGTAGAATTTGTCTATTATTTTCATTCATTTTGCTCTAAAAATAAAAACAAAGCAAATATATCCTTACCTTTATGCAAATACGATCCACTTTTCTTATTTCTATTTCATATTTTCATATTTCTAGTTAAGCCATAATTTACATGCAGATAGGTCTAATCAGAGATACACATGAGTTTAAAATTAAGATTTCACTAATAATCTGACTGTATGTTCAAAATTGTTTTTTCTGAAAACAAAAATTCAGAATTCCATTTTGAATTCTCTTGCATCTCTTGTCTAACTCTGGTCAATGGCTCTCTCTGCAACAAACTCCTCTCTGAACTAATATGCTGGCTGTAGATGTGAATTACACTGCTTAAAAAGTTACCTCTTAAAAATACCAAACATTTTAAAATTTCCAAAGAGGTTTTAATTTAGTTCCTAAATTTGGTGTGTCTGTCTCCTCAAACAAGTTTTTTTTTGTTGTTGTTGGTTTTTTTTTTTAATGCAAAAGTAAAAACTGCTTCTAAAAGACAGGTCTAAAACATTTTTAAAAATTGTGACAAGTCTAAAGCAAGAGAGATTGTATCAAGATAAACATACTCATGTAAAAAGTCAGTTCACTAACAAGAAACGATTAAGATAAGTAAACTTGCCTCAATTTACTGAGTCTATGCAATTCAAAAGCCTTGCAAAAAATAGGGATATGAAGAGTATACTGACAAGCAAGACAGCTTTCCAGTAAAGAAACTTCTATCTCGTAACTAACTTAGTCTTCACCAATTAACATAGAATCAATACAGTCTCAATTTTCCTGCACGTCAGCTCCTTTCCTTACTTTCTCTCCTTCATTCCATCTTCTATTGATTTTCTGATACCAACATCATAATAGGAAGGGACAGGTACTGGCAGGTGTTTTAACAATCAGTGGTAGTGCGGCTATGTCAGATGACAATGCTCCTTGTAGGAAGTATCTTTTGGATCATATTTCTTTTCTAAAAGTTTGCTAAATGTCTTGACATACGTGACAGACAACAGAAGCTTATTATGGTACTGATAATGCAATGACCAGAGAGATTTGCTACCACCTGTACCGTATTTTGTTGTAAATTTTCCAAAGAATAGGTAAGTGAACAATGAAAGAAAATACCTAGTAGTATAGTATAGTCCTGGAATGAGTAAAAACTTGTTTTGCAGAAGAAAAACGTGTAAAAGAAGAACAACAATTCTTCTTTTACCTGCTTAAATGTGCGAAGTCTGTCCAGTGTTTTCTGTCGTTCCTGACTAACCCAGGAGCTCTTTCTTTCCTCTTCATCTTGCAGTTGTTCTCGCTTCTGAGAAAATATATGGAAAATAACCGTTACATGCAATGCTATGTTTAGCATCATAAAAATACTGCATGAAAATAACTCTTCTACTAGTTTTAATGAATTACTTAATGTATTTCTCCAATAAATACATTTCTGAACCTCAAAACTGTGCCTTTGTTTTCCCCTTAAAAATAGTATAAATTTTGTATTTTATAACCTCAGTGAAATACAAAACTCAGTAAAGAAAGATTTCAGTCTGAATTTGGAATACTTGACTGGAACTTTATTTAATTATTAATCCAGCTTGATTTTCAGTAATCTTATTTAAATAAACATTTGAAGCTCTTCCTTGCAGCTAAGACAGTAGTATTTTTTCTTGTTTGGAGATCTTACTGCAGTGGAAACACATGTGGGTCCACCTCCTTTAACTAGTCATTCTTTTTCATAAAATTTCAGCAAAGTTACTAATTCTTTGAAGAAAACGCTACAGTCAAACTTATTGAAAATAAATTGAAAAATGGACACTAGTTATCGGATGGCAAAAGTTGCTGTATGCATAAGTACAAGAATTACCAGAAGAATGATGAGGCATAGAACAAATAACTACAAAAGAAAAATCAGAGCATTAACATGAGCCTTAATTCTTAAAAGGCTTATAGCATTAAGTGAGTAAAAGCTCATAAATGTCATTAACATTCAGATTATCAGCTTCATGAACTTTTATTCTCATTCAACCAACATAAAAGTAGTGTCTGCCTGCCTGTTGTTTTCAGAAATCAGCTAGTTTCCTGGTGTCCTTTACAAAGAGCCAACTCCTGTGATTTTGAAGGAGATACATATGGATGCATTAGGGAAAAGAAGAGGAGGACGTGTGAAAAATGGTAAGGACAGGAAACAAAAAGGAGAAGCACGTGGTGAAAGAAAGTAACAGAAATGGAGCAAATAAATTAACAGAGAAGTACAAAGAAAAGATTATAACAAGAAGAAAGGATAGTTCTCCTACCACCACACCTGCATTTTTCATATGCAATCCAGTCAAATTTTTCCTGAAGCAGTCTCAAACCTGAGGGAGGAGCAGGTGGGCCATGTGTGTGTTCTGTTTGTTTTAGCAATCACAGTGAAATTGCAACGTTTATTTGGTTTCAGGCTTGGACACCTCCAAGGTTATCTTTTCAAAATTTTTCATGAAAAAAGTGGCTGAAAATTTATTTTATGTAATATTGGATATTTTAATTTAAATTATTTACAGAACAAAAAAGACAAAAAATAGCTTAAATGTCTTGTATATAATGCAAGTTGGCAAATCCATGAAATAACAAAAAAGCCCTGTAATATTTGAGAGACAAGAAAGTCATTTACATTTGTCAAGTCTTAAATATGAGTGATAAATAGACTGCAATCCACACAGCAAAATCCTTTGCATTGTAAGAACTGAAAATGTATATTTCTAAGTTCCTGAAGAGTATGCCAGTACATGTGGTCTTTTACAAGTAGCCTTTTCATAAAATAAATTATACAGCTGACTTCCTGGACAAATGTATCAATGTTAAAAATGTATAAGGATGAAACAGAATCCCTTTCACTAATCTAAATGAAGCCTGAACTAAGAAGACTTGGATTTCAATGCATCTTTGTCAGTGATGTTTATTAAATATTGATACTGTATCAGCTCCAAAGACCTAGCCCAGAGTTTGAATACTCTTTAAAATAAAGTCTATTATGTACAGCACAACAGTCAGACTAGGCAGCCTACTCTTGTGATGAGACTGCAGAGAACTGTGGAGCATACAGCTAGAACTGTATTACACAACACAATCCAATTGCTTTCTTTTGTAGTGAAAAGAGGAAGAGCAAGCTTATTACCTTGCAAGAATAAATGTGGATGGTTTCTTTACTCATTTCAGCATACCTCATGCTGTACTCAGAGATGTCCAGAATCTTCTATGTGCACATCATAACAAATTTTGCATGCAGCTTTAAGTCTAACAGTAATCACTTGGACTGTGAACCTCGTATTATTGAACCTTTTTACTTGATTGGACTGAATGACATCTTAACACAGGCATACATTCTTACTTACCAGCACAATACGATATAAAAATCCATTATCTGAAGTTCAAGGATACGCACCATCTTTTTAAAACAGCTATCACTTTGATTACTAATGATTGTATAATAAAGAATGCAAGCTATTAACTTTAAGGCTAAGCTGAAAAGCAGAAAACTTGAACTTACTAGCTGAACATTATGGTGCATTTTGTACTCCTCCTCACTCTGGTGATGCTGCTGGATCTTTTCATTATGCTTTGCAATACAAATCTCCTGTAGAGACATCAAATATTATCTATAAAGTATGAATTTTAAATACTAATTTTCAATTCATAATGTAATATTTCACAAACAGTGCTAAGAATTAGAAAAATAAAAATTAAGCCCATTTCAGACAACCTAATTTAACCAAGGTGATTTAACTTCCAAATAAAACCATAAAATGGAAACAAAGCAAGAGGAAAAAAAACACAACAAACATAACTTTTAGCTGTCAAAAGAATATACAAGTAACACCTGCTTGAAAAGTCTCTTCTACAAGCAGGTAGGTGGCAAGAAATACTGATTTGTCAGGTACTTCATAAAAGCCTTGTGTAGCTCCATGCATGGATATGGATAATTATTATGTATTATGTATGTTTATACAAGTAGGTAGCTTCCATTTACAAGTGTGAGCTTATCTTTTGCATTTGTAATATGAAAGCACAAACGTTAACAAAGTTGTTACAATTTTATGCAAACACAGTTTACTTGTTATACCAAGTTTGTGGCTATAGTATCTGTTTTAGAAACAAGTATTTATTACATTGCCTGAGAATAAGAACAGATTAAAAGAAAAGGGGACATGTTACAGTAGATAACAAGAAGAAGCATGACACTCAAACTTAAGGTATATTATATAAAAAGACCTGATTTAACCATCTGTTGCAAAGAATAAGCATGGGGCATACCCTTCGAGTACAGAAGTGATGGACAACTTCATAGGACAATTCTGAGGGAAAGGACATCCCTTGTAGGCCACGAAACTGGAGCCAGTACTGGCACCAGACAGAACTAGAACGAGGTCAGATGTGTAGTTGGAAACAAGACTCATGGCTGTATAAGAGGGGCCACTACTAGGAAACAGTTTGGAGTGTGACTGTGACTGGAAGAACCTATGGGGCATCCCAGGATCCATCAGCTTGACTGAGTGGCTGGAGCCAGACAGGCACTTCACAGTCACACATTACTCGGAGCAGCTGATCAAATATCAGCTATCAAGCAAGATTCTGCAGTCGTGGCAGAAAGACACAAAATCACAGAGGGAAGGGATAAAAATGCCCTGTTTTAGACACTGGGAACTGCAGAAATAAGCCTACTTTCTCCTAAATACTGACTATGTGACCACGTTCACATTTGTAAGAAGGTAGCCAGGGTTCCTGCATAGGCAAGAAATACCATGTTGTCTTGAACATATGTCTATCAATTTCACTGCCATACACGTGCAATGCTCTGACAACAGCACTAGTTTCCGAGGAAATACTGTCCCAACTTCAGAGTATATGTATATATACATATAACTAAATGCTGATGGGTTTTATGCTTGCTTGTGTAGTTTTTTTGTTTGTTTGTTCGTTTTTCCTCCCTGGTTTCAATTAATATCATCTCAAAGGATAATCCATTAAAGTTGTAACTACAGAATTACATTCTACCTAATTTTTGCATTTCAAAGACACAGTAATAGCTTAAGAATATTATTAGAGAATCTAACTTTTTGTAAAACTTGTACTGATTTTCCTGTACACTTTATTCTCTATGCATTCATTTTGATTAAAAGAATATTATGAAATAATTAAGATTGTATGTTCTGTTTATGTGTGTTTTTTTTTTTGTTGTTGTTGCTTTGTTGTTGGGTTTTTGATATGCTAGCAAGACTAAAGTATACAAACTACAAGAATATTTACTCTCTTAAATTGGGATCAAACTTTTCTGAAATATTCTGTTTAGCATTAATATTTAAATATTTCTGAATAAGAGCAATAAAGAAATATATTTTAAGCATTTAAAGAAAGATCATAAACTGGACAAAAACATGTTTGGTGCTGACTTTATACTAATAAAGAATGACCTACTTTAATTTAATTAGGTCTCCATTATTTGAAAATAATATTTTTTTTTTTTAAAAAGCAACTAGGAGGGGCTGAAAACATGTTACAGCACAGGACTAGAATTCTGAATCATCTTAATTACAGAGATGTTCTTAGAAAAGAAAGGTTGCAATTTCACAGGGCAAATGCAGGGTTCTATTTGTAGGCAAGATTAACCGACAGCAAAGTAAGGATGAAGAAAAAATACTCAGGTGGAAGAACTGAAGGAAGGGACCTGGATTCTTACAATCATAATATGTCTCAGGCTTGAAGGGACCTTAAAGATCATCTGACACCAAATCCCCTGCCACAGGCAGGGATGCCACCCACAAGATCAGGTTGGCCAAGGCCTTGGGATAGTGCATCCACAGCTTCTCTTGGCAACCTGTTCCTTACTACCCTTACAGTGAAGAATTTCCTCATAACGTTTTGTCTAAATCTATCCTCTTTTAGTTTAAGACCATCCCCCCTTGTCCTATCATTATCTACCTGAGTAAAGAATCCTTTTCCATCTTTTTTTTTGTAAGACTCCTCTAAGTATTTAAAGGCTACAAATAGGTCTCCCTGGAGCCTTCTCTTCTCCAGGCTGAACAGCCCCATCTCTCTCAGCCTTTCCTCATAGCAGAGGTGCACCAGCCCTCTGATTGTCTTTGTGGCCCTCTCCTCTGGACGTGCTCTAACAGGTCCACATCCTCCTTGTGCTGGGGACCCCAGACCTAGATGCAGCCTTGCAGGTGGGGAACAATCACCTCCCTGCACCTGCTGGTCACTCCTCTTTTGAAGCAGCCTGAGATGCAGATGCCCTTCTGGGCTGCAAGCATGTAGTGCTGGATCGTGTCGAGCCTTTCATCTACCAGAACCAAGAAGTCCTTCAGTGGATGACAAGATTAACATAAATCAATAACCTCATACTATGGCAAAAAAAAAAAAAAAAAAACCAACAAAAAAACATCAAAACATGGATATATGAACAGGAGTGTAGACTGCCACACATGTGAAGTAATACTTCCATCTCGGGACTGGTAAAACTTTATTAGGATCATGATGCCCAGTCAGAGGGCCACACTTCACAAAACATGTTCATTAACTGTATGAACTTCAGAAAGCATACAGCAGAACTGTTTATTTCTCTTTCAATCATCTGACTGGTTTCTGTAATATCAACTTGTGCTTCTATCGTAAAGACGAAAAAGGAGAGCTAATGAACCATTTCAACCTTTATCACTGGATAAGCTACTACATTTAAGACTAGCAACATGAAATATCAAAGAATCATAGAAACATTCAGGTTAGAAAAGACCTCCAAGATCATACAGTCCAACCTTTAACCTCATACTGAAAAGTCCACCACCAAACCATGCTACTAAGTTCTACATCTACACGTTTCTTGAAGACCTCCAGGGATGGTGACTCAATCACTTCCCTGGGCAGCCTGTTCCAATGCTGCACAACAGTAAAGAAATTTCTCCTAATATCCCACCTAGACCTCCCCTGGCATTACTGGAGGCCATTTCCCCTCAGCATATCAGTTGGTGCTTGGGAGAAGCATATAACATATATAAAAATAATATATATTACCATATATATATATATGAGCAATATATATATATTATATATATATATAAGAGCAATATATATATATTGCTCTTTTCTAATATAAGAAAAGAGGTTTGTACTAGTTTTGTTTTAGTTCCACTAAACCAAGAGGTCTGTATTAGTATTTTTAATTAGTTCCACTAAACCTTGCATTCAAATTGAAAAGCATCCCACTTAAAAAGTTATCTTCTCCTTTAGTAAACTCAGTGTGTGCAGGAAGCATATTGTAAGCTTTCTATGTAGTTATACCCTTAAAATGTAATTATAATAACAGTATTAAAGTATACAACATAACCCAATGTTAACTGTTGCTGTAAGTACATACACTGCTTTGGTGTTGGCCATGCTTTAACCTGTGTGCTTGCAAAGTAGTAAAGGTCTCCTATTGAATGGACACAACAAAAAAAGCTTCTTAGATCAGAGAATGCATTATAAGCACACCCCAAACTGTTCCACCAAACAGTTGCTCCTCTCCACTGCTCATGAGAAGGAACACTTTTACGGGATGTCAAATAATTCAATTTCTTCTTAATTCCTTTTTTTTTTTCTCTAAGATATTTTTACAAACACCTTCTAGATTATCTTTATTGCCATGACTATGCTATAAATCTAGATCCATAATAAAACAGATGTTTTTCATACTACAAACTAATTAATACTACTGTGCAGCCAGCAGGGGGTAGACTGGGATAACAATAGAGACATCCTGCACCAAAAAAAAAAAAATGAAAAATCCATAACAAGCTTTAAAGAAATAAGAAAAATAATAATAGCAACAAAAAATCTTCTTTTGCTCGTAACTGCCATCAACACAAAGTAACACCTGGAAACGACTGCTTAATAAATGTAAAATTTGTAAAAACAACAAAAAAGCTGAAAATAAGAATTTATACTCATACTAGTAAAATAATAGTGTAGTGAAAGAATATCAACCTCAGCAAGCCATACATTTAAAAAATGCTGGCCCAGTAACTCAGAAATAACACTGTGTGAGGTCTCTAACAAATCTTTAGAAAAAGCTTCTAAATAAAGGTTATTTAAAATTATCTGATATTATTAACAAAAATATCAATTGCAAAAACAAGCAAAGAATTTCTGGAAAACAAAGTGACTGTAGTCACAGAAGTTTGTATTACATAGAAGTCTTAATCTACACATCACAACTGCTTCATTATCTCAATAGACAAAATTTTAAAATACTTGGATGGTGAAACAACCTCCTCTGAAAAATGAAAACTGATCATAGAGAATCATTTCCTATTGCTTGCTTTTTCCTTAATCATCATACACATATGCTGCTGGAAAGGAGGCATTCTCCTAAGAGTTTTCTTCAATTGCCAAGAAGCTAATAATGAGCAAGGACTACAAATTCAAAATATACCACAACGTTTTTGGACACACCACCATAGGCCCTACCAAAACCCTACCAATGCAATCTGAACTTGCTTAAAACTGCATTTAAGCTGAAACAAACATCATCAGGAACACAATCTGAAAAACATGAAATAGACTCTCAGCAATGAACGTTACATACCTGAGAGACAGACTTTTAAAAAATATTTATATAGTCAGTACTTTCTAAAACCAGCCTCAAAACCTCTTTCTTTTCTCCATTTAGCATTCAGTTATCACTGTACTCATTCTCACCATCTAGACTCCTCTTCTGCACCCCTTCTGTATCTGTTTTGCATACCCAAGGTAAATCACAAAATCTTCAAAGCAAGAGCCCCTTTTTCCCCCTCACAGGTTTGTAAAGTATAATGAATTTGCATCAGGCACTGTAAGTAGAATTCATTAAAATATTTTGCAATATAACGAAAATGGCAACTCAACATATGATGATTGCTTATGTTTCAATCAAAGACACAAGAGTCTTGATTTTTTAGGTAATTACTAGTAAGCTGAAAAGGGTTCCCAGTAATGTTCAGCAGTTGTAAGAGCCACCACAATAACTACCTCTAACATAAATATTGTTGGCTGATGTGCTGTGCTCTTTTCATACAAATGCTGCAGAATGCAACCAAACTACTGAGTTTGATGATTCTTTTTTTTCCCTGATGAGCAATACTACCATACATATCCCTACATCATGTTTTAGTGCACAAGTAGGCATGCTGCAGTGCTGTAGCCTGAAACAACCAATTTCTTCCCCATAAACAAGGCATTTTATCACAGCATAACAATGAAACAAATAAACCAGTTGACAGTGCCCAGTTAATTACATTGGTATGACACGCTAAAAAATCTCTACTCAAGCCGCAGGGTTACTTCTCAGCTTGGTAATTCCTTAAGGTAAGTAAGGAACAACAACTAGCCTCTGGCTTTTAAGCAGGTCTGTGTACTCCATAAGATGCCTGCAGTGTCTCTTCATATTCAGAAGAAAATAGCATAATTATTACAATGTAATTAATGTAGGCATTAATTAACATAACATGACAAGAGTCCTTTACTACTTAAAGGACTAAGAAGTACTGTTTTGTGATACTTTTTATAAAACCACATAAAATAAACACAATGACTTTGAGCAAACTACTTCCCGTAACTGGCTAAAAAGAGAAATTGCTTTTATAATTATTTACAGTCTTCCCATATTCTACTAATCATATAAAAACACAAAATATAAAAGATGCTTATTTAGAATGGGGTCTCAACTGAGACTTTTATATAGCCTTATAGTATGTAGCATGGGGTGGAAATACTCTTTTTAATAAGTATTACACTCCTCTATCAAAATTTAGATCTATTCTACTCACTAAGCTATTTTATTAATAATGCATATTGATGTAAATGCAAACTGCTTGTGAACAAAACCCAAGTCATTCTGGAAAAAGGAATTAATAAACTTATCTACATTTCATATACAATTTGAAAACCTTTACTGTATTAAAACCATTTTCTGCACATCTCAACCATGAAATGCATAAAAAAGGAAACTGACCCTAATTTTAGTACATAATTATACACCTAGTTTTATAAATTAAGAATTCATTGCATATATGGTTGCTGAAAACAGAGAATCAATTACATAACACTTAGGTTTCAAAGGACAAAAGTGAGAGAATGAAAATATAACTTGACAGAGAAAACACTCTTGAAGATTCTCTTCTGTAAATTGTAAATCAAGACAAATCTGTTCTCTGTAAAAACATGATAACATCTCCATATGCAAGTATTCTGAGTAGTTAATAGAAACAATTTTATATTTGTTGACTTCTAAGTAATGAAAGGTTCCTTTAAAGCTACAAGACATACTGAATTTTAAAGATATTGATTTGAAAATACATACTATTCTAATTACACTGTAAAATAAATTCTAGTATTTATTAAATACAGTCCACAAAAATTTTAAGAGACTTGCACGTAATGTAATCTTTTGAAATATAATCTTTACAAGTTTTATTAAATTTGCTAATTACCCTAGAAATTTACAATTTTGTAGTACCTTTTTATTTCTGAGGTAGGCTTTCTTGGCTGAAATACGTCCACGCCTTGCTTCCAGCTGGCGAATTTTTTGTTGCAATTTTTGCAGCTCCTCTTTTTGCAAGTGTGCAGATGTTGCCATATCCTCTTTTTCAAGCATGGCTTCCATACTTTCGTAAGTGTCATAATATACCACTTCATCTCTCTTCTCTGTTTTAAAAATGTCAGCAATGAAAAAGTCAAATCAATAATTTGTATTTGATTAATGTTTTGTTCAACAACAACCTCAAGTTGCAAGACATAACGCATAAGAATGCTAGTCATTTCTGAGTAAGAACAGAAACAAAAGGTCAGTGTAATAGCATTAAAGAGCAAAGCACTAGAAGGCTTTAAAGGTTGTATGACAAACAGAAATCAATACAAATGAAACATACAACCTGTTATTCAGGTAAGCTCAGAGCATTAAAGAATAAACGCTGTTAATGTGTGCTTAAGTCTGTAATTTAACTTGATCATAATGCCCATGCATGTCTTCAGGTTTCTTAACTAATACAAGGAATCCATGCTGCACAGTAATATCCTTTGGTCTTCATTACAAAGTTCAGGATATACAGACTCTCTGAAGTCTTTAACATGAGATTCCTCTGCCACAACCTACTATTAATTTCATAGGAGGGAAATTAAACAACACAACGATAAAAATCCTCTTGGGAGGTTTTTGACCTCCCAGTCACGTCCTGTGCTCAGAGGCAGCAGTGGGAGGGTAACTTCAAGGGAATCCTTCAAAGCATTACAGGCTTGTCATTGTAAATCATTTTATCAACAGTCATAATTTTCAGCCTCCTGAGTGGAACAGTCAGTGTAACATTGAGCTCATCTCTAACTGTTGACTTCTCATCTCTTGCCAAGAAGGAAAGAGTGATAATTATAAATCCTTGCCGAATGTTTCAGTGAAGAAGCAGAAAAGGTCTCGTTCCCTGCTTCATTGGCATAGCAGTACGAGTTGCTTGCAATACACCAAGAAAGATATGCATTACTGATGGCTTAAAAAGCACCTATAGCCGGCATGACTGTCAAGTGACTCCTCTGCAGCAATACCAAGCCTTCTCTTTTCTCCTTTAACTACCTTTCAAGAAGTACCATGACTTCCTCCTACTTCTGCTCCTAGACTATCTGGGGAAGAGGGCAGGGTCTTCAGAACACTGACTGTTTTATAAAAGCAGTTTTTAGTTCTTGTTATTTGTGCAAGGTCTCTGCTGTAACCAAAAATCTGGTTGTGTCATGCTAATTTCAGCTCAGCTGGACATGGCACAACCAGAAAAGAACTAACAGAATTATATCAACCCTAAAATAAAATTGAATACAAACAGATCTACTTAAATTTACTTTAGTGTTCAGTTTAAAAAAAAAAAAAGTTCCATGCAGACATAAAACAGCCAAGTCATTAGAACCCCCTTTGTGAGAAACTAAGCTGTGTTTTTGCAGTAGAGAACCAATTTTCTGTATTTCAAGGTAGTTGTCATAACAAGGAGAAATGCTAAGTAGGTAAGTAGACAGCAGAAGGCCTCACTATTCCAAAATAAGGTGGAAGCTTGAGAAAACCAGGATGAGCAGTGAGGGAACTGTAAAATAAAGATCACAGGTTCTCAAAACATAAGAAATGGGAAAAAAGGGAAAAGGGAGAAATTAAAGGGTTAAAAAAATAAAAGTTGTACATATATGGTCTAGAGGAGCATTGAGTAGCTTGTGAACCTGTAGTACTCAGACAATGAGGAAGCAGGAGAGGTGATCAGGTGTCAGGTAATAGGGAATAAATGGTTATGATTTGTTTACTATAACGTGCTCCTAAATGGCAGGACGCCTGCCATTGCAATCGCAAATAAAATAGCTTCACAGAAGATCCTGTCTGAAGAAAATTGAGATTTTTCTCACACCTTTGGAACAGTGAGTAAAATTTTAAAAAGTAACTAAATTATATTTTGCTACACACAAATAAAACAGGAGAAATTATATGGAAATTGTTTTAGAATTTGCTTTCATGAAGAGTTAAGGATGAATTTATAAATGAAACCCCAACAGCTCAGCTGCAAACTAGTCAAACATACCAGTCCTAAAACATCTAAAACTTTTTTTTTTATTTTTTTTTACCAATAGAAGAAAAACTTGGCAATTCTCTTGCAACTTCCTTCAAAAACTCCACAAGTTTTCTATGAACTGCTTTTGAGTTTCTAAAATGGCTGTAATTTTAACTCTAAGTTTGGTAAGTAGTTAAACTTAATGGCTCAAACACTTTCAATAAAACAATGAGAATGACTCCTCCTTAGATAAGATCCACATTATTTCTAACTGTTAGTAACTTCCAACTGAAACAGTAAGCCATTATCACTTGCTCTGCTGATGGCAATGCATCCACCTCAAATCCATCTTACAAAGATGTTTGTATGGACAGAACAACACTCTTTAGAATTTTAACTTAGTAAATTCACATTTTCTGAATGTTAGTGCAGGTATTTGATTAATGACAGTAAAAGCCTACTATTGCCATTTAAAATACAGCAATGTATTTTTATTCAATATTTTTCAGACTCAGTGTGCTGAATTCACAAAAGGAAGTGTTTTTCTCCCAGCTTTCAACCTCCAGATTCAATCTGGCAGAGAAATCAAATCATGCTCTCAAAAAATTCTCAGTTGAGGCTTCATCTATAGTACTGCCAGTGTCCTGTAAATCAGAACAGAACCCAAAACCCTCCAATACATCTGCACAGAGTCCATATAGTCACTGAAGAAAGAATAGCAACACACTCTAGACGTCACTAAGACACATGCATTTCAAATCACACAGTTGTGCCCAATTTAAAGGCTTTTTTTTTACTGACTGTAAGTATGCTTTAAAAAGAAAGCATAACTGAAGATGCCACAGACCATACTTTTCTGCTTTAACCTACTGAAGTTGCACATACAAGAAGACCACTACATCACTGAGAAGCTCTCATTCAGATGAGGTATAGCATAGTTTGGAAAAGGTGTAGCTCGTTTACTGTCACAATTTTCACACAATTTATTTTTCTATTCCTCTTGCCCAAGTAAAGTCCGAAGAGGTAACTTCATCATTTGAACAAAATTTCAATACATTTAGAAACCGCATTTTCCATTTTCTGATATGCCTGAGAGTTATTAAAAACAATAATTCCTACTAACGAAGACAGCTCTCATTAAATATATATGTATTAGATTTCTTTATTAAAGAATACTTTATAATTTTAAAACAGCAAAGGAAGCCAAAACAGTGAACTATTTTGCTGCCATCCAGGAATGAGAGGGCTATTTGTTTCGTTGACTTGGGGCTTTGTTTTATTTCAGGTCAGGCTGTGGAGCTGAGCATTTTTTTTTTAGATTTCTGAAGAAAACATTAGTGACAACTTGTAATGACCAATTATGTCTTTACAGCAGCTTTAATGTCTGAAGGCTCTGAGTTTTTACTGTCACTACACCAAAGAGAAAGGATTTTGATACACATCTCTTCTCAGCCTCCTGTTCAAGAGGTTTCCTTCAGTACAATCACTACTGATTTCCCAAGTACAAACAACTATCTATAAAGCACTAACTAGCATTCCACAGAGGCATGTGGTCAAAGCTCCCATATTTCTTTCAAGTCAGAATTTTCAATCCTGATCTTCCACAGGAGCAGTTAATATTGTTGGCACCACAAGCTTGAAAGAAGGATTCCTTTCACAACAGTGATAGGTGTATTTTTTCTTTCTCCAGAGGCAAGTCAAAAATACAACCTACCTTCATATCTCTATTCTCAAGTGACTTTTCTATCCCTAGAGAATTTGTTCCACAAGCCCTATTCGCTAAATAAAACAGAATTTAATGTGAATGAAGATGTTAAGCACAAAAAGGTCCAAAGACAGAACTGGATTCAAAAACGCTGTACAACTTGCCTATACAATTTCAATAGTTTGTATGTATAAGATATAGAATAGGTTTTGGAAACATGGTATTTGCATCACTGCTCTAAATGAGTACGATGGCAATACAACAAGCTTTAAAGTTTAGCTGAAGAATTCTGATTTACAGGAATATACTTTGGAAGCTAATCACTCTGAAGAAAAAAGTATTGCCAATGCAGATTTCCATGAGACAATTCCAGTAATTAAGACATATCCTCCTCCCCGAATTTAGTCTTCCAAACCTTACATAGTACCTTATATACTTATTTCCGAACACAGACAATGACAACCATACCAAAACTTCTGTATCTGTATGTATTCATCTTATGAACAAGTGTAAATGATAACAGTATGTTAGAAAATCCAGCTCAATGTGGTAGAGAAACTGTTCTCATTTCATTCCCACAGGTTTTACTAGATTTTTAGGAAGAGAATTATCTTCTACAGAAGAAGTGTTAATTAAAATGCATAAAGCACCTGACATCAGTCTTCTGATGCTTTCAAGTTGTGCTGTCAGCAGTAGCTCTTCATATTTTAGGATCTCAAACTGCACTTCATATAATTGAAGCTGTAGATCATAATAATCGGCTTCTAACTGGTCCAAATGGGCTATGGCTTCTGTACCACCCTTCAGACTTTGCATCTAAATGGAAAGAGAAAAAAACAACACAGTTACAGGATAAGAAGAATACATCACTGACTTTATGAGTACAGCTAGATACAGTCTGGTACACTAAATATAACATGTTAAAATTAAACACATCAAGAGGAGAAGATAGGTTTTGATCAGGCATACATTTTCAGCCATAATACTTGACATTTTTTCCATATGTTAAGATATTGGCTTACTCCTTGTGATTGCTGAAGTGCTAAGTCACATATTGAGTAGTGTGACATATCCCTACAAGTCATTTACTCTACCATTTGATTTTCTAATGAGATAATGAAATTACTATTATCTTCAAAAAGTGTAAAAGTTGGTTTGCTAACAGCATCTAATAAAATAAAGTTAAAATTGTCAGTAAAGCTAAAGAAGGGAGAGAAATGAAAGGTGGTGGAAACTGGGAAAATTACATGTACTGATCCTCTTGTAATAACAACTTAACTGAGGAGTTTCTTTAAAAGTTAAAAAAAAAAAGTCTAAGAGGGTAAATTGGTGCTTTGTCATATTTTATTCTCCTGTATTGCACAGTTAACCTTCTTGAGTAAAGGCATAACAAAGCGGAAAAGCAAAATATTTAATAAGCCGCAGTCCTTTATATGATTTTTCCTATTTTTTTCCTCAAAAAAATCTCTTAACCTTTACCTAGTACAGCAGCTTGGAAGGAAAAAGACCCAGAAAGCTTAAGAAAGTTCTATCTCATCAGAATGTATAGAATTTTATAGCAGCACTGTTTCTGCAATCTTTCATAGAATAAAATAAATGTAGATTTAAACATTTTGATGTATTTTAGCACTTGTCTCATATGTCTGACCCAAGAAAGATACACAAGGAACAACCTAAGTGAGCTCAGATCATTCTCCTTTCCACTTACAGCAAGCATGCATTCAACAAAACAAGATTTAACGACTCATCAGCTGGCAAATCAGATCATATTCAAGAAACAGTGACATGCAAGTGGATCTTATGAGCTCAATGTGGAGGGAAATCCAAGACATGCAGCTCTATAATCTGCATGTTAGACCCACATTCAAATTCTCTACCTTCTCAAAAATTAATGTCTTATAATTCTCCCATATGAAAGTTGAAAGTAATTGTGATTTTTACTAAGACTTGTGATCTACCTATCGCATTGAAAAGCAACATCTGCTAAGGAAAAATAAAAAGAACTAGCGAACTATAAATTCAAAAAACTAGTTGCTAGGAGGTTTTCACATTTTCAGTGGTTTCTTCAAAGACTAAGACTGTAATTAATAGCCACAAATGGGTCTCCTAGGATTTATTTATCAGGCATTTTTAGAAATAATTATACTAAACCAGGAAGATACCTGTACTGAATCAAACCAAGAATTGGTCTTATTCAATACTCTTTTTTGGACAAAGGTTACAACAGCAAATATGCAGGAGGATGAAATGCAGCAAGCAGTGCAGTGACACTTCTATAAAATGCTTCTCCAGCCTCCTGCACAGCTTCCAGCTCAATGCCAAAGATGGCTTTTATATTAAGTACACTTTTATATTAAGTACACTGACTGCATTTTACTTCATGACTTTATCCTACCCCTTTTTTAAAAGCATGCAAGCTTTTAGCATCTGCATCATTGTTCACTGATATGTATTTCACAGCTTTATTAAACACGAAGGAGCAGTTCCCTTAATTATATTCTGTTCCATATGAGACTAACAGATGGAAGGACTGTGAATAGCTTCTTGAAATTTCTACTTTTGAAATTCCTTCTACTACATTATTTACTGAATGCATTTTTGATATATTAGCTATCAGCCTGAAAGGCTCATTACGTCTTTAAGTGATTATCATAAATCTTACAGTCAATAATGCATCATTCATGTCTATCAGTCCAGTGACACCAAAACGTCTTGCTATAGCAGTCTGTTACTCTACATCCATACCAAGCTACTATCTGTGATGAAAACAGTAAGTGACATGATGCTGGCAAGTTTTCAGGGCAAAAGAACAGATCCTCTTGAACCTTCCAGTTTTTCCTTACTACAGGAATAGTGTTAATTTGCCAGAGAGATTCCTGTGTTTTGGCATTTTAAAATTATTTTTTCATTCTGAATATGTATATATATATACACACACACACATATGTATGTATTAATATATATACTATATATAATAGTATATTTATATATAAATATAATATTATATTCATAATATTTACATATTATATTATATTATATTATATTATAATATATATTAATTTAACAAATTAATGCTATGTTCTGCTGATTTTACCCTGCTGGGCAGCTAAATTCCACCATAACTGCTCTCTTACTGCCCCTGCTCAAAAGAAGAGGGGGGAGAAGAAAGTACAATGGAAAGAAAAAAGGCTCATGGTTTGAGATAAGACTAATTTAATTAAAGGCAAAAGAAAGGGAAGGTGGGGGGGAAACAAGCAAAGGTCACGCAGAAGCACAAAGCAAAGAAAAAAAGTGTTCCCTACTTCCCACCAATGAGCAAGATGTTTGGCCATGTCCCAGGAAGTGGAGCCTCAGTACATAGGGGCTGTCTAGGAGTACAGGTGTCTTCATAATGAGAGCCCCTCCCTCCTCTTTTTCCCCCTCCCCAGCTTTCCTTGCTAGGAAATAGTGTGACACCACATGGTATGGGATATCCCTTTGATCAGCTTAGGTCACTTGTCCTGGCTGTGTCACCTCCCCACAGCTTGCCCACCCTCAAGCTGCTGGGGGAGTTTGGAGGGAGCCTTGGTGTGATACCAGTGCTCTTCTAGCTACAGGTGCAGAGCACAGCACTGTATGAGCTGCTGCAGGTAAAGTTAACTCCATCCCAGCCAGACCCAGTATAGATGTCATTAAAACTTCTGTCACAACTTAGAACTCTTGGGCTTTGTCAGTGAACTGTAAAATTCACCCAAACGTGTGTGTGTATATATAATACATATAATATGTATATATATACAAATAATATGTATATCATATATATTAATATATGTATATACATATATATGTACATGTGTGTATACACACACACGTTTGGGTGAATTTTACAGTTCACTGACAAACATATATATTCTTTAATAAAAGATGTTTACAAATTTAAATCCACAGATTTTGCAGAAAGACAGTCAGTTTATGTCTCTGTACAGTCTTCAAAAGTGTCAGCTAATTAAGTTATAGCAGCTCAAAATTTCTTTCAGCTGCACCAGTGTCTGCACCATAAAAGACCTTTCTCCAACCAAATCTTAGCCCTGCAAGCACACACTACAGATGCTGCCAACTACCAGATCTATTTTAGGAACACAACATCACTATAATTCAGTTTTGAGATGCAACAGCAATGGAAAAAGAATATTGTCATATGGATGTCATACAATCTAGCTATACAACTGCCTCATGAAAAAGAAAAATTAGGACCTTTAATTTCAGCCATTTGTGCTGTAAGTTCACGAGATAGTACATCTAGATAATAAACCAGCATCACCACTTCTAGGAAAATTTGAGCATTGTTGTATAATTTAAGAGTGTTTGACTCTTTATGTTATCTAATCTGTTCTAGTAATTTGCTGCATCCTTGCTAGGAAAGAAACACGTAAAAAAGTCGCAGGCTGATCAACATAGCGAAAAAAATACCAGGAATTTTAAAGTGAGAATGCAATTACAGGAAAGAAACATTTTACAGTTGGATGAAGAACTGGAACTGAGGAGATATGAGATCAATTTCCTGCTATACCTAAACTTCCTGCATTTACTCAATTTAATCTCTCTGGCCCTAATATAAGTTAGTGTTTAAGGTCTTTGTTGTCTCACTCATACTAAGTGAAGGAACCCAGCTTTCCTACTAGTTCTACAACAGAAAAACAGCATCTGTAAACCACCCCACAGGTAATAAAGATATAATGGATTAAAACAGAAAACCTCTTACAAGAACTGTAGCACACATACTAAGAGAACAGACAAAATTAATTAAAAATAGACAAACAGAATATAGCACAGAGGGTCATCAAATCCAGCTTTCTACCATCATGGAATGCTTTCAGACAAATATAAAAGTAACTGCTTTCTTAGAGTAAGTTCTTAAAGTAATTTCCATGTCGTAGCTGTAGTTCTTATTCTGCTTTTGGAGAAAAACAACAACAAACAAACAAACCATAAAAAGCTCCCACTAAAGCCTCTGTTTGTAACTCCTACTGGAAATCTGTTCCAGTTACTCCTTCCTCTACTACCCTACTAGAAATATTCTTCTGTATTTAAATATTTGCTTGTTAATTCAGTTAATACCACTTGTTTTTACACCAGTACTGAGCAGTTATTTTATTGCCACCATCAACTGGAACATTAGAAGTGAATAAAGCAAAATCATTTAATATGTTATTAAAAGTGAATCAGATGTGTTTAAATAAAAATTCAAAGATTTCCCAATTTTAGTTTTTTTACTTAGCCTTTCCAAAAATCTATCACAGAAAGAAAAATGGCTGAGAAAAGGTACAAAGAAACATACCACAGTGAAACGGTTCTCTGAAAAAAAAAAAAAAAAAAAACATTTTGTTGCATCTTTACTAAATTGCTCTTTATTTCTAACAACAACAACAACAGATTAATTTTCCAGGAATAGCTAGTCATGCTCTCTTGAATAAAATCCCTAATAAAATTCCTATTTTTGCCAATACATCCAATGTGGGCAAAATGACAGACGTGAAATCCAAGACATGCTTAAATATTCAAAGTCATTGGAAGCAGATGTATCTTTGATTCAGGCTTAATGTATAGGAAAAAGAACTTTTAGAATTACCAAACTATGAAAAAAAAATTAAAGAACCCAAGCAATACTTTGCTGAAATTAATTTTTATGAAAATATCTCTAAATGTTTACTATATAAATTAAATTGTTTTGAAGTGAACATTTAGAACTCAACTGTACACCTCTAAAGGGGAAAAAAAAGACTAGTTACTAATTCCTATATGTGCAGGAAGGTCCTTGTTGGAGTTTAAGTGTCCAGTCACTTCCATTTGTCCAAACTATTTCACATACTTAGAGGATTACCAAGGATTTTCACTGTGATCTAGTGATTCTGTTTACTGTCATGAGGACAAGGCTTGGGAACAAGCCCACAAAAACAGACTCTGGTCTGCCTCAAAATGAAAGTTTTCATCATTCCCCTCAAACAAAATTCAGAAAAGCATATGCAATTTGGCGTGCTACCAATCAGGAAATAAAATAGCTCAATATGTAAGCAGTGTAGAGATATTCTTTTGACTTTTTTCATAGAATCATAAAATCATCTAGGTCAGAAAAGACCTCCAAGATCATATAGGCCAACCTTTAACCTAGCCCTGCCAAGTTCACTATTAAACCATGCTACTAAGTTCTATATCTACATGTTTTCTGAAGACCTCCAGGGATGGTGACTCAATCACTTCCCTGGGCAGCTTGTTCCAATACTTCACAACTTTTTCAGTAAATGTCTCTGATATCCAGTCTAAACCTCCTCTCACAAGTTAAGGCCATTTCCTCTTGTATTATCACTTGGTGCTTGGGAGAAAAGACCAATTCCCACCTCATTATAGCCTCCTTTAAGGTACAAAAATACTGATAACCATAAAGCTAACCATTCAGACTTCACAGATGTTGTTCAAATCCCAAGTATTTATGCATGCAAAGTTAGAGCTCATAGGCTGTTCCTCCTACTGTAGCAAACTGCCTAAAGCCCTCACTCTATACTTTCAATTACACTCCTTCTACATATGTAAGTGTGTTAGTGATTTATGAGAATCTCCATTTCTCTCAGATAAGTCAAAATATTAAAATTGGCATTTTATTAAAATGTGGATGACACTAAAGTCATTTCAAAGGCACTATAATTTACATGGTCAGCTTCTTTAAGCAGCTTTTGATGTGTGACTAGAGTAGTCGTCAGTCTATGAACAAAAAAAAAGCAAAAGCTTTCCTTTAAAAAAAAAAAATACTGTCACAGTGAGAAATAAATTAAGTGACGTATTAAAAAGAGGACTTTATTCTTAGTTCAACTGCCAACTTTAGCTGTTTTATATTGTTTTATCCAATACATAATATACATGAGGGTGCAAAAGGATCAAGTAGCAGGAGACCAGCTATTCTTCTCTAATAACCATATGGTAATTCCAAGTAAATAACTTCATAATCAACATAATCCTTTAAAGAAACTTTTCACGTGACTTCCTAGCAGGGTTTATTTTATTTCACAACTACGTACTCCCTTCAAACCAAATGACTGAGGGGGTTCTTCACAGAGAGGGTGGTTGCACACTGGAACAGGCTCCCCAGGGAAGTGGTCACTGCACCGAGCCTGTCTGAATTTAAGAAGAGATTGGACTGTGCACTTAGGCACATGGTCTGAACTTTTGGGTAAACCTGTGTGGTGTCAAGAGTTGGACTTGATGATCCTTAAGGGTCCCTTCCAACTCAGGATATTCTATGATTCTACGATTCTATGACTGTGTCTTCCTGAGTTGTACACACCTGGGACAGCTGGTTGGCAGATCAAATATCAGCTGTACAGGCTGAAGGAGTTGGGGCTGTTCAGCCTGGAGAAGAGAAGGCTCTGGAGAGACCTCGTTGCGGTCTTCTAGCACCTAAAGGGGGCCTACAGGAAAGCTGGGGAGGGACTCTGTCAGGGATTGCAGTGATAGGGCAAGGGGGAATTGGCTTTAAACTAAGAGAGGGTAGGTTTAAATTAGATACTAAGAAGAAGTTCTTCACTCAGAGGGTACGGAGGCACTGGAACAGGCTGCCCAGAGAAGCTGAGGATGTCCCATCACTGTGTTCAAGGCCAGCTTGGATGGGCCTTTGGGCATCCTGATCCAGTGGGTGACATCCCTGACCATGGCAGGGGGGCTGAAGAGGGTGATCTTTAAGGTCCCTTCCAACCCAAACCATTCGCTAGTTCTATATACCTACAAGACTCAGAGGGCTGGTAGCATAGCGGTTTGGCATCCCAGGCTTTGGGAAATTTCAGTCCCTAATCTTCATAGTGCTACAGACCCCTGCTGACCTAAGATCATGGTAGAGGAACAGCTGGTGCTAGGTCTCTGTAGGCCTGTCGACATGCAGGGACTACATAATACCCAATAAGGCTCACCAAGTTTTATTCCAAGAGATAAATTGACACAAAAGACAGAAGTGTATTGCTGCAAGTGTAGTAAATGTAACAGTGGTTATCTCTATTAAAGAAACAAGCACAAAGTGGAGCAGTTACAGAAAAGGTTATCAGGTCAATAAACTGAATATAGAGCCTCACCTGTCTTGCTTTTTTCTAGCAAAACCAAGGTTGAGCAGGCATAGCACAGCTTCCTATAACTAAATTAGAGATTATAAATGCCAGTGAAGAAGAAGAGGTATTTAAACTGAAGACCAACACTTGCAGAATAATAAAGGGCTGTAAAGGTCGGAAGTATTTCCAGAAGCTGTTCATGCTTTTGGCACTGCCATGGCTATGTGCGTATCATTTCTACTATGTCAGTTGGCTAATTTAGAATTGACCCCAGTGCTTTCATTCTGTTTCCGCTATGTTAGTCTCTAGGATTATCCATCTCTTTCAGTATGTCATTTCAATCATATAACAAAAATCTCCCAACTTTGTCACCAACAAACTCCACCTTTGTTGTGACATCACTAAAAACCAGAAAGAACTACACTACGTGTACTACACTAACAAACCTTCTGAATGCCAATCTAACAGTACTCCTCCAACACAGCTGCTGTTATCTGCAGCTTACACAGGCTTTACTAAGTCTGTAGTATTTATGCTTATTTCCATCATCTCCAAATAAGAGCTTTGCACAGTAGTTGGAAAACTGTATTGAAACCAAAATCAAAAGATACTGTTCCTCCACAGGCAACTATTCATTAAAGTCTTTTAAAAGTATTATACATAGAGAAAACCATTTTATTACTTCTCAGGTGAGAAAAAGGCAGATGATCCACCTATAAAGATAATGTGGAAAACATAGCAACTTTCTAGGTACTTAAGCATGGACACATTTTAGGAGACAAAAAAGTGCTTGATTTACATACTAAATGAAAACTACAGAAACAATAACATTTTTCAGAAACAAGGATGTATTTTTCATCCCTCTTAAAAATCAATCAGCAAGATGATTTTAGACTGGGAGAACATGGAATTATTAAGTATAAGAAAAGCATGTATATTATTTCCCATTCATCTCCCTTTCATACTCAGTAGGAACAAAGCTGTGTAACCAAATGCATCAGAAATGCACTTCTCAAGCTGAAAGAAAAAAAACCTAATCATCTTTTTATTTATTTTTCAATGCCATCTCTTCCAAAACAAGCAGCTAACATATCACCAGCTAACATTTATGATAAGACTGCATCCTGCCACCTATAATATGAGGTTCCCTGTCACATTGTCACATCCAAATTTGCACAGTTAGGGCTATTACATTCTCAAAGCACAAAAAAGACATTTCAGAACAGAAGCTGATCTTCGTATCGCCCCATCAGCTTGTTTTGATCCAGAACTCTCAATAGCTTGTAATCCTGAAGCACCATGCTGACTCACACCCATCAGATGTTTCTCATCTCTCATTCCCAAAAGGCCCTCAACCTCTCACTTCAGAGACCTCCATCACACCACGACACTGTAACATAACTTGTTTTTCTATCCAGCCCAAAATGCTTTTCCACATTGAAACCATAATTCACTCACCAAACCGAATCTCTGTTATCAAAAATTTACAAGGACTCCACTTGGAGAAAAATAAAACGTGCTAATGGAAAGACAGTGCACACCTAGCCTAAACATGTGAATATATTAAATATAGTATTTCCAGCTGTCAGTGCTAAATTCTCTCATCAACTCAGCCTGATAAACTCAGGTTTTCTAAAAATTCTTGGCTTCCTAAATAAAACTCAACTGTGTAAAGAAGACAACTTTATTTTTCATGCTGTGGGTCTTTCATTTAATCTCTCTTCCTTGCACATCAAGTTGTCTGTCTTCTACAGAAACTCATACAATAGGTACGTAGTCTATTAGGCCCGCAAACCTACCAATCTATACTGTGTTAAAGTCCTGAGTTCTCTGCATAACCTTTTTAAGGCAAAGCCACCAGGTTAGTGAAATTTTGCTGGCCAACGTGAATCTGAAAGTGCTCTAAAAATGTGATTCCATGGTTAAAATGTACATTAACATAAGTATGACAGCCAAGCTCTTAACATTTAGCATCCATAAGACAGTGAATTTTAGAAGAGGATTGGTAGTACCTTTCCTTTGAGAAGGTATAATAAAATCCAATACACGTGGTTTTATTTATTTTTTTTCCTGCTAAGGCATTTAAGTACAATTTTAATGCATGCACTCTTTCCTTGAGTGCTCTAGATACCACCATCCCCTCTGGAAGACTGCTTTAACAAATAGATTAAGCAGAGACAAAGAAAGTGCTGTAGAACAGGCTAGTCATCCATGTAATTACTAATGTGCAGACTTCTTCCATCTGGACTGTCAGAAATTACTCCAAAAAGGTGTTCATGTCTCTGAGAGATAAAGTGTGGAGATTACATAGCAGCATATTTCTGTTCCTATCCCTCTCTCTTTCTTCTATTAATTTCAGTGGACTGCTGTAAACATTAACAGTAGAAGCCATCTTCCTGATTGACTAAACAGGAAAAGGTGAAAGGAAAATATAAATGGTGGGTTTTGTACCTACCACCTACACCAACATTGCAACTCCATTTGCCTAAAATGGTAAGATGCTGGGAATGTTAAGATAGTGACTTTTATTATAAAAGACTGAAAAATAATGACTTTCAAGTGCATTAACACTCTTTACAGTTCTTTTTTCTTCTTCATGTTTAATTTTTCAATCTATTGTTATGAAAAATTACCTCTTCTTTCAATGCATGTTTCTTCTGCTCCAAACAGATTTCTTTAGCACGCATCAACTGCAGAGTCTCCTTAGAAACTGCATACTGAAGCTTTTCCATACGTTCCACTGCTGCTGCCCATGCTGCCTTACCAAATTTTTTCTGGTCTGCTCGCATTCGATCATACACAGCTACAGAAGGGGAGAAAAAGTAGAAAGCTTATCAGTTTTGTCTTCAAATCTCTAGTAATTTTACTGTAGAGACCATGCATACATTTGTACCAAAAAACATACAAAGTTCTCTTAGCAGAATAGTTATTTTACAGAGTACTAACATTCATATCCAATACATAATTACTCTTAGGATCTATGCAATTAGCTATTTGTTGATAATTTCATCACTGTAATTCCAGTTTTTGTTATTCACAGAGGAACTATTCTAAATACATAATGCCTGAACATCTGAACAACAAGTTTAAATTCTTGAGTTAGTAAAAACACTGTTTAATATTACCATGTGGTCTTAAATTACATCCTGAATTTCCCCTGCTTCAGAAAGCCTCTATCATCACATACTGGTCTCCAGTTCCCTTGATAAATTCTACATTTCAGTAGTAAGTTTAACAGAAATTAGCAGTGAAACAAGGATTATAATTTAAAACCAAAATTTCATCTTCAAGTCAATTACAATTCTGCAAGAATGAATTTAAATAACAAAATTAAAAAATCAAAATGCAAGTTATTTGACAGAGTTAATTTAAATTAACTAGCAAAGTACAATCTGCCTTTGATTTAGACTCCCTCTTTTTGAGCCCCAGACAACACCTGAGCTAATATACATGAGATTTTCACCATTTTTAATATACAGATCACATGATACTGTACTTGCAAAAGCCTTGCAATTCAACCAAAAGGGTAGCATTTGGTCCCTAGACGTTAAAAGATATCACATGCTGTCAGTAGGTAATAAATACTTATTTGTAGTCATGTGTTTTTTCCTGTCATGTATTATTACTTTGGTATATAAGACCTCCCTGAAATAAGGAGGAGGCCAAAAAAAAAACACACAAAAAAAAGCAAAACAGGAAAACAACCTGCACACCAAAGTTCTACAGTTGCCAATATTTTCCAGACTTTTTGTTTCCCAGTGTTCTCTCATAATCCTTACAGCTGTATATAAAAATATTATGTAGAAAAAACTAAAGTAACTATAAAGATACATTCTTTATTAACTAATGGGGTATTTTATTTGACACATTTATCACATTAGAAAAGGAACTAAATACATTTAGAATTTGCTCTAATTAAATTCCAACATGCTTGAACTGGTTTAGTCACTTTTTCCAAGTAAGGTGGAGTTTCACGTTATCCTTAACCTGAGTTGTCACTGAGAGGAATTGTTTTGCAGTGACTGCTTCTCTTGAGGCAGATCTAGCTGTCATGCAGGGAGATGACAGGAAACCTACCCATCAAAAAAGATTTTCTCCCAGGGATACAGCTCATTCATCTGATTGTACAATCACTATCACTAAGGCAAAGAAAGAGACGGGAACCATCAGTCAGGCATGGAAAAGAGTGGGACAACCCATGCAAGTGGTAGCCCACAGTCAAACTAAAATAGGTAACGTGAAACCACACCCTGAGGTTTGTTTGCCCTAATTAACCCATTTAGGTTAAAATGGTACAAGGATAACAATACAGATGTCTATGCAAGTCATACAACCTTGTTTAACTGCACCAACTCGTTTAGTAAAACTTCTGCAAAGGTTGTATCCATGAAGATTTCCAAGCAGAGCAGTTTTCACTGAGAGTTAAACTGAGATGTTACTCAGTATTTAGAACTATGAAAAAATTGAAGGCTGGGGAGACAGGAAAAAAGAAATGAACTGAAAAGTAATAAACACTTACTACTGTGGTCTGCCATAACCAGTACAGAAAACAGAATTCGTCAGGGACTCCGTGCTCCCTAAACCTTTTCCAAATGTACAGTGAAACTAATAAAATCACGCTGAGAAGATGCTTGTGAAACTTTATTTAATAATTTCTGTTCTGCCTGCTCCTGATGATGTTCTGAAAAGGCTTATTTGTGAAATATATGAATAGACATAAAGGAAAAAACAAATGGGAACGCTGACTGCATTTTTCTTACAGAAGACTGATCAAAAAAAGTAAGTCACACAACGCAATACAGAGCATGACAAGCATTAAAATAAAAATCTTTATAGTTTATTTAAGTATAGGATAGAAGAAAATAACTACCTTTCTGTGCTTTAGCTGTTATTTCAAAGTATTTAACTGTAAGATCTTGAATAGAAAGCACAGCCATGTGGGCTTTTCTCTGCCAATCAGCATCTTCTTTTTGCAGACTCTCAATTCTTCTGGGGCCTAGGTAATCATTCGCTATTGAGATCTGAAAATAAATCAGACCATAATTAACAACACGATTAAATCGTTGCTATTTTGCAAACGGCGATCAGTTTCAGTCTGGCTAAGAAAATACTTTAAAGAAAGAAAAAAAGGAGAGTAAACCAACAGCAGATCACCATGTGTCCTACTCAACAGGAGAAAGTGTTTTTGTTGAAAAAGTACATTTGTGGTTTCGTTACTATTTTTACTGGAAGTACAACAAACTCAAATATAAATCTGATTTACCAGTATCTTTTTGTTAAATTTCATATCTTCAGACAAAAAGCATGCTTTATGCAGGCTTTCTTCCAGCCTGGGATATTCTGGTCTGAAATAAACAAAATCTCTTCGGTCAGAATTAAGTTGGAAACAGGGAACGTGCTGGGGCACTGGGAAGTTATCATCGGTTTTACACAGAATCACGGAGTCGTTGAGGTTGAAAGGGACCTCTGGAGAGTCAGGGTCTGGGAATTCAAATACTTTTTCATTCCTAAGACCAAAGCAATCTGGTAGCTATGAGAAGCCAGTAAAAGATCTGGAGTTTGTCTGTTTGTTTTTTTAAATTCATGAAATTTATAGCTTTCTCTCCCAAACTGATTTTTTACTCATCTTTAGAAGTTGAAGTTATCTGTAGTCCCACTGCAGAAAACAGACTGTATTTCTAAGTAATTAAATATTTAAGCTTGATCCTGCAATACCAAAATATTGTGATTTTGATTATTTTTATATTTTTATAGTTGCATATTTGAATTTTCAATTACTACTTCATATTCACATACTTGAATATTTCATTTATATCAGTCAAGACAAAAAAACTAAGCCAGAAGTACTCATAATCTTCTGTGTAACCAGATATTTTCACCTGAAGCTCTAATGACTCAAATATTCATCTCAATTTCACAAGGCTTCACTCTGGTCTCAAAAAAAACATTCCACTCTACAGGTTTACTAAAATATTCAAGATCTACTTCTACATATGCATTTAACCCATCTCTTAGAAAGATGATTTTTAAAAGTAAAAATATAGGAGGTATATTCTATGTAATTATTCATTTACTGAAAAATGTTTAAAGTAGTTTAATACAATACTTTAATCTATTTCATACTTCTACTTCCAAAGCCATTAAAAAAGACACAGGCAAAATAAAAATGTGAACGAATCTTAAGTGAATATTAATCTTACTAGATAGGTTGTAACATGTAATTCAGTGAAGCACACGTGTCACAGTTTCCACAGGTAATGCTTATGAGTGAACAGACAAGAATTTCTAAATGAAGTCAAACTGTAAGTAGACATCAGTGAATGATGACTGGTAAGTTAATGCTTTTCATTTACACGGAACTATGAAGAAAGCTCCTTTGAGAGGCAGAACAAAAACAATATAGTTAAAAGTCTTCCTTCTTTTCTCCTAGACAAAAATGAGGTATTCTGATATAGAAACTGACGTGGGATCACTGAGTAATGTGAGTAACATTCTTTTTAGCCATCACTTCTATGAGGATAAGAAGCCTCAAAGTAGCATTTCTTCACATTTCTTCATCTAGTTTTGCCTGCCAAAACATTATTCACACACAACACAAGCTAGAGATCTAGCATGACACAATACAAGTGTGCCTCTGTTCCAAAGAGCCAGTATTTAGAAGTATCAAAGGGAAGCACCTTTTCGGCCCCACTTGGAAGTACTGCATTCATGTCTGGGGCCCGCAGCACAAGAAGGATGTGGACCTGTTAGAGTGGGTCCAGAGAAGGGCCACAAAGATGATCAGAGGGCTGAAAAAGGGTTGGGTAGCAGGGGTGAGGCTGGGGTGGCCTCTGTGAGCAGAGCCAGCTCCAGATAGCTCCAAAAGGGACCTGCTGCTGGCCAGAGCTGGGCCAGGGAACAGTGCTAGTTGGGTCTCTGGGAGAGCAGATTGAAGAGAGGAAAAAATACTGCTGTGTTACAGCAGCGTGGAGAGAGATAGTAGTGAGCAGCAGCCCTGCAGCCCCCAGGTGAGTGCAGCAGGAGGGCAGGAGGTGCTCCAGGCAGGCAGCAGCAGTTCCCCTGCGGGCTGTGCAGGGAGAGGCCCCTGGTGGAGCAGGCTGTCCCCCTGCAGCCCATGGGTCCCACATGGAGCAGATCTCCACGCTGCAGCCCCCCCATGGGTGGAGGAGCCCCCGGTGGAGCAGGTGGATGTGGCCTGGAGGAGGCTGCGGCCCATGGAGAGCCCCTGCAGGAGCAGGGGCAGAGGGTGACCGTGAAGGAGTGGTGAAAGCAAAGTGTCAGGGACTGACTGCAGCCCCTTTTCCCCGTTCCCCTACATCATTTCAGAGGGAGGAGGTAGACAAGGGTGAACAGGGGGAAGGTGGTTGTTGTTTGCTTTTAGTTTCTCACTGTTCTAGTCTGTTAGTAGTAGGCAATAGACTTATTTAATCTCCCTATGTCCATGACAATTTTTGAGTGATCTCCCCGTTCTTATCTCAGACCCTGAGCCCTTTCTGTTTTATTTTCTCTCCCTTTCCCTTTGAGGAGGGAAAGTGAGAGAGTGGCTGTGGTACAGTTCAGCTGCCCAGCTGGGTAAAACCACCACACAAAAGGCAGACGGCCATGGTTCTATAAAGCTTTAGAAACTGGGGAAACACAATAAGATTGAGTTGTAAACATTTATGAGGATTGTTCAAGGTGGTACAGATGCTCATAAGAAACTTTCCCTTTATGCATCTGTTCATACACATATTCTCATTTAAAAGATACCAAGAAGCATTCTCCAGAAATGACTACTGTTGCAAAGCAGATCCCCAAGAAGCTGCCTGAACAGGAACAGACCAACCTCACACCTTGGGGCTACTACAATAGTAGCGCACTAAATAAAAGGTTCAATGGAGACCTGGAAAGAAACATAGGACAGATGCATTTCACTTATGGGCCTTAACTACCTGATTTTATGCTTAACATCTGTAGCTACACAGTTTGTTTGTCAATTAGCAAGACATTCAGAATAGAATAGATGAGGAGATGAGGATTCTTCCTTAAGTGATGACCAAACAGATGACCAAGGCATGTCCAGTGTACACGATGTGCAAGGGGAATACACAGGCATTTTGACCTCTCCATTACATAGCTTCAGTAAGGCAGCAGAACCATTGCTCTTCTACATGCACACAATGTTAACTTACTGGCTCCAAAGCCGTCACAGAATGGCTGAGCCTGGAAGGAACCTCTTGAGGCCATCTGTCCAATCCCCCTGCTCAAACAGGGACACCCAGAGCAGGGTGCCCAGGATCACATTCAGGTGTTGTTGTTTTTTTTTTTTTTTTTTTTTTTTTTTTTTGTTTTTGTTTTTGTTTTTGTTTTTGTTTTTGTTTTTTTTTTTGGTATTACCTCCAAGTAAGGAGACTCCACAGCCTCTCTGTGCAACCTGTACCCATGTTCAGTCACCCACACAGTAAAGATGTGCTTCCTGGTGCTCAGAGAGAACCTCCTGTGTTCCTGCTTGTGTAAACTGCCTCTTGTCCTGGCACTGGGCAACACTGAAAAGAGACTGGCTCTGTCCTCTTTGCTCTCTCCCTTCAGGTATTTATGGACATTGGTGATGTCCCCCTAAGCCTCCTCTTCTTCAGTATGAAGAGTCCCAGCTCTCTCAGCCTCACCTCACAGGAGAGACACTCCACTCCTTTCACCAGCTTCATGGTCCTTCACTGGACTCTTTCCAGTATGTCCACTTCTCTTGTGCTGGCGGGACCAAAATTAACACTACTCCACGTGCAGCCTCACCACTGCTGAGTACAGGGGAAGGATCACCTCCCTCAACCTGCTCACAATACTTTGCTAATGCAGCCCAGGATAACACTAGCCTTCCTGGCAGCAAGGACACCTTGCTGGCTCAGTTCAGCTTGGTGCCACCAGGAAGCCGAGGTCCTTTTCTACAGAGCTGCCCTCCAGCTGGGTGATCCACAGCATGTCCTGGTGCCTGAGGTTGTTCCTCTCCTTGCTGAACTAAGGAAATTATGGAGGTGGGGGCATTTCTAAGGGAATGGCCATTCAATAGATGGAGACAGAATCTAGGTACCAGTGGGAAACAGTCTTTGACAAGTAAAAAACCATAACTGCTTCCTTAAGAAACGTGGCTAGGTAGGACATAAGGATAACCCTTATACTACTAACTGAAAAGCTTGTTCCCTTCACAGCCAACAAGTAGCCTATAATAATGGGAAAATAAGCTGGACCATTTGACCATAAGGAAACACTAAGTTTAGTCTTTGCTACTATTGTTTAGGATATCCACAACTGGAGACCTGAGTACAAAGAAGCAATTGAAGTTTAAAGTGACAAATTCAGAATGTGAAACTACAAGAATAAGGGACAGAGCCTTGCGAATCAAGAGCTACAAATGCTCACGAGAGGATATATATACAAGTAAGTGTTAAATTGTAATATACCATTTAAGATACATAATTAAATTATATTCATGTATAAGATATATTAACTGTAATTATTTAGAGTTGTATGTTATCTTAGGAAACAGAAAGTCCATGGAAAAAGCTAGTAAAAAGCTAGTTATTTAATTAAGGAAAGATGACAGTTGTCATAGAGAAAGAAGTTGGGGAGAAGAGAGATAGAAGCTGTCTATGGAGGTTGCGACTCATGAAGAACACATGGCAGTTTGCCTACCCACCTACAATACCTTCATGAAAGAGGAAGACGGAAGAAACAACGCTCTCAAATCTGTAGGTGACAGTTTAAACAGGAAAAGGGAAACACACATGGATCACTGAACAGCAATTTGAATAGGCCCATCTTTTTGAAGGCTTTGTTTTCTATGTTCTTTTCAGAATTAATCCCTTTTAATAAATGCATTTGTGACGGTAATAAATGTCATTAAGAAATTAAAGGAAGATCCTATGTGCTACTGCATTCCATTACTGTTTGCAATGCATGTGTAATATATTTTGGCTTCAATTTTGCTCACTGCACACCTCTATGATGCCAGCATCCTTTGTTTTTATAGGACATAAAAAAGCATGGGTCAGAAACAGAAACACAGGTCATAAACAGAAACAGCAGACAGCAGCTCAGAAGGGCTCTGGGGGTACTGGCTGACAGGCCATGAGCCAGCAGCACACCCAGGCAGCCATGAGGACAAACTGCATTTTGGGGTGCATTGAGCACAGCACAGCACAGCCAGCCACACACAGTGATTCTCCTGCTATGTTTAGTGTTGGTGCAGCCTCACGTTGAGCACTGTGTACAGTTCTGGGCTCCACACCACAATAAAAAAGGATGTTAAGTTACCTGAAAGCATCCAGAAGAGGGCAATGAAGCTGGTAACAGGGCTGGAAGGCCTGTCCTGTGAGGAGAGGCTGAGGACACCTGGGCTGTCCTGTCTGGAGCTGAGGAGGCAGAGAGGCAGCCTCACTGCTCTCTGCAGCTTCCTGAGGAGGGGACGTGCAGAGGAGGTGCTGGCCTCTGCTCCTGGCCGTTGACAACAGGACACAAGGGGACAGCACAAAGCTGTGCTGGGGAGGTTCAGACTGGACATGAGGAAAAGTTCCTTTACTGTGAGGGTGGTCAAACACAGAGAGACTTCATAGAGAGGTGGCTGATGCCCTGTGCCTATCAGTGTTCAAGAGACATTTGGGAAATGCCCTCACTAATATACCTTAACTTTTGGTTACACCTAAGGTGGTTCTGTTATATTTTGTGTTATCAAAATGACTACTGCCCATGATAGATATGACTAAAAGAAGATGCTGAAGAATTAAAATGGACATCAAGAAAGAAAAACTAAAAAAGTGTCATCATCTAATTGATACTTCTTGCAAACCTATGCATCTGCTTCAGTAAAAAATATGTTAGTTAAGAATTCAGAATTTTTATATAGCTGAAGTTTATCTAACATAAAGAACAAACTCACTTTTTGTTCTGAAGTTCCTCATTTGGACTTGAAGTTCTAAAATAAGTGTGGTCTATGAGAAAATAAATCTCATCTCACAACCAGATCACATAGTCAAATCATGGAACCATGGAATCATTTAGATTGGAAAAAACCACTTCAACATCATCAAGCCCAACCATCTGCCTAACTACCAAGTCCACCACTAACCCATGGCCCTAAGCACTACATCCACACTTCTCTTAAGTATCTCCAGGAACGGGGACTTCACCACTTCCCTGGAGAGTCCATTCCAACTCCATGAAGAAATCTTTTGATATTCAATCTACACCTCCCCTGCTGCAACTTGGGGTCATTTCCTCAAATCCTAAGTTTACTTTCTATCAACTGTTTTCTCAGAAAGCACATTCCAGCTATTACTTCCTAAAAAAAACTGTGTTCACTTTGAGAAGAATCCAAGTCTAATTGTAAAATTGGCTAAGACACTTTTTTCTTAAGATGAGATTTGCTTTAGAAGGCTTTCAAATTTTTGCATGTTTGAAATTAAAAAAAAAATTATTTACAGCTTTCACACAAGTGGTTGTCAGAAAGCACACAAGAAAGGAAGAAACAGCAACACATTATCATAAACATTTATCTCCAGTTGGTATCACTTCAGATTAACAGATCGTAAAAACACATTCCTACATTGCATGGATATGTATCAGAAAGACAATTAATTAGTTCTTCAGAGGAAACAAACTGAAATGAGGTCCCCAGCCTACTCTGTGAGAAAGTGAGAAGAAATAGGAGAGGCAAAACTTTTCTAACAGAAACAATCATGTTTCTCCAAATAATTTCAGAGATATTGCTCTTATGTCACATTTTTATCCCTTTTTTAAACAGGGCAAAGTAAGTTTACTGCAAGAAGATAGGAAAAACAGGCCTGCAACTGTAAGACTTTGTTAAGTTTTATGCAGTATACATCTCCCAAGAAATATTCCTCAAGGCTCTTGAGTATTTTTAATTTCTGACTCAAGATAACTGGGACAATAAAGGACAAGACTGACAGAAAACAGACTTAGCCCACGTCACATTACCGCTTAGGTAGGAACCTGTCCTATCTCTCCAGCTCCCTTTATTATCTTCCTAGATATAATTGGGAGAAAAGGAAGAAAAAAGAACCCACAAGATTTAACAACAGTAGGTCATTATATTATAGGAATGAAAAAAGTAAGTCGAGAGAGAACTACACATGGCAGAGGCAATATACAAAGAGGAAAACAACTTCATACATAAAGGTATGTTTCAGTTCAACCCCTTAGCTGCCTCTCTTTGACACAGTCCAGCAGGCAAAAAAAAAAAAAAAAAAAAAACACAAAAACTAAGCACAGCATTCCAGATATATAGCAAGAAAAAGCATGCATTTCAGCTTCATCACACATTCAGGGACTCTTAAAGCTCGTCTTACAGGTTTTAATTTAATTATGCTCCCAGCTAGTAACATGAACCCAATGCTATTTCCCAACAGATGTTCTAATGCTGTATGTACAGTCCTAAATACATGCAGTGAAAGCACTCAGCTTTAAAATGGGCTTTGCAGTTCTACTGGTTTTATCTAACAAATACTGAGATTAATTTTAATGTTAATACATCCAAACCAGCTCAGATTAGAGGGTTTGAATCCTAAACGTATCTGAAGCCTGTGGCTACCATTAAAAACTCCAAGGGTTTGATTACCTGCATCGATATATACGAGAATGACAGAAATAGTTTAATTAAGGTATTAGCAGTAAAAGCAGTAACAAACTAAAGAGCAAATAAGATGTTAGCATATACAGAAAGAATACAAAACAAGAATGTCATTGTACTGCAAACTACACTGGTGAATGTTTTTTTCCAGAACTACGGAGAACAATGAGAAATTTAAAAGTATTCAGAAGAGAAAAATATAGAAGATCAGAGTTATGACAAGAGTAAAGAGGAATGACTGGGATTATTCAATTGCTTTTCTTTGTTTATCTCCAGACACATAACAGTGTATGTAAGTACTAAAGTTAAATTACAGTTAAAAGATTTTAATTAGTAATTCACAGGATTAAGGCTAATTCTTGTACCCTGAGTTTTGGCTTCCCATTTATCCATGCATATGTGATACAACCTTTACTAACTTTTCAACTTCACTGATTGAATTCCAGGTTAAAAGAAGTTCACCTACAAAAGGTTAATTTAAGAAAGAAAGAAAAATACTTGTTACATGAACACATCACTTAAGAAAGTGAGCTCAAATGATAAATTAAGTGGGTTTGGCTGTTTCAGGAAGCTATAGAATCCTTTTGTGAATGAAAACTTTGCATATGCAACAGACAAAATGTTAAGCACATGTACACATTCATGAATTCTTGATATGTAGTTTGTATATACAGATTACTGAACAAAAGGAAAATGAGAACCCTTAAGAATTAGACAAGAAATCTGAATAACTCCATATAAATACCCAAGAATAGGAACGCTACAAATAACTGTAGTAACTGCAAATAAAGCCCTAATAGGTGCAGCATAAAGCCAGCAAAAATTGTGAAAGGTTAGAAAAGCCTGTGTTATTTTTTTTTGTTTGTTTGTTTTTTCCAAAATACTACTGAAAAAAGTACTAGATTTTAATCCATTTACAGATTTAGGAAAAATTGGACTTGCAAAATTCACAATCTCATCATTGAGTTTTTCTGTCTTTGAAGAACTGCTTAAGCTCCCTTTCTTGCCTTCCACAGTCCACTTTTAAGTCTCTTCCTTCTTTCTTATTCCTTCCATCTCTATCATGGCTGAAGAAAAAAAAAAAAAAAAAATCACATCTCCTGTTTATATCCTCTTTTACAAGAGTAAAAGAGTCACAGGAGCCACAAGCCAAGAGTCACCCCTGGAGTGACACAAGTTAGTATTTTCTTCATGATTAAAATCCTTTTGTATTTTGATCAAGAAGTGTTTTGAATGCACACTTCTGTTTACCATCTTCCTTCACCCTTTCCCCAAATACGCTATTCTGTGGTCAGATTCAAGGCTTTTTCTTATTAAAAAAAAAAAGTAAAAGAAATCATAGAATCATAGAACATCCTGTGTTGGAAGGGACCCACAAGGAACAGAGTCTAATGCCTACAATATGTATACAATACTTGGACAACTATCATTATATCCTTTCCCACAGCATTCATGATTTATAGATCTAATTCTTATCTTAAGTTCATTACTTTTTTTTTTTTTTTTTTTTTTTTTTTGCTGTTCAAAGCATGCAATCTGATTCATTTACTCTCCTTGCACTGAGGCTGTTCAGAGGAAATACCTTTACCATTCTCACTGCCATCCTGCAACTATCCTAATTCTACAGCATCTTAGTGGGAGGAAGGAACAAAAACTGCAGTGCTCACAATGCAAGTATATGCAGACACATTCACAACTACATAGAATCACGGAATGGATTGGGTTGGAAGTCACCTTAAAGACCATCTCATTCCAAACCCCTGCCATGGGTGGGGGCATCTGCAACCAGACAAGGTTGCCCAAAGCTACATCCAGTCTGGCCTTGGACACTTACAGAGATGGGGAATCCACAGCTTCCCTGGGCAACCTGTGCCAGCACATCACCACCCTCTGAGTGAAGAATTTCTTCCTAACAGAAATGATTCTTCCTAATTCTTTCTTTTATTGTAAGGCCATCCCCCCTTGTCCTATCCCTACACTCTCTGACAAAGAGTCCCTCCCCAGCTTTCCTTTAGGTACTGGAAGGCCACTCCTTACCAACCGAGTGGTCCTTCCATCAAATCTGTGTCTCTCCAATTTAGGGACTAGGATATCATGGGAGACAGTGTCAGATGCTTTGCACAAGTCCAGGTAGATGATGTCAGTTGCTCTTCCCCTATCCATCAATGCTGTAACCCTGCCATAGAAGCCCACCAGACTTGTCAGGCTCCGTCTGCCCTTAGTGAAATCACATCAGAATCCTGGATTGCATGTGCCCTGCTGTGCTGTCCCTCCAAGGGTTATCAGGGTGTTTGAAGTCCCCCATGAGAACCAGGGCTTGTGAATGTGAGGCTGCTGCTACCTGTCTATAGAGGGCCTCATCTGCTTGGTCTTCCTGGTCAGGTGGCCTGCAGCAGACCCCCACTACAATGACCCCTGTCCCTGTCCCTGTCCTCCCTGTAATGCTGACCCACAAGCTGTCAGCTCCTCACCCATCCCCAGGCAGAGCTCCACACACTCCAGCCTCTCACTGACATAGAGGGTGATACCCCTCCTTGTCTCCATGCAATGCTCTTTTTTCTTCCCCCTCTAATAATTAAAAAAATCATTTTTTTTAACAATGCTTAAGGCAAGCCATTTTCAGAGAACTGTCTGATATAATTGTCATACTTTTTCATCAGGAGTTACAGCTAAGTGCATACAAACAAGCATAGATGTTGTCATCTCCTTTCTGTTCATTTCACCCTTCATTACTTTTCATCCATTAACAACTTCATCTGTCATTTTGTTATCCAATCCTGTCTTTTGTAAGGCAACACTCTCCAGAAGATTGGCATCCAAACAAACAGAATTTTCTAAGAGTCTTATTGGTCACTTTTACAGCTGAATATCCAAGCAGTTTTAAATTTCATTCACTCACAGATTTAAGTGATCAGATACTTGTTATGATTTGTAGTCAGCAACCTTACAAAAAGAGTTCAGGCTCCTCACTGCTCAGTTTACCAGCCTGCCTTCCATCAGATTGCCTGTTTAGAGAAGTATTTTTCTGAAAGCCCATAAACCCCTAATTTTAAGTAAGCAAAACATTTTGGTATAGTTTCATATAAAGAAAAGCTATATAATCTACAGGATTTATAGCTCAGAATGTAATCAGGGACTGAATATAACCTTTCTTAAATAAGTTCTTAAATAGGCTTTGAAACTATAAAAGCTATCACATCATAATACACTATACTACACCAGTTTCTCAAACAAGAAAGCAGTATTTTCAGTTTATTACCTTTATTTGCAAATCCATCCATCTTGCATGAACTTAGATTAATATTTATTACCTGCTCTATAGGTTTTCCAAATTCCAAGTTCATCTAACTATGATTTCTGATGATACAAGAATACATCTGCAGCTACAGATATACTGAAAGAGACTTAGGCATTCTTTGAAGTGTTTCTTCCACTTTCTGCTTACTACCATAGTTTTTATATGAGATGTTTTTCACTAACTTGTCAGTAAGTCACTAGTCTGTAACTACTGGAGAATGTTGTTTTCGAAAGTGAGAAGAATGAGGTTGAGCTGATTGCCACGCAAATGGCATAGTTTAATCAGCACTGCTTTAAGTGTCCTCTCTGAGCCTTATGTAACTTTGTTTTCCAAATCTTCACCACAAAAAATCATGCCCTCAAAAATATTATACGAGACTTGAAAAAAAAAAATAAATGCCCTGTTTAAAAACCAACTCAGACAAATTATTCTAAAGCCCATGATAGAATTTTGGCAAACACAGTTTTCCAGAGTGTCATTCTACTACTTAAGTCATCTCTTTTTCATTAAAATTTCCAATTCAGCAATATTTAAGTGAGGAGCTGCTTAAACTGTCTGCTTCAAACTACAGCTTTGATTCCTCATCTGTACAGAGTTACCCATTCTTTGGGCTCAATAAATACAAAATACAATTTGAGATACTGACATACAAGTTAAAAAAAATAAAAAGATTTCATGTACAACACGAACTCTGCAATTTAGTTTCTAAATGCTTTAACTTCGTTACAAACTTGTTAAGTGTTATGTTAAGTTGTTATGTTAAGCCAAGAAGGAACCTGTAGGGAATCCTGGTGCCCTACCCTAACAACCCTCCACTGAGCACACAATTTGGTGTTTCTCACTTCCCTCTTATAGGCGTCTCTCTCACCTAAATTTCCATAGTAAGAGTAGAAATTCAATACCCAGATAATATATGACAATTTTTATGTCTTGCTCCAAAAGGAGAGGACAATAAACATTGTTCTCAAGGATTATAGGTAAACAAACTCCTTTCTTCCTAATCTTATTTTGAAAATAGACAAAATGAAACTAACTGAAATGCTTACTAAAAACTCCAAATTCATAAAAAAATAAAACTTCCTCACAAATCAGAGACAGGTACCCAACATAGAACAGCTGCAAAAATACTAGATATAGGAATTACAGGAGACATAGACAATCTTTACCAAGTACTGGTATTTGTATCCAGGTATAATTATCCCTGTAACTTACTGTTTTCATATTATTAACTCATTCCACAGCCTCTACCTTCCTTACCCTGCCCTACATCTAAACTCTTTCTCCTTGTCAGTATTTAGGCAGTGTATGTTCATAGTTCCCATCTCACTGAGGTAGTAAGTGCCAGAAATATTTCTGTTATATATGAAAATGGAGCTAACCCCAGCCATCATGGTCTATAGAAACCTAAGGATCTTTATTCTATTATTAAGCCTTCCAGAAAAACATATGCAGCAAGTTAACACAAACCATCTCAAGCACAAGTTCTATTTATAAACCAGTTCCTCCACCCTAGCTACACAGCGTAATATATATTTTGTCATCATAGATACAAGTACTGCTTTCTCTCAAACAATGAAATGAAAAACAAGAGATGGCATCTTTCTCTACCACATAATACAGATGACCAAGTTTTATAACTCACAAATTGCCAAGTTAGGAAGAGAACTTAATGTACATTAGATGCAACTATGTACAAATAAAGTAATAAACCACAGAACATGTCTTGTTAGTTTACCGAGGTTATTATTTCACAAAAAGGAAAAAAATGAGTTCTTTAAAACTGAAATACAAGAGATCAATGAAGCTGAAAATAGAAAAGACTCAATTCATGTTCTATATGCAATACAGTGTTTACCTCTTCCTTTTTTGACAAAAGAGCAATTTTTTTTTTTAAAAAAAAAAAAAAAAGGCCTTTCCTGTTCTACAAATTCAAATAAAATGGAAGCTATTTCAACATGATTTGAAGGTTTTTTATTAAATGTATTGTTCATAATTTTCAACAGTATAATACATCCAAAAAATATTCATCCCAATTCTCTACACAACAACATTGGTCACTCATTGGTAAAAGGTATTCTTAGTTCAAATATTCTTATATTAACTATCTCACTGATAAATTTTGAGAAAGTTTCAGATTGCTGAATTTCTGGAAAAAAATTGCTTTTAGACATAGCAATAGCTCAAACTAAAACCAGTTTCAGAATCTTAAATCCTCTTGCCTGTCTCCCTTATTCTATACTCAAACAGAGAAAAATCTTTTGAATCAAAACAAGTAAAATGAACTTTGGCTAACTGAGTAAGGTGCCAAGCTGAGATAAACTGACATCTGCAATACAGATTACGTGAAATGGGCTTACTTTAGCTCCTATGTCATAATATAGATTTAAAAATATTCAGAAGGCTATAGGCTAATAAACAGCAAAGGAACAGATGATTATCAAAAGTACTTCTGCAATACAGTGAAGAGGACGTTTGTTCCTTTTGGTTAAGCACTTAAAAGATGAGAAAGGAGTCTAAAGAGATGGGAATTATTTTTAAGTAAAACACATGCGTCATAAAACAGTTTCACCCAAACGTAGTATTCTTCAGCTGGCTATGAAAAAGAGCTAAATTAATAATGTGTTACAACAAATTTCCTACTTTCAAACGCTTCCACGTTTAAGCATTTCACAACGTAAGATTGGAAACTACTGACTCCTAATGGTTTATCAAATTCTCAGAAAACTAAAACGAAAAGGAGCTGCCTGTAGAATCTTTTAAAGTAATTAACAGTGATACATATAGACTGTACAGCATGCATCTCTATTTTATGTATTAGTATCCCAGTAATCACAAATTTTTAAGTTACTCATTGCTAAATAGGTGAAAGTCAAACAAAACTTAAACAAGTAATGGTTAGTTACATATGTCAAAGATGTTCTCTCTCTTCAAAAGCACTTCTCTGAGCATAGCAACCAGAAATATACAGTCAGCAGTTAGTGGAGAAACTGTAACTGCATATATTCACAGTAAGGGAACTAATTAGTACACAGTAAATAAAAAGCACAATTTCCCCATTAATGAGAAGTTCAGTTACCTTTACCATACCTTTATCTGCTGTCTTCTAAGCATTGCAAGTTCCCTCATATCTCGGAATGGTTGTAGTAAGTACTGGTAGAGCTCCGTAGTAGCTTCTGCAAGACTACTGTAGGCTTCATCTTCCATCTGATACAGTTCAAGCAGCTCGACCATGCTTTCTGTGTTTTTGTGTTTCTCCAGAAGCTGTACAAAAAAAAAGTATCAATTTTAATTAATATGCTTAAAATTCCTACTGAAAGTGATAATTTTTTAAAAACATTTTTACTAATGAGGGAAGAGGATAGACTAAAGTCACCACTCTGATATACCAAACAAAAAAATGTATTAAACCCCACCCATATTTTGAATTTAGCCAGTTAAGTATGGTCATTTCTCTGATAATCTTAACTCAAAATGTGAAGCACTCCTTTTGATTTCTTCTCTCCAAAGATCTCAAGAAGATAGTAAAAATTAGCACAAAAAGAGCACAAAAAGCAACTTAGTGTTAGACAATCTACGATGTATTCATCAGATATGCTACTTCACAAAGTTTCCTGCTTCCAGTTGTGTGGGGAGAAGGAGTGGTGGGAAAGAAAGGGAATTCAAAGCAGAATTCAGATTTTGAGCTTTCTAGTTGCTTTTTTTAAACCTCCTTTTTACTTTAGACTCACAGAGCTTTATTATATCAGTGCAGCTCCAGACAGAAAGAAGACTCTACACAAAACAGAACAGTGATCTGCATTTCACCCTAGACAGTTTACCCATGAAGTTCAAATCCACAAAGGTTCCATTAGATATCTTCAAAAAAAGGAAATCAGAAGCTTTTAATAGTAACAAAACAAAAACACTTTGTTTTATTTGAATTATGTCTTAATTCATGTAAAACAATATCTGAAGATTCTGTCCATTCCTTCCTTTAGTTCTTATGAAGTGGAAAATTCATTTGTTTCTACAAATTTGCTATGATGTATGTTTTCAATTTATATGTTTGCTTTGCATCTATTTTGGGCATTGGCCTGGGCAGACCTCACATGTTGCTGGAAGTCTTCTACCATTTCCAATATTCCAAAAGAATATTCAAATGTTTAACTAAAACTAATCCATCCAGACACGTGGAGTACTTGATGTGTTCACAGAGACAAGATTAGCTGAAATTAATGCCCCTCTTACGCAACTTTCAGATATTTAAAGTCGGTCTCTTGTTCTTTGTATCAACAACTTAAAAGCATATATTCACAGTCCAAGTTTAAGTAAACTTAATATAGATTAGGAATAACATGGAATAAGCATTTCCTATCTTGTCTGTGTTCAGTCAAGCTGAATGCTCAACCTACATGAAATATTCTCAGTATACTAAGCTGTATCAAGTGTAATTACTGGAAGACAATACAGAGGGAACTGCAGATTAGAAACCAAAGCTTTGATCAACAGTCCTTTGGCATCTGGTCCATTTGTATGCCAAGAATGTCAAAACATGACATTTTACCATAGTGTCTACTCTGTTCCATAACATTTGTATTAATCTGCTCTTTTGTTACCCAAATGAATTAGCTTTTTTTTTTTTTTTTGTGATGTAAAGTTTGCTTCTAAAGATCCTTGCAACACTACCTCAACTTCCTTTGAAGCTCTGAAGATTGGCCAAGATTATAGACAGAACGCAAGGAGGCTCGCAGTAGCTTTATTTACATGTTCAGCATTAAAGTGATTGTCAAACAACAAGCCAAGAAGAGCTTTCCCTCAGCAAGGCTTGTCACGGAAGAGAGGTCTCAGACAGATGGTGCAGAATGGATATGATGTTTCTCAGCAGCAATCTGCTGTATTCCCTAAGCAATTTCACCTACCTACTAATTTCATTACCTACTGCAAGACAGGAACACTGCCCTTCTCCTGTCTTCCAGCGGTGCGTAATATTCCGTGGTGTTTGAATTCTCACTGAAAGTACTGGGTAGTGTTCTGTGGCTTGTAGTCTGTAAAACCAGTATTTTAATGAGCTTTCTGGGCAAAATGTGCATGCCTTAGCTTGCAATTGTAGGGACAGAAGTCATCCCAGATGCTCTTGGGTTTGACTCCTAAGTTTCTACAGACTTCATGCATTATTCCAGTCCTCTAGCAGTTTTAACCCTTTAGTCTGCAAAGCCAACATCTTCCTCAGTTCCTCTAGCATGTTTCTAGTGCCTCAAAAAAGAGCTGCCATACTCAAGCCTTTTCCTACTCTACCTGTATTCCCAAAACTATAATCATCTCCGTCAACATACTGAAAAAAAAAACTAATGCAAAACATATCCTACACAGCAACAAAAAGGAACAGCTAGAGAAAACTTATCACCCTTAAAGGAGAACCTTAAGTAATCTAATTTCAGGAACAGAACAATACAATACAGTACCTTTTTTTCCCCCTCCCTCCACAGATCAATCTTTTGGTCTTTCTAAAAGTTCTGATATTCTGGAACAGTCACAACTTTGCAGAATTCAGTGTGAAAATGTGCCAGGAAGTGAAGATCCATTTAAATTTTATGATCATCAGTATAGCACGGATACATTTTCAGGACACTAACAGCATACATCTACTTATGATTAGCTGGTTGTTCAGTGAAAATCATGTCCATAATGAGAAACAGTTTTCATAATGTCAAGAAGCACCACGAAGTTCATGCACATAGAAAAAATAAGTGGGCATCATATCAGGGTCTTGTCCAATTTTACTGGGTCTGCTCCTGGGGTCCCCCAGTCCTACACCTAGAGTTGCTCCTCAACTCCTTCAGAGACACTGAACCCCCAAGGAGTAAACTCTTAAAAACACATGCAAGTGAGGACAGATTATTTATACATAATACATATATTCTGAAATTAACAAAAGTCGAGTAACCTTTCTTACTTCCTACAAGAATCCCCATTTTCCATTTCCTGCGCCTAATGAAGATCTTTTTCAATGAAAATGGTGATGCAGTTTCATTCAAGCTACAGTTACCAGAAGAGACATAACAGAAATGCAAAGCTGATTTAGAAACAACCAAACACCACCTTATTTGGTTACTTGAAAGAGCTATCAAATAGGGATATTCTTCAAAACAGGTAGCACAGTTACTGAACTGTAAGCACAGGTGACAGATAGCCTCACTACACCCACCCACCTATTAACACATTCTTATAAAAAGCAGTCAGGTGGCATTTGAGGGGAAATGTCTAAACATTAACTTCCTCTACAAAAGCTGCAAATCAGCTCAAAAGCATGCCTATATTTCATCCTCTCAAGTCAACACCATAAAACTGCTGCCTCAAATTCCACTTGGGTTAAAAGCTACAGGATGGAAAGGAGAGAGTGAAGAAGTATCACATGATCCAGTTTTCGAAAAGAAAAACAACACAGAATTTATGACTTGCATTTGAACTGACATTTATGATTTGCAATGTTTAAGAGAATATGGAAGTCTGAAACTACTCTGTCCCACTGTTTGGAATGGATGTGATTAACACACCCTTCACTGATACAGCATGGTATGAACAGAAGATTGATAGCTTACGTTCTCCTACTAGACACAGACTAATAAGCCCAAGGAAGAGTGAAGGCTGGTTTACTGCTACCAGTCCTAAAGGGGCCACTAATATTGCAGATGGATGGAGCTGCCAGCTGCATGGAGGACCTCTCCCACCCTGCTCCATAAAGCAGTCTGGTGGAAGATTTCCTGTCAAAGATCCAAGGCAGATGAAGCATTTGTCTTAGCTGGCTGCCATCCAGGCAGTACTTGGACTATCAGATAACAATAACGCTGGTCTAGCACAGAATCCACTGAATTAATAATGTCATAAGGCAAACCTGGCCCTCCACAGTCTCACAAGTTGTTTAACTCTGTATATTCCAATTTTCTTGCAGGCAGTATCTCGAGGATATGCTGTTTTAGAAATACAAAAAGTCAGCCATTACCTTTCAGAAAGATGGAGGCATTGGCTAAGCTGGCCAAATGCCTAAACCAACCCGGTACCTTCGAACTGTGCAGTTTGCAAACTGTTAGCATAAAATACATCAACAAGTTTTGTGGCATATTTTATGTCCCACTGATGATTAATTCTCAACACAGACATTCAGTGCTACCATTCATTTGCTTCAACAGCCTTGGTATGAAATTTTGACTTCCACAACTTTTTAAAATTAAATTATTTAAAGAAGTGGGTGGAGGAGGGTAGAGTAATATCCTGTACAGGCCTGACTAGTGCAATACCCATTGAATACTGCATTTATTTTAAGAATCATGTTTCACAGATGCTACATTGTTCACAACTAAATGAATCCATATATTTTAGGCAACTATTATGCAGATAGACTCTAGCCAGAGGAAACAGGCTTTTTTTTCCCCCCAATTTAACAGCACATATTTCAACTATATAACAAAGATTATTTCTGTCTTCAGAATTAAAAAAACATTTTGTCCATAAAGCTTTAAAAAGCCCTACAGAAGACAGTGCAATTATGTGTAAGTTGCCACCAGTTGGGGGTGTAATCCAATGCTTCATTTAATCAGTGAAGGGCCTTTTCATACATTTCCTTTGCTGTTATTCCCAAAACTTTCACCGTTATCCCCATTTTGTTTTGGGAATTTGTAAAAACTCTACAGCATGACACATACCTGATTTTAGCTAAAACAAGCAATGTATTTTTCAGTCCCTTCCCAAGCTTTTACATATTTTTGAAATAACAGTAATTACAGAAATGCACTACTCAGCCTGGAAAAGAGGAGGCTGAGGGGAGACCTCATTGAGGTCTACAGCTTCCTCATGAGGGAAGTGGAGGGGCAGGCGCTGATCTCTTCTCTTTAGTGCCCAGTGACAGGACCCGAGGGAATGGTGTCAGGCTGAGGCAGGGGAGGTTCAGGCTGGGCATCAGGAAGAGGCTCTTCACTGAGAGGGCTGTTGTGCACTGGAACAGGCTCCCCTCAGAAGTAGTCATGGCACCAAGTCTGTTGGAGTTTAAGAAGCGTTTGGACTGTGCTGACTTTTAAGGTCTGACTTTTTAGGTAGACCTGCGTGGTGCCAGAAGTTGGACTTAGTGATCCTTATGGGTCCCTTCCAATTCAGGATGTTCTATGATTCTGTGATACTCTCCTATTAAGTTCTCAAATGCCTGGAAGTATTACTTGCTACTTCCAGAACTAATCCACCTGCTGATACAGTTGTAATAGACCACGATGAATTCCAGACAATGAGTTACAAAGTAAAACTTCCGGAGTACATAAAATTGGGATGCAAGATTTCAGCAACTGAACTTACTTCAAGCTCTCACATTAGAACAGGTTTAAAATTGTTTCTGTTCTCTCTTCTAAAGCTGTCTTTAAACAAAGAACCACCTTCTTAACACATGCACAAGACATGCACACATACATATCCTGGTAATGAGTAGGAGTCTCAATTACATGAGATCTGTTCTACAGGTAAACTACTTTCCTCTCTCCTTAATGTATTTTCCTGTAATGAAATGTCACCCACTGTCGTTAAAAGATCAATCCTTACTTCTGTTTGTATGATTGCATTGCCATCAACAGCCTTGGCTTTGTATGTAAAACAGAAAGAACCACTTGCATTATTATAACAGCTAAATTCAGTCAAAGCAGACCAAAGCTTGACTCTCCAATCCAGATCTAAGATATTTTTTAATGTTGAGAAATAAACCATCTAAGAGGATACGGAGTTACAGGACACTATAAATAAGCCAGATACTACTGCTCAGAAGTGTTGGAAGCAGCACTACATCTTTCCAGTCTCAAAATTAAAAGATACAAACGAGTTAGTTACATATTAAACTTATTTGGAAATCACAGAGTTTATAATTAGTACATAAAGCAATCCTCTACCTACTGAGCGGACCAAAAGGTCCAGTTTTTTCGAACAGGCTTTTGAAGATAGGGGATACCAAGTCTATGCCAATGTGTAGCAAAGGTTATTGTCTGAATTTTGGGGAGGAGTTTCTGAATGGCTGTTTATAGAAGGACTGAGCCAGTTAAAACAATCAAACCAAACACACACAAACAAGTTTATCAAACTTCACAGCTATTCTAAGAAACAAACAGCAACACATACAACATCAAGAAAAAACAGCAACAAAAAGGTTTTGAGAAGTAAAACAGGTTCTTTAAAACCCAAGATACAAAAAGGAATACTTTCATAACATGTTTCACACTTCTCTTTTTAGGGCTGTGAAGAACTGCTCACATAGAGTGAGTTACTCGATTAAATCCTCTTTAAACCCTGTTTAAAACAGTCTTTTACCACCTAAAGTACCTAAATGCAGACAGCCGACCAGAAGGCTAAGACTAAGACCAGCATAGTGCTGACTGGTGATCTTGACCTCTTTTCAGTTGTAACACTTATTTTCATTTATGCTCAGATTAACAGCTCCTGGGATAGTAAAAATTATTTTTGTCAAGTTCATTTACACTGCCTGCCAAAAATGCACCTCATTTCAATGTACTACCTGTAAAACAAGTCAGCAGAAAAGAAAAAGTACTCAATTACTGGGTAAGAAAAAAATGAAGTAGTATTTTAATGCAGTGAAGTGAGCCAAAACTTTATTTCCATGTATGCAACATTACTGAACAATGCCATTTCTCTCCTCCCACCCAAAATCCTAAATAGAAATCTCAGCAGAACTCTGTATACATAACTCATGGGAGTATCACATGGCTCAGACTTAGCGCTGCCAGCTCTGACAACAAAGTATGGCATGCTAGATCTCTTCTAAAAGCTCGACAGGGAGATGTCAACAAGTGAAAACTACACATCTCCTTTTCTGTGAACAAGACACAGATATGTGTAACAGTGTGGTAAAGTTGCTTTTGTTTTAAGATGACATAGAAATGGTACATCTCTGATCACTCTACAATACTTTATGATGTAACTGTAGCTCTTTTAAATCATGCTACATGCCAAATGAATGCCCCTAAAAGCCAGCTATTTATTTGAATTTAGTGTATTACTTGGAACAGCAAAGGTACAAATTCCCTACATAAAGTGGCTCAGGTTGGAAGGAACCTTAAGGACCATGCTGTTCCAGCCCCCTGCCATGGGCAGGGACACCTCCCACCAGACCAGGGTGCCCAGAGCCCCATCCAGCCTGGCCTTGAACACCTCCAGGGATGGGGCATCCACAGCTTCTCTGGGCAGCCTGTTCTGGTGCCTCACCACCCTCTGAGTGAAGAATTTTCTCTTCACCTCTCATCTAAACCTCCCCTCTTATAGTTTAAAACCATTCCCCCTTGTCCTGTCATTATCTGACCAAAAAGTTGCTCTCAACCTTTTTTATAAGCCACCTTTAAGTATTGGAAAGCTGTGATAAGGTCACCCTGGAGCCTTCACCCTTGAGACTTCTCTTCTCCAGGCTGAACAGTCCCAGCAATCGCAGCGTGCAGGAGAGGTGCTCCAGCCCTCTGATCATCCTTGTGGCCCTCCCCTGGACCTGCTCTAACAGCCCCACATCCTTTTTGTGCTGGGGGCCCCAGATGTGGATGTAGCACTCCAGGTGGGGCCTCACAAGGGCAGAGCAGAGGGGCACAACCACCTCCCTCCACCTGCTGCCCACCCCTCTGTTGATGCAGCCCAGTCACAGTTGGCCTTCTGGGCTGCAAGCACGCACTGCTGGCTCATGTCTAGCTTTTTGTCCACCAGAAACCCCAGGTCTTTCTCTGCAAGGCTGCTCTCAATGATGTCTTCTAGTCTGTGCTCATGTCTAGGATTGTCCGGACCCAGGTGCAGCACCTTGCACTTTGCCTTCTTGAACCTGATTAGGATCACATGGGCCCACTTCTCCAGCCTGCTCCAGGTCGCTCTGGAAGACATCCCTTCCTTTTGGTGTATTGACTGCACCACACAGCTTAGTGTCATATGCAAACTTGCTGAGGATGCACTCAATCCCATTGTCTGTATCATGGGTAAGGATGTTCAACAGTACTGGTTCCAGGACAGACCCCTTAGGGGCATCTAATAGTTACCTTATTTCAAAGTTAATATGGTACTCTGGGACTCCTTCCCCTTGGAAAGGGGTAAAATAACTAAAAGATAAAGTCAGTAATGAATCACTGATTAGTTGGAACATGGTAACTTTGAACAAAAAACTTCTAGGCAACACCTCACCCTGAAGGCTTGGCAAAGAGCTAGTTTTTTATTCATGTCCTAATGAGTTCTAAGTAACTTTTTCTGCAGTAATCCGATCAAAAAAAAAAAAAAAGATTTAGAACATACATTAAAGACATGTTCATGCTGTGACACAAAATACATTAATTTTTGGTCCTTTTGGTCCTCTTTTTCTGTGCTTCTGAACTACGCTATTCATCAGAAAAACATATTCAAGAGTGTCAAAACTGACAGCCATCTCCAACTAATACTCGCATACACTGAGTACATTTAATTGACAAAGTATTACGACACTACTCTAAAAAACACTTTCTCTGTGTAAGGTTTGCAATGTCAGGATACACACAGGATACAAACGAAACACCCACTCTGCTAAACAACAAATACTCTTCTACAAAAACAAATGTGAGAATTTGATGGCAACAACAAGTATATTATCATCGTCACGCTGAAGTCAACTCATGGGACCCATGTATTCAGTAAAGGATTAGTACTCTTACCAATCTTACAATACATTTGTCATGGCAGCAAATATTCTCAAATGCCTGATACTAATCAGGTATTTGCCTAATGTTAGGCTTTTTAATCTAATGCAAAGGCAGTAAAGCATTATGACAACAGGTTCCAGGCACCAGTAAGCCTGAATTTACTTTTTAAAGCTGAGGTGAGCTTGCTCTTACTGAAAGTACATCCCACTTCCCACCCCTCTTCTTCCAGCTCCACCTTGGCTCCACGTTTTTCTCCTCTCAGGTGCACCATTCCTCCTTTGCACTACCTTTGTCACGTCTTCAACAAGCCAACTAAGCACCAGGCAAAAAGCTACTTCCCTTGGATGAATTTACTGAGTTTTATGCTGCACTGAATCATCAAGGACAGAGATGCAGAACAGGAAGGCACACAAAGCTGCAGGAGGATCCCACCCACCCCCACCTTCAGCATCAGTAAGCGATGCATTACAGCATGTCCAGTTCTTCAGCAGGGTGGTGGATTAGCCACCTTTAAACCTTGGACAACAGATGACGTGTAACTGAAATGGCCCTTTGTGTAGCTTCGCAGGGCTCGTGTAGTTCAATACTGCTTCTAACTCTGCAGCACCTTATATAACAGTGAAATCACAGAAAGACAGATAAAGTCAGGCCTAAGAAAGGAACAGGTTTACACATGACTACACCCTATTTTTAAAGCTTCTAGAAGTAAAATATAACATCCAGTCCACTATTACAGTCCACTGCTACTAATAAAAGGCTGTGGTATGAAGAAACTCCTGAAACACTGTATCATGCATGCTATTTTTCCTTCTGCTCTAGCAACAAATACCACACAAATAGTAAGCTATTATCTCACCTCTGTAGCAGCATAACATTTAAGGAGAGAGCAATTTAATATCAGGTGATCATAGACCTGTGTTCTGCAGTGTTACCCAGTTGGGCTGGATTTAGTCCTGTTTTCATAAAGAAATTATGTATGTATTAAATATATATGGGTATATGTATTAAATGTCACAAAGAAATAAAATACATGTGTGATAAATCAGCATGATAAAACACAGTTGAAATAATGCATACAATTTACCTATTAACTAAACTCTTCCACATCTGCTGATTTTTAGAAGTCCTGCCATGTATGGATATTTTCCTAAATTTTACTTCTATGAAGTGACAAAGGGTTCAGTTTGAAATTCTGACATCACAATTATAAACAAATATTGTACTATTCCAAAAGCAAAATAACTTCCTTACAGAAGCAAACTGCAACAATTTGGGTTTTGTAGACTCATGTGAAAAGTTGCTCTACAACTCATTTTAGTTAACGTTAGTTGAGCAATAGCAATGTTTTTCAAAAGTAAATAAATCCAGTTGGAAAAGTATTGTAACAGTAGCACAAAAAATAACAATTTTCAGAACTGGAAAAAGAAACAATAAAATGGGCTACTGAATTGACAAAAAGAACAGCAAACACAGAAATGCTTACTAAGCATTCAAATTGTTGTGATTGTTTGTCTGCCCTATACATTAAAAAAAAATCCATAGTTTTACTACACAAATACCATAAAAAAAAAAAAAAAGATTAGAAGGAAACCCAAAGATAGGAACTTACCAGTAAAAGGTTTTTTAATTTAAAACAACCTATGCCAAAATTTTTGCAACCAGTCATTGGTAGTTAAACAGCAGAAATTTATTTATATCTACTCTCAATAGCTCCAGATGAAGATTTTCAAAAACTAGCTTGCCTAGGAAGCTGTCATCACACTGAAACACCTTTCTGGCTGCTATAGCTGAAGGACGTAAGCAAAAGGTAAAATCCAAACTGCACAAATGTGCCACTAGTAAGAAGTTATTAGGAGTAATGTACATAGCTGAAAAGTAAGAGCTACAAAACAAGAAGACATTTGTGGAAATGTTGCAAGTTAAAATCTAGCACTTTGTTTCAAAGTTCTTCATGGAGTCTTCAGGCAAACTTATAATGGCTTGGATTTATATTTCAGGCCCAAATTCTTCAGAAGATGGGAATTGGGCAAGTTTCAACACCGAACTAATTAAAACAAAAACACATTTCCCCTGTTAATTTATGCAATTTATGACTGGAAGATATTATGAAATCATCCATTCTCCTGTCCAAAAAATCTGGACTATTTTCTAGACTTTACGATCTCATATCAAGTTTTGCATGAGCTTCAACAATTATTCTTAGAGACTAACCCATACTCTAGTAGATATCAACATCAGATTTCTGATGAGATCATATTATTACTTCTTTTAAGGGTTCAAGAATTCTTTCATTACCATTCCTCAAACATTCTTGCCTGTTTGCTATTAAACAGCATTGCACTTAGAGGAGGATTTTCAATGAACTATCCAAGATCTTTGCTCTGAATGGTTATAGTCATGTTAGTACTATGCAAAACATATGACTAGTTCAAGTAAATTGTTCCAGTGTATACTGGCACCCTTTCTCAAAACCATCTAGATTGGTGTATATATAACATGGTTAAACCTACAGATTCTGTTGGCCTTGTATGTTAGCCCTTCCCCAGAGCACTATCATGCTGACCACTGACAGAGCAGGACAAAACAACTGGACACTCCACTTTTAACATAGCAGAAGGTTTACAACAGCAGAATACCTCACTTTCATGCTTTTATTACAAGGTAAATTAACAACTTGTGACAAGTTTTTGAAAATTAAACTTACTTATTTTAGCTACCTTTCTGTTCATTTGCTTTCTAGGATACAGGGAGGATGCAATGTAACATGTGTTATGTTACTGGCAACTTCTGAGCACTCTAGTTGCCCAACACTGCACCTAGAATAATGTTCTAGGTGCTGCAGGTTCCTCTGCTGAGTGCAATACATGCTCATTTGCTTCTCCTGGTTTTGCATGGTACTAAAAAAAAACAAAAAAGTACTTAGTGGCATTACACTATCAACCATAGCAGAATTAGTAGAAAGAAATCTTAATGTTGATTCTTCTTTGGAGAAAATACAGGAGGAAGAGGAGGATCGAGCTTATTTAGAAGATACTCTCAACTGCTAAATCAACAGGTGCAACCTTACTCTACTGCTATCTAGCAGATAGCATTCTGAGCAACAGGGCAGATATATACGTAATATAACTGAGTTAGTTAAAATGTATCTTCAGAAAACCTTTATTTATTCTCCTTCCCTTCCCTTTCGTTCTGCCTGTCTTCTTTCTCTCCCCAACATACCCCTTACAGGTAAGCTTTCATCTCCTGAAAGAAGAGTTTTATATATGTATCTTTAGTTTCACCAGGTCCCCACTTTATCTGAAGTTCTTTTCAGTAACAGCAGTTTCATGTTGGACTACAAGGATTTGTTTCTATTAAGATCAAAAATTCACCTCCCAAAAGAGGAAAAATGGTAGATTTGGCCATTTCTGAAATATAAGGCTTTAGAGTGACTTTTTAAGCTCTGTGGAAGCTATATCATGTTTATAAAGTACAACATAAACCTCAAAGACCATCTACTAGTAAGCTGTGTCTTACAGAAAGAAATGTAAGAAGGTGCAATGATTAGAAAGAATCTGCTTTCCAATTCTAAGCCAACCTGTGTTATATTATCACAGCAAGAAACTGAGAAGAAAAAAGTTACTGGATATTGAAAGCAGTATTAAAAGGCATTGACTTGAAGGCCTGGAGGACATTCAGTTCAGGAGTGAGAAGGAAAGTAATGCTAAAAAATGGTAAACGGTATTGCTAAATGGTAAAATGGGGGAAAAATATGCAAGAAGATAATGTAAATATGAAGAAAAAACAACCCAACACAGTATCTAAAAGCTAAGAAATAAGGTAGGCTGTGAATTCCCTAGAGCATAATGTGTTTCAGAGTGTTTATCACATAGGTTGTGCCCACCTTGTCAAAGTACTCCAGCACATGAAAATGCTACACCTGCCTATTAGGCAACAACTTTTAAAAGTAAAGTCTATCTCTAAAATAAACTCTTCATTAGAATACTTCCTCAACTACAAGCCAAAAATGATTCCTCAACCTGTGTTCAGACTGTTAAACAGAGCATACATTGCATTTCTCCCAGGTATTTTGATAGGGCAGAAAACTATAAGAATGGCAAACTGCTGTGTTCAGTTTCTAAATATTAAGCCTATGCTTACTGATTAAGGGTCATCCTGATCGGTATTGCTATACTCTATAGAATGTACTTTTATTTTTCACGTTGTACTTGCATTCTGTCAAGGGAAACTGAACTTTCCAAGCAGAAGTCCTTTTCTTTGTGCACATATCATTTATACATCTTGAAGAAATATGTATTGTTTTAAACGTTCTCTACTGTTTTCAGATACAGTAGCAGTATTCATCACCTTTAGCTAGCTCTTGTCACACTAGCAAGGCAAAACTAGAAAAACACATTAAGTTTATCTACATGTGCATGCCATAAGTGAATTACAAAAGGAAAAAAAAAAGATATAATTTCAAATCCAGAAGTATCAAACTCAGACTGGAAAAAGAGACAACACAGTAGTCTTGACAAAGTAGTCTTTGTCAAAGCATTGACAAAAACAAACCTAGCACCCAAAACTTTAATTAACCTGCAATTGCAAGTCATAAGCAATCAAAAGCAAGTTGCTGCTACCTATGAAAGAGAAGTAAAATGGAAGGGCACTAGAAAAAAAAAATAAACATTTAGTCAGGAAGATATCCAACAGAAGGATGAGAGATAAAAGATCTCAAATTAAAAGGTAAACAGTTATTTTGCGTAGTACTTGGAAGGGTTTAACTCACAGGCTTAAGATAAGCAAAGACTGTGGTAATGTCAATGTCCCCTAAATGCTAAATTCCTAGAAGCCAATTTAAAGCATGCATTTTACAATGGTATGCAATAATAGCTTTGACTTTCAGCAATTTTAAGTCCACCATATGATTAAGTTGTTACAGTATTTATTTATCCTTGCCGCAACAAGGACCGAGCATCTCAAATGATACAGCCTTCTCTACGTCAGCTCCCTGCCTTTCAGTGGTATCACATCATAAAGTGGTTAACTTGTAACATTTATTTACATTCACAGAATTCATTCTAAGCGTGACTTAAATTTTTATTATTCACAGAAAAGTGTGGCAACCACTCCATGCTTCATTCTGCTTATCTGAAAATGTGTCATGGTATCCTCACCAGTGTTTGATGCTTGCAGAATGAGTCAGGTATGAACTTCCAACCACTAAAATGCCAGGCCTTTAAAATATTTAGTAACTGAGGACTAGTTTGTAACAACCAAACCTAACTGCTAATAGCTCCAATTGCAGATTAGATACATAAAAAAGATGATGGCTGGCAAGGTTTAACACTGAGGGGAAAAAAAAGTCTTTGGTTCGGCAACGACAGAAGTACTAGGCAGAGTACTATTACCACGCAACTGTTTCTTAGGAAGGTGAAGACTACTTACCTGTTCTATAGAGCATGCCCTACAGCTGCTGCCATATTATATTTTGGTTACTATTAACTTATCGTAGCAGTACATTGGTTAGACGGCTTATTTACAGAGCATTTAGGAGTGAATTAAAGTAGTTGTACCACAAACAAGTGTTAACCACTACAACTGATGAGTGCATGAAAACAGCTTTCAAACAGAAATAAGCTTGGATTTCCAGAATGCCCTAGACTATTGCTGAGCAGTAATTAATAATTAACCCTGCTCTATTAATTTCAACAGAGATAGAGAAGTAATAATAGTAACAATAATCTACAGTATATCGTATTTTAATCTTCTGCGCACCCTAGTTTAAATTTGAACTGGTGTTCTGTTCCCTCATGAAACACCTTGTGTGTCTTCTAGATCTAGCTGTTGTAGTTAACATCCAGGATTCTTTGCCTCTTGCATAGAGATGTTTCACCGGTTTTGAAGGGAACGCCACTGCTAGTATCTAATTTTTGCGTCACTGAATACTTTTTTGTACTGTTTTGTATTACTCTTGGATTATTTAACACCTTGATGTCAAAGTCTCTCTTTAAATCACATTGTGCTTAGGAGTAGATCACTGAGTAGGGAGAGGTCACCTCACCTCTGGAAAACTTTAATTTTTCATAGAGTGCCTCACTACCTACCATATATACACTTACTTTAGAACTGAACACACATGGTCAGAAGCAAGAAAATAAAGACAAGTTACTAAGACTACCACAACTATTATTTTTCACTGAAATATCAGAATAACAAAACAATAACCTATGGATACTATTTACATTTTTTTCTTGTAAATAAAAATATTTGACAGTGCCTTTAGAAAGCACGTGAGATCCTTTGATTTACACGTGAGCCAATACTTACTCATCTGTGTGATTTGACAGTCACGTTTCACTCATTGAAAACAATGTTCCCCTACTAAAGCTGTGCAAAAGTATCTTCAAAAATTATATATATACACACTAATTTGAAAGAAAATAGCAAAACAGCTTTCTGTCAAAAAAAAATCTTCTTATAAAGAAGTTGTTACTATAACAAAACATGTAAATGACTTGGACATTATTTTTTCGTAACCTTTCTAACCCTTTGAGTCAAAAGGAAACTAAGCCAACCAACATAAAAATTTGCAGGGCTACTCTGGTGCTTAGTAAGATATTCCACTATACAGGGCAAGGACACTGCCACTCCCAAGGCATTCTTAAGTTAGCCGCTGAAAATAAGGTTCTCAGAATTTCTTTAGAGTTTAATCAACTACTAAGAGTTTTTTTTCTGAGCTCTTATATTAAAAGAACTCAGAAGAACACACAGAAAACAGATACACTAAGTAGTCTTTCAAGAGTCTGCCTACAGACACAAGAATTCCTAGAGAAGCAGCAAAACAAAAGCAAGTCTGTGACTAGTCTTATAACTAGCACTCAGTAGTCAATAGCTATTGACTATTACCTGCCAAATTTCATAATGCTATAGCAATTAAAACTCTAAGGAAAAAGAGAGATTCATTTGTACCACTAATTCAAAGATGCTGAACTAAGCGTGAAATGTAAAGACAGGGTTCCCATGTTCACAACTTGCTATGCAGGAGCAAGTAAAAAGATAACCATAGAAAAAATGCGTTTGTTGGCATGACTATGCTAACAAATCGCCTTAACCATAGTTTTTAATAACTGCAGTTTTTATCCAGTAATACTGTGACTACATTCAACCTTTTGCCAACAAAGCAGAGATACAATACCATCTTAGATACTACTACACTCACATGTATTCTTTTAGATACACATATTTACTGTAACATAGCTTCACTGTAGCATAAATTTACTGTTTCTAAATTATTCCAGAATTGTTGTGTGTGTGTGTGTGTTTTAATAAAAGACGTGCTAATTTTAAACTGCAAATTATGCAGAAGAAAATAATTTCATGTCATATAGAAATACTTGCAGAAGAGCTTTCTCATCTTGGATCTGTTTTTACTTGTAACATTCTTCTGGCCTATTAAAGTTTTATAATTGAGACAATGATAAAAATGCCTATTACAAAAAGCAACAATTATTAACTGCTGTGAAAATAAACTTGCTTGTGTGTAACTTACGGAAAGCAACAAATGGCCAAATAGGGCATGCTGAAACAATGAGGTTTTGTTGCTCTTTGCTTCTCCACCCCAAAGACCATGATCAACAGAAACTACAAGCACTTCTTAAATAATACTGTAACTGCACAGAGAATAACTGTCCTGGATAAAGATACACTTCTGGGTTTTATAATTATTTCCTGTATATCTTAAAAAGTTAAGCCAAAATCTTGGAGTTCTAAACTTGTATTTTACACAACTCTACATGCATGAAAACCCTCTATACTTATTATGCTCCTTCATACTATTTCAGTTGCCAGTGCCAAGTCCTTCCCCTTCTCCTCAGAAGTTCTCTTAAGAGAGGTAAAATTGTTTTAAATTGCCGGAAACCAACATTCCGAACAGCTAACAGGCAGGCTTCAAGTACAGATGGAAAAGTAAATTAAAATGAGAGACAAAGCATTGATTCAGTAGGTTCTGCTTGAAAGTATGAAAAACCTTTCCTTCAGAAATACCTGGCGGTACCCATCACCCACTGCTTAATTCGCTTAGAATTCAATGACAAGCAACATCAGTATTTGCCTGAAAGGAAGACATTATGGACCATACAAACCACTAACAGGTAAGGGAAAGAGAAACCTGAGAGCCAAAAGGGTCAAGCAGGTCATTCAATTGGTTTCTTTTCTTAAAGATGAACTACCTTTAATTAAAGAAGGATCGATTTACATCATGAACAGTGACAGAAGTACAGCTGTACCGACTTGAGGCATGCTAGGATTGTTTGCCATTGGAAAGGAAGGTTGTACTGTAGTCAAATGCACAAATACATTCTGCCATTTTGACTCCTCCAAGTTCTCAATGTTAACAGAGAACGGTGGGTTGACTATGATAAAGCTTTCATTGCCTACTAATACCTGATTTAATTTTTGACCATAGCATTGGTCCTAACAAAACAGAAGTTGAAATTCTTCAAGAAACAAATAAATAGTTCTTGCACAGTAATTCTGAATCAGTGTTTCTTCAGAAGCACTACGCGCTGAGTTCAATAGCCAGTTCCAAAACTCGATGTTTAACAGGAACTTCTCTCGTCCTGACCAAAAACTGCTCAGCTGAGGGCCAAATTAATTTAAGTACATACAACCAAGCATTCATTTATCCATAGAAAGAAGTAGACAATGATACGCTTTCACATTCTCTGGACTAAGACTACTGCAGAACACTATTAGACAAATTACCTGTAGTACAGAAAAATTAATGAGGTTGAATTCTTCCCTTTCAATAGCTATTTGTGTTTTTTCTTCCTTTTTGTTTTCCCATGACATATCCTAATGTTATAGTTTGGAAATAAGCTTGTACCTGAAAATGCTACACTGAGATGCCCTTATCGTGATTTCATCGCTGACAACAGTTTTTTCGTACTCTGTAGCTTCAGTCACTATGGAAAAGCTGAGACAGAATCCTACAAAGACCCAAAGCTATGCCATCAAAACAGACAGCAAGCACATATGCTCGTACTCCATCAGGGAAAAAAAAAAAATTCACCATCACACATTTTTTGAACACGCAATCCTGGAAGAATATAAGGGGGCAGCTGAAGCAACCCAACTTGATTTACAGTGATACAACAAAGTTTAGAGAGCGTTTGCAAAAACCCCAGATTCCATAACCTGATTCATCCACAGTCACACCTAGATGCACTCTGGGTGCATCCTGATCCAAGGCCACAGGAGCATAAAAACAAATGTAAACGTCTTTTTTTTTTTTTTTTTTTTTTTTAACTGGGAAAGTCTGGGTCCTCATACAACTCAGCACACAAGTATGTGAAAAAAATCTTACACATTGATGTAAGAAGTTAATGGAATCAACCTTCTCAACTGCTTCTGTCTAAACAGAGTATGGGTATGGGGAAGCGGGATGAAACATCCTGAAACACTCAAGTCCTGAAACATCCAAGACCTGTCAGACTCCAGCAATGTCAACGCAGTAAATCCTCGCTGAGATTAGATAGCTTTCTTTTTGAAATCCCAACCAAGAACGAACAAAAGTTGTATTTATGCCAATTCCACCAGAAGACATCATCTCACTTGAAATACCAGATTCAGCACCCAGAGCCTGTAAAAACCTAGAGCTTTTTTGGCCTCGAGTGCCTAAATTGTACTGTCAAAATAAACACCACATGTTGCTGCTCCTATTAAACAGGAGAATTCAGACTCCAACACATCCTGCTGCAAAGCAACGCAACAACAAGAATCTGGCAGCAAGACACTGCCAAGTCCTGGAGATTCTTGTAGACATTTGTGAACATTTGATCGCACAGGGTAAAGTAGGGAGCCATGCTGAGATAGCGCGAGGAATCTACACATTCTTAAATCCTGGCCCTAGACCCCTTGGAAAGGTTAAGTCCTGGTTTCTTACTGTGATTCTCAAAGCATCAAAAAACAAGCAAACAAACAAAAAAACCAACTAGATAGTTTTCCTGTTTTTTTTGTTTGGTTGGTTGGGTTTTTTTTGTGTGTGTGTCTGTTATGGCTCGATCAGTTCTACAGAGGCGGGGAGGAGCAGCTGGGGAGAACAACTACAGAAGATGTCAGAGCGTAAGGAAAAGGCACAGAGACCGGGACCAAGCGCAGCAGCCTCACCTCCTGGATCCGCCTGCGGGCCCGCTGCAGCACCTCCTCGTACCCCTTCTGCCGCAGCTCGCTCAGGCTCTCGTAGTACTCTTCGGGGTCGTCCGTCTCGGTGAAGAGCACCTGCGAGAGGATCTTCCAGCCGCAGGTGTCCAGGCAGTGCACCAAGTAGACCTGCAGCTTGTAGCAGAGCGCGTCCATCTCCTGCTCGGACAGCTCGGGGGCCCCGAACAGCACCGTCCACATGCCGGAGGGCTCCTCGGGGAAGGCGGGCAGGTAGGGCTCCAGCTCCGAGTTCACCGAGCACAGCTGCTGGTGCACGGCCCGCAGGTCCTGGAAGGAGAACAGCCCGGCCCAGCTGCACTCCTCCCCCGCCGGCTCCGCGTCGGCAGCGGCCGGCTCGGACACCGGCGGCGACGACGACAGCGACAGCGAGCCGGCCGCCTCCTCCCGGCCCAGCTCCAGCACCTCGATGTCCTCCACCGCCGGCCTGCGGGCACGCAGCGAGCCCCGAGCCGGCACGGGGGGGTCGGCGCCGCAGGCCGGGCCCCTGCGCAGCGCCTTGGGGGCGGCCCCGGCCCCGGCCCCGGCCTCGGCCTCGGCCCCGGCCCCGGCCCGCCGCACGTCGCGGGAGCCGCTGCGCTGCCGCTGCGCCGTGCGGTTGTGGCAGGTGATGGCGAACTTGCCCTCGATCTCGTTCCAGGCTACGATGAAGACGAACTTGTGCTTCTCGCGCTCCTGGAAGGCGTGCGGCCTCACGGCCACCCAGTCGGCCTCCAGCGTCTCCTCCAGCGCGAAGGCGGACATGGCGCTGCTGCTGCGCGGACCCGGACCCGGACCCGGGGCCGTGCCGTGCTCCGCCGGGCTGTGCCGCGCCTCAGCCGCCCCCGCTTCTCGCCGGCCGGCCCGCAGCCCCGCGCGGCGCCTCACCGCCCACCATCAGCCATCTTAGGGCGGGCGCTCCGGGGGGCCGCAGCGGCGGGGCGGGGGAGGGAGGGAGGGAGGGAGGACGGCGAGGAGGAGGAGGAGGAAGAGGAGCAGGAGGAGGAGGAAGGACGAGGGGGTGCGGGGGGGGTTGGGTTAAGGTGAGGTGAGGTGAGGCAGCGTCGCGCGGTGCTGGCGCAGCGCCCTCCTCCCGCCCGCCCGCCGCGCCGCGCTGCCGGCGGACAATGCCCGCCCGCCCGCCGCCCGCCGCGCAGGTACCGCCGCGTCACGTGGGCCGAGGGCTCTGTTTACAAGCGGCGGCGGCGGCGCTGCGGCAACTCGGTGCCGGCCCCGCCCACCCGCGGCGGGACCTCCCGCCATTGGCTGGCCGCCCCGCCCCCTCCTCCGCCCCGCCCCTCGCGCTCACCCCGGCCCCCGGCCCTCGGACGCGGTGCGCGGGGCATGCCGGGGCGGGCGCGTGCCGGGCCGTTGGCGGCCGTTGGGGGCGGGCGCCTCACGGGTCCCCCCTCACGGCTCCGCCCATGCCGGTACCGGCCTCAGCAGCTCCCCGCCCCCCCCGAGCCCTCCCCAAAGCCCTTGGCAGAGTTTTGTTTGTTTGTTTGTTTGTTTGTTTTTGTTTTTTTCTCTCTCTCTTTTTTTTTTTTTTCCAGCTTGTTTCCTGCTCTTCCCGCTCCACCAAGCCTTTTTTTTTGTCTGCGTGGTTACCGCGGAGGTGCACGTCGCCCCGTCAGCTTTACGTGCTTCGTCGTGACCAGAGGTTGAAGCGGAATAGCTGAAAGGCCCTAATCGAGCGTGCCCCGCAGCGGCTGCAGGGAGCCCTGGGGAGGAGGGCATGTTCTGCAGTAGCTGTCTCGGGCAATTCTGTGCCTTTAAAAAAACGGAGCTAACCGATTGCGCCGAGGCACGGCGTTCTGTGCTTGTGTTGGCCTGTCCTACTTAGGAATTGGCAGCGTGGAAACCTCGCGGAGTTTTCCAAGTGTATTGCAGAGCACGTCGAAGGTTACAGGAAGCCAGCAGGGACAGCTCAAGTCTGAAAGGAATGATTAATCAAATGCAATTTTAAGGCCCGTGGTCCGTTTCTTGTTGCCCTTTAGGGTACTCCATTTCGCTTTGTATAAATGAAAAAAAAAAAAAAGTCTTAATGATAGAGCTCCAAAAATAGTTTAATCAAAAATAACATAGTATGCATTGGCTCATCTGTGATGCTGTTGTTCCTCTGTAAATTTAAGAAGCACCACGGGAATAAAACATTTCTAGTTGAGCTTGCCAGAGAAACAGAGTGAGTCACCATCACTGCTTTTTTCTGAAGTTAAGGTATTGACTAGCATCCTGTCCTTGGAGGCTAAAGTATTTGGGGAGAGCCTCTGACAATCCAAACATTCTCAGGTCATTAACTCAGAAACCTCGTGTATTCAGGAGACTCATGGTTACATCTCAAATACCAAAAGTCACAGCTGTTAGGGAAAAGAAGGAAATGATGGCTCAGCAGCCACAGGAAAGGACCATAAACGGGTGTGCTTTACATCTTGGAGAACAACATTTTTTTCTGTTGCTGTAAATTCAGGTGCAGATCAAAGCATCTGTGAAATGATCCAAAAGATAAGGTTATACCCCATGTAGAAGTGGCTAAGAAAACAAGCCATCAATGTGTTGGTGGAGGAACTACAGTTTGATTCTTTTAAGTATTCAGAAGCAAATTTGCAGTGGATGAATGTAAGCAGCAAACCAGTCTTGTCATCAGTAATGCACGAAAGAAAAAACAATGAAGATGCATTTGTGTATATCCAGGCTTAAAAGAATTAAACATGGATTCAAGATTCCTCATCAGCCAAAGGATCAGAGTCCTAATATTTCAGGTAAGCTACTGCAGAAGCCAAGGTCTTTTGTTGAGGAATTTTTGAAGCCGCAAGGAGGCCACCACTTGCTGCAGCTGAGCAAGCCAAGCTACCAGGATGACTACGAAGAGTTGCCATAAAGATGTTCTTCTATCGCCCGATTGAGGAATTAAAAATAATGTTGCAAGCAGATGGCATTTCTTCAAGGACAAGATCTACGTGACTGCTAATCACAAGGGGGTTGTTTTCTTGCAGGTGGGGTAGTTTTCTTGCAGTTGTTTTGTCTGAGTGCTTTCGAACAATAATCTTGTGTGAAACGCTATCCGCCCCTGCTAAATTTGCTGTAAGAGTCAGGCTATTCGGGTAATAAAGAGAGAGCATGATCTGACCATATTGGTGTGTGTTATGACTTCAGCCGTTCTTCCTGCAACAGTCTTTGAAGCACTGTTCACCTGGCTGTGCTCTGATAGCAGAGGGACAAACCTGTAGAATTTAAAGGAGATAACAGGTAAATGTAGCATGAAAACTGGTACGAAACTTGCTCAGCAACAGTCAAGTTTCTGACTGGCCTCTTCCAATGCAGCAGAAAAGCTATGCCATCAGATCTCAACAGCTATTACATTTTGCCAAAATTGTACCCTTATGGGAAAACAAAACAAAACAAAACTTGCAAGGTAGTAGCAATTTTTCAAGCTCACATTGTCAAGGAGCACAGAGTAAACTTCAGAGTAATGTCTGTATTGCAGTACATGCATAACTGTTCATTCATAGCAATATAATAGGACAGGCTTTTCAGACTATGTTGATTTGTTCATAAAGGTGGTTAAAAGAAATATGTCAATGAACTCCACTGAGTAAAACAGCAAAAAAAAAAAAATCTGAAAGGCTAGGAATGACCTTCCAAACAGGGCTTGTAGTGGAGTGTGCTGGTATCCTGGGCTGCCTTAAAGAGGGGTGTTGCTACCACATTGAGGGACGTGATCCTTCCTCTCTCCTCATCACACTTGGCGATGCCATACTTGGAGTGTTGTATCCAGTTCTGGGCTCCTCTGTACAAGAAGGAGGTGGAGTTACTGCAGAGAGTCCAACAAAGAGCCACAAAAATGGTCAGGGGCCTGGAGCACCTCTCGTAGGAGGAAAGGCGGGGAGAGCTGGGACAGTGCAGCCTGAAGAAGGGGAGGCTCAGGGGAATCTCATCAATGTACATGAATACCTGAAAGGGCGGCGCAAAGAGGACAGAGACAGCCTCTTTTCTGTGCTGTCCTGGTACCGGGCACCACTGAAACACAAGAGGATCCTCCTGAGCATCAGGAAGCATGACTTCACTTTGACTGAGCAACAGGATAGGTTGCCCACAGAGGTTGTGGTGTCTCCGTTCTTGGGTGTATTCGAGAGCCATCTGAGAGCATGGTCCTGCTTGAGCAGGGAGGGTGTACCAGATGGCCTTCAGAGTTCTCTTCTAGCTTCAGCCACTCTGCGACTCTGTACACTAACCAGAAGTGGGTTAGGTAGCACCCAATCAGCCTGGCTTGTGGTTGTTTTCCACTGTTTAGAAAAGTGAAAAGTGCAGCAATTACTGGGGAGTGCCTCTGTCATCTAAGAGAACATGAGCTGCGTGGAGAGCCCTGCAGCGCTGCTGCTGAGGAAGTGCTGCTGCACCTCAGTGTGTAGATCACATCGCTAACCTGGAAACTGCACGTGGGAGGGGCCGGGTCAACCTTACGAGCAGGGCTGTTGGAAGTAGCAGATATTCAGCCAGCAAGCTAGATTATTATGTTTCAAAGAGCCAAAGGTTTCTGAGAGCCACAAGTGCTCTATTGCTAGTGAGCTGAAATGTAAGCTTGGGAATTTAGTTGATGTCGTTTTTTTTTTTTTAAAGAATTGGGTTAAATGCCAGAACTTTTATACAGGGAGTACTTTGAGTCATTGCTATCCTTGGGCAGTCTCCAAGCAGTGATTTTTAATACAATTTTTAGTTAGCAAGCCAATGACAAGTCATTTTGCAAAGTTCTGTGTGTTAATCTGTGATTTTTGTGCATTGCAATATCATTTACCTGAGCCTGTTTATGCTAGTTCTTAGACATGATCTCAGTTCACATTCGTGTTGGAAAAACACAGAATCCAAATTCAGCACAGAAGAAGACATACTGAAAGCTTCTCAGCTGCATTGACTGTAGACTGCCTAGGCAGATCCAGGCATAATAAATGCTGAACAGGGCTGGAGACAGGATGATACCATATAGAACTGCTCATACATATTTGTGGATGTGTAGGGTGGGTCATTAATTGTCTGTCATAAAAGGTTGGGTCATTTGTGGGTTGAACAACCAGACCCTCTGCAAAGTGATCTCATAGTGCTGTCTAAATTGTCTTCTGCATGCTAATGATGTGAACAAGAACAGAAATACACCTCTAAGTGTTTATACAAACATTCCAGCTAGAGTGTAACTCCTACAGAATGCTTCAGGCTGAAGCGAAATTACACCCCTCTGAATCTTTGAACACCTTGAGTAAACTAGTTCTAGTACAAAGCATTTTTAAGAAAACGAGGTCTCAACCGAGAAGCCTGATTTAACATTTGATCAGTTCCAAACTACCACTATTGTAATATGATTTCTGTCCAAATACAAGACAGTTGTATATTTAGTTAACTAGCTGTGCAATTCCCTAAAAGTAGCTGAGATGGAGGGAGAAGAATATTCCTTAGCATGCCTCAAAGTACTGTAGCATTGTGGGTATTCTGAGGTGTCCTGAAATTGCTATTAATTTTTTAATTGCTGTTATTGTGTTAATGCAACTATTGCAGACAAGCATTTTTAAGAGGTTTCTGTTGATAGAGTAATTCAAACTTTAGTGTGGGCAAGCCAAACAGCTATGTCTGTTTGTTGTTAGTAGGAGTCTTTTTCTGGCAAAAGGTTGTGTTTTTTTTTAAGAGTATGTCTGTGTGAAGTGTGACTAGAAGCTAACTGCGTGAAAGCGTTATTGACTTCCTGATGGCTTAGTAACACTCTTCCAATAAAACATCCATCAAAAAGCACACTTTCTAGTAATAGTTGTCTCTGCACTTGAAATTCTGGAAGTCTCTACCCGTTTGATATAAGAAGAGATTTGGGGCAGTTTCCAAGTACAAGGAGTTGTATTGTACAGGGGAAACAATAGAGGTGCAGTGTGTGTGATAAGCCCATCCATTGAATGTAGGAGAACTGGATACTTCGGATATTTATGCTGGCTCCAAACTGAAGAATTTTCTGCAACCAAATATTATTGCAGTTGTAGAACGTGGAATTATTACTGTGTGGTAAGCTTTACAAATGTATGGTAAGCTGAACATGAAATGGAATCTCTCACTGCTGAGAGGATCCGATAATTTAAATACAAATCAATCTTCCCTTGAAAGGAATCATTCATAAAAGTCAATCTTTTCTCTTTTAACCAATCAAGGAGATTCATAAAGTTTGTCTAAGTGACAATGGAGAAAAATGTGTCAGTAATACTCCAGAATCCCTCCCTGAAAGCTCAGATGATACAAAAACTAAGCTTCCAACTTAAATGTACTATTATAGTGGGAAAATTCCAAGTTTCATAAGAATTTTATTAAGTTATTTGAAAGTAATTAGTAGGCTCTGTGGCAAATAAAAAAAAAAAGTTTGCAACAAGAGACACAACAGGAGCAGTCCTGTCTTGCAGGCTGGATGAGTTGGGAATGATGGTGCTTCCAGCTCTCTGTAGTGGTTTACAAAGCAATTCTTCAACTTGTTTGTTTACAGAAACCATATTCTAATGTGCTCCACCCAAGTACATGGGAATAGAAAAAATGATCCTGATGACGGAAAGAAAAATTTGTAGTTTTGAGAAAACATTTTTTTTAAAGTCATGTTAAGTGCAAAAATGCAAGAAATATTTCTAACTGCATTTTTTTTTTTTTTTGGTCATGTTTAGTATCTTGTAATTAAAAAAAGGGAATTCATAAATAGTTCCTTAAAAGTCATATTTTCTTTTAGGTCCAGAGTGAAAAAGTCCAGTCCAAGATATTTTGAGAAATAAAGAAAATGCCTGCTTGCCTGTGAATACAGTGTGTCCAGCTGTGTAGCAGTATACAGGCTGTAGTGGAGTATTGGGCGTTGTTATTCAGGGAAAGAGGAAGCAATATGCTTAGCCACATCCACAATTCACCTCAGTCAATCAAGAACATTTGTAACTAGAGAGGGGAAGCCCCAAACCACAGAACAAGCATTGAGTTATAACAGACAAAATACCTATGTGAATCTAAAAAAAGGAAATCATAGTTCCCGTGGCTGTGAATGCAGTCTACCTTCTGATTAATCAGTGCAACATATGACAAGAACACAATTCAGATGTTTTTAATTAGCCTTTCAGTTTCCATCCTTTCTCAACCTGATATACAGATAAATTGACAAACAGCCTGATCTGTCTGCAAGATCATACAAGGTCTATACTAAAATAATTTGATTATATGGAAAAAGGTTTATCTGAGGAATTCTGTACTGACATTTGGATGAAAAGACTGGGTTGAAGACTACTGAGCTTTTGATTTAGTGTGTGATCCTGACACTTCCCATAAACATGTAAGCTGCTGTTCCTTTGCTCTGAGGGAAAAAAAACTTTGAAGACTGGATGAGTCACTCTGTTTCCAGTACATTTCCAGGCCATCTGACCCCTGTAAGATTCTGCAGGACTTGTGTCATTACATTGTACGCTGGCTGAGATGAGCATAACAGACTATTGTATGTACAGCCAATGCTGTATTTGGGTCACAAGTGGATGGTAAAATTTCTAAATACATTCTCTAAAAGGCTAAGACTAGATTAAGTAATGGGCATAAATTACATAAAATGTGAGCGGTAAATATAGCACTTCTAGCGAATACTCAAGAGGTCTTAGCTTGAATCTGATGGATTTCATCTATTAAGGTGTCAACAATTGCCACTGAGCCAAGAAAGTGCCAGGATTTGTTTGCATTTTCTGTAAATTTCAGTTATCATAGCAGACAAGGAATCCTGAGATTTCCAGTCAAAACACCTAAGTGGAGTGACAGGAAATTTGTCTTTTGCAGTCCAGTTAATCCTTACTGCTTTCTTTGTATTGCTTAAGTTTTAGATAAATGTGAACTGCGTAAGTAAAAATACATCCAAAAAATGTAAGTTTTAATAGAAACACTTTCTATTTGATGGTAGTTCTGTTCTTGCATGTTTCATGGATAAAGACTCTTGAAAAATAATTGTAAAATACAGTGCTATAATCAAAAGTATTCTAAGCATAGTAGTTATTGAATTAAGTTTCTGATTTGTAAACATCACACTGTTAACACTGGAACACTGTGATTTTATTTATTTATTTATTTATTTATTTTTTCCCAGCAGAACATTCTGTTGTTTATCATTCACTTTCATACAGGTCAGGGAAGACCATGGATACTTATTGATTAGCTTTATTATTCACACTGTCTCAAGAATGCCTAGTGTATTTTGAATCATTTGTTAGCCTCTCCACAGAAGCTAGTTCATGTCCAGCTTGTATGTTATCTCCCCACAGTTTCAGCTACACTGTTCTAAATACACAACCTGCTTATATTAAAGCTGCCTTATAAACATATGTGAAAGATATAGTAACAGCCCTGGCTGTGGTGTAAATAGTCTTAAGTAGCAACATCTCAGAAAATCTATACATTCATCTTTGGTCATCACAATAGCAACTGAGTATGCTAGCATGTGAGGCAGAGTTGGGGCAGAAGGTAAAACACAAGCCAGAATAATGCCAATACCAACAGACTGCAGCATAAAACATTTTAGACTTGTATGATGTTTACTAAGCACAGAGTATTTTCCAAGGCATTTTGGAAGTCTGTCTCCTAATAAAATGCGAGTCAGCAGGCTAGAGAGATGTTTAAAGTCTTAACAGTTTTTGAGCAGAAATAATTATAGATAGCAGCTACAGTTTGCCAGATATTTGTTCCAGCATTTGGGGATCCAACGAGGTTGGAGACAGTTCAAGAAAGAGAACAGCCTGCTGAGTAAAATAAAATACATACTAGTGAGAAAGTCTTGCAACAAAATTCTCCAGAGCGCTGCATAAACACTCTACACAACAGAATAAACTCAGTATATGGAGTGAAAAGTCACAACAACACTGCTAATGCTATAGGCAAGCCTGAATCACAAGTGTCCTCTCCGAAGTTTGTCAGGGTGAGACACCTACATCTAGGAGATCTTAGGTGTTCTCCTGCCTGCCTAAGTAGAAGGCCTGACATTTAGCCTCACTTATGAAACAAGTTCTCATCCCAATTAAACTGTTCTGGAGAAATACTGGGTAGCATGAGCTGCTGTCTGTAGATGTAGCTACACCCAAAGCTGCTGCATTCTTGAGTCTGATCCAGTTACTCAGTACAGGAGAAACAGATGGTATCTTCATCTGGTTCCATCTTCAGCTGAATTGCCATGTGATCCCACCGGCAGCGCTGAAAAAGGGAAGCAGTCCTTGTAAAAAGAAGTCCAAATCTCGTGTTGATGGGCCTGCGTGCTTCCCAGTGAATGGTTAAATCCCTCCTTGAATCCAGATGATCAGATCTGGAAGAGTAGTAAAGTCCAAGAGAGGTTTCATACAGAACAGTAATTTGTAGTTTAAAGGAGAATGAAAAAGGGGGAAATGTGTTTTGTTTCTTTTTCTAACGTCACCGGGCATTGCTGATTGGCAACCCTCTTAAGTTGTCATTCTACAGTGAAACAGCAGAGTTCATAGATATGGGATGAGAGAGGTTGTAGTGTTAGAAATAATACACTTTCCTGCATCCAAATAAGTTCAGCATTAGTAGAAAGTGGTTGTTGATCTGATTCTTTGTTACTGTCATGTGACTGGTGATGAATAGCTGGTCTGAAAGCAAATCAGACTTGTAAGAAAACGAGCAGCTTTTATTTTTAGAAATAAATATTTTTCCTCTTAAGCAGTATCTGAAATCCTTTGCAGAAAAATTCAGCTTCTGACTGTGGGCCCTTCAGAATGGAAACAGCATCTAAATCATTACTGTACAAAGATGTTTATAGGCAGAAATGACACATAGCCTTTCTAATTAAAATCAGAAGGTTGCTTTTGTCAGATTTTATGCAGAAGACTAACACTAGTATTCTGTAGCCTATTTGATGAGCCTTACTCTTTTCAATTCTAACATTTATGCCTTAGGCAAACAATTTGTAATATGAGCAATAGAATATTCAAAACTATTTCCTTACAGATTTATGTTCTGTATCCTCAATTCAATATCCTAACTCACCATACACTACCCCACGGTGCCACCCCATCTGAGTAAGAATCAGAATGTGCTATGACTTGCCCAAAGCTATGTTAATATAGGTATGTATGTCTTAGTCACATATCTGATGCAAAATATAAGCTATGTATATATATATATAATGACTGATTTATTTTATTTTTTTTAAAAGTTGTGAAAGATTGATTTACCCTTTTGGCACTTCACCAGGTGAACCGGATGACTTCTTGAGGTCTCATCCAACCAGAATCAGTTTGTGCTTCAACACAGTTAAAATTAGTTTACCTTTGGACGTTTAATCTGCCAGAATCATCCAGCTGAATGATTTTGCAATTCAATGCTGGTTTCAAATTTGCTTAAAACTGGCCAGCATTTTCAAATATTGTAAGGGATGGAGTAACAGAGGCACAAACTGACTGGTGGTGACTGTGTAATCCTTGCTTTCTCAGATCAGGCTACCACAGCATACTTAGCAATGGGCTGTGGCACTGGCATTTCAGTGTTGCTAGCCCAGGCTCTGCTTTTCATATTACCAAGGTTTACTTTCAGCATCTGTTCTACAAATCTGATCCATGCCTGACATTACTGAAAGGAAACTTAGTGAGACTGTGATCACCTGCTAGGTTTTTAACATGATGTAACGTGATGTAACATACATAACACAGGCCATTTCTCATAACAGTATGGTATATTTGCTTTAAGACTGCAGTCTTGTTTTCTTTTACAGAGGAGCAGGTCATCTGCAGGAATGGTTTTATTAATGGCTTCTCATGTGCTTGTCATTAATTATCAGCTGACACCTTTTCCAGCCAGTCTTTATTCTTAGAATTGCATCATACGACAAACGCATCTTAACATTCTTTGCTGTTGATGCAAGAACTAAAGAGGTCTGAGCTGTCATTGAAGTTCCTGTTGGTAAGTTATTGTCATTGTCCTGTGGCAAATCCCTTCTGCTTAATTGTATCAAAAGTATATTCTGCATGTTTATTCCTTTTGGAGATATCCTGGTTGTCATAGTTATCAAAAATAAAAGATTAACTACTCAAAACAAGGGACAGAGAGATCTTTTGCTAGACAGATATAGCTGGGAGGAAAAAGTATTCAAGTATTGTCATTTGATTTAACATAGCAAGCTTATTTATACATTAATCTCTCTATTTTTGCTTATTTAAAATATCACTGATCATTTTGCAATTACCAACTGCATTCTTTTTAATGCTTCCTGGTTTCTATAAGGCTTTAGAATAGATTGATGGACTTTAATCTGTGTTCCATCTTTTGATCATTTTCAGCCAAGGTTTTGAATATGTTTGCTGACAGAAACCAGTATGCTGAAGATTTTCACTTGTGAGTAAGTCACATCAGCTGTAAGATACTCTGATTTTATTAGATATGTCAACAAAGTTCAACATTTCAAATAAAAAAAATCCATTGCTTCATCTTTTGTTTACCCTTGCTACAGTGAGATGCTTATCATTTCCTTCTGAGAGTTGAGGTGTTTCACTGGCGACCTTGCTGGTTAAAAGGAGACTCCCCATCTGGTGACTGTGTTCATCATCCCTTCATTTCAGTTTCCCAAATTTCATTTGGAAATTTCCTGAGGACTCTGAGTACTACCAAGTGCATTTTATAATTTTATATGGCAATGAAAACAATATTTTTGTTTATTTGTTTTTGTTTTGTTTTGTTTATTTTAATTGCAGGGTCCTGTTTTTACTTTAAAGAACTGCAAAAGCTTCAATCATCATCTTTCAGTCATCAAAAGTTTAACGTCAGTGTAGGTGGTTTGTAATTCCATATTACAGCTATCTGAATGAGAGTCCCCACTGTCCTTCAAATCTGCACTATTATTATGCTAATATCTTATAGACAAGTATGTGCTTAACTTCACTACCCTGAATTATCCCACTGATTTAAACAGAATATCTTCCATTCCAGGAATGGTATGGCCAAGATTTCAGGTAAGCTATTTGTCTGAACAAGTTTGTAGTCAGAGCAGGCACTAAGAAGCAGAGGAGGGGTTATGGGGAAAATCAGGTACAAAAAGGGCACATGCATTGGGTCCACACGTAGTGGGAAAGTTTCTTTTGTTAAACTGTTATGAAGAGGCTGGCTTCAGTGTGATTTGACCACTGGTTTGAAGTGACCTCTTGAACAGAAATCAGGTTAGGCTATCTGGGTTACACGGGTTCAGACATTGCTATTTTTATTACAGAAACAGTAACCATGTCTGGAAAGGACCTGGACAGATCATGCCGAAGATCCCATTCTCCCAGAACATAATACACTGCCAGATGTCCCTGTCACCTCCTTTCTGAAGTGTCCAAAGATGGAGATTCCTCATTCTTGTTCAGTGAACTATTACAATGGCTAGTTTTCTTTGCAATGAGAATGTGTTTTCTGGTATCTAACTTGATTTACCTTCTGCAGTTTCAATATTGGGTGAAGTCCTTTGGCTTTATATTGTCTAGAACATGTGATATTAGTAAAGAATAACAAATTGGGAGTGAATGGATATCTGGAAGCCTGGCTTGCTTAGAGAATCTTTCCAAGATTCAAAGAAACGTCAAAGAAATGGACATGCTGCAATGGCTGCTGAGACCAGAAAGGAGAGCCTTCTGAACTGAAATGGGCCAGAACCTTGAGGGTAAGAATATGAATGATTTGAACTATAAAAAGGCACTCAGGCCTCATCTTGTCATTGCCAGAAATAGTATGTTTTCTCAGGTATCAGAAATATTATGTCACTGGGAGGGAGTAATTAAAACCCTGGGGTCTGGCATAAAGGTTTTAATAAAAAATTCCTTTACTGACCTTTCAGCTCAGTAAAGGAATTAGTGTAGCAGCAGCTCTTTCCTGGGGGAAGCAGCAACAACTAGTGCTCCTAAGTCAGTAGGGATGAGGAAGTAACCCAAGGAGTGTCAGCTTCTAGCAGTGAGAGGAGAAGCACTGAGAAGAAGAAAATAATGAGGAAACAATGGCACAGTGTTTATGGAGTCATTGGTGGGGGATGGAAAGATGATAGTGACATCCTGTATTAATTAGAAGCTTTAAGCATGTTTTACTGGAACAAATGAGTCAAGAAGGTCAGAGGTATTTATTTACATGACCCACTGTATAATGCTAAGTAGTTAAGGTCTGGCCATTCAGAGACAACCAAATGTATTTCAGCAAATACCCACATCTAAAAGAGCCAAGAAGTTTTAACATTTGTTAGCCACAAAAAAAAAAAAAAAAAAAAAAAAAAAAAAAAAAAAAAGAACAGGGAAAATGGTTGAGTGAGATTTTAACCACATCTCTTACTTCCTTCCTCATAGCTGCAGTAGTGGTTGCTGGTTTTGTTTTGTTTCTTATAAGGGAAGCTGTTGTATTTGGCAGTCTTTTAGGTGGTATTAAAGATGATAATAACTGTTCTTTTTGGATAGAGAAGAAATTAAGATGATGAGCCAGAGCTGCTGTTATTATTGTTGCACTAAAAGCCTAAATCTGCCTCTTCAATGACAAATTAAGGCAAGCACACACAAAAGAATAAAGGGGGGGGGGGGAAAGGCCAAGTTAGAAAGTGCACCTTCTGTTTCTGCTCCTGACTTTAATTTACAACTTTGTTGCTAGAGGAGACTGAGCACAGCACACAGTGACTCCAAGATTTGGCTAACCTGTATAAGCACTGAGCTGTTTCAAGGCACTGCTTTCCTCTGCCTCCCTGTTTTAGACTTGCATCGGTGCTGCCAAAAATACTGATCTGACCAGCTAAGACATAAGCTGACGGCATAGGGAGAGGAACAGAAGCAAGAAGATCTACACTGGGGAAACAAAAGGGAACAACTGAAGAGACGTGACAGGAGGAGTGCAAGTTGTCTTCCAGCCCAGCGTTTGCTAAGCTGGCAGAAGAGGCAGTGTCATGCATGCCCTTCCCTTAGGCACACCTCTTGTTAGGAAGTTCCTTAGGGCTGAGGAAAGGAGACCCAGTGGTGGATCTATTTGTTTGTCACACAGTCTTTATGGGTTGTCTTGGTGGGTACCTGGAGACCTTTCTAGCTTTAATCTTTTCTGACTTTTATAAATAATACTGTTTAACATCCTGCTGCTTCTGTTCAACAGTGATGTTTCCTGTCTGTCTTTTCTCAGTTTGAGCTTCTTTCAGAGCATGTGCCATTGAATATCAGATAATCTGAGATGCTGTTCCCATTACAGTTTGACAGCCATGCATCACTCTTCAAATACCATAATTTACCACACTGCTGTCTGTGTTTTCCTTAAAGAATGATTGGACTTTCTTATGAGCTGGAATGGATACAAGGTAAATGTTAACTAGTCCTTATTAACCATTTTCTTCCTTACCTTGGGCAGAAAACCTTATTTTGTAAGGAAAGGTTTGTTTGTTTGCTTTTTGTTTGGTTGGTTCTTCTTTTTTAGGACCAGATGATCCCAGTGTTCAAAACAGTTGGTCTGTCTGGGATTCTACATGGCATGTCAAACCTCTGTGTTTTTCTTCAGGCAGCAGCACACATTCTCTTAACCTACACTTCATGATATCCTGTCATACAGTCTACTTTGTAGTTCCCATCTTCACTGTACAATTTCAGATTAACTCTGCATCTTCTTCATACTGATAGCATTGGATTTTTTTCCTTTGGACAATTTGAGATGTAAGTTTCTGCCTCTTGGCCCAGAAGCTGGGCACACCTTTTTGCTTGCAGGCAAAAGGATTTGAAAGAATCAACAAGATTTGAAGAAAATCAGTGCCTCTCCCCCTCCCACTCTCCCCAAACACCACCTTTATTTATTTTTTTATTTACTTATTTATTTATTCACTTCTGGGTTCAGGAAGAATTAGTTGGTGCCTGGATAAGGGATTAGTACTGTTTGTTATGGTCTTGAAGCACCTTGAAAGAAGCAGTTTCTCCAGTTTAACCACATGCATCCATTTTACCACCACGAACTTTGTCAGCTTGAGAAGTTGCAGCCTGGAAGGAAGTGGGAGGTGCAGCTGCAGAGGGACAGGAAACTGCTGGGTGTGAATCCAAAATGATGAACTAGTTGCAGACAGACTGATGGCTCAGCAGCGCACTGTAAATAACTTTGATGGACTGTCGTCAATGATGCAGGTGTGAGGCAACTCAAGAAAAAAGAAGGTTGAAAGAATGTGGGGTATACTGTGAGGCAAATGCATTCTTATGATGATGCATTTCAACACTGAAATCCCTGGGTGGGACACTGTAAGTGTAAAAGATAAGTCAGACATAAAACCTTCCAGAGCACTGCAGCAAGAGGTAAGCAGTTTGATTCATTCTTCCTTACTGTTCTACTTTTCCTGCTTTTGTTTCCTTTCTAGTCTGGTTATTGTTTTCCTCTTTCCTCTCCAACTCCATCACTTGCCTTCTTGTTGTTTGGCCTTTGACTGCCCCAAATAATATCTAAGTACATGTTTGGATTAAAAAAAACAATTATACTTGTTTTATAACTACTTATAAAACAAATTATATATTGTTATATATTATATATAACATATATATATTATATACATGTATATATATATATATTATAGCATATATATATATATATATATATATATATATATATATGTTATATAAATACTACACTCTCCTTAGAAAACCTAATTTGACTTAAACCCTTTTGGTTTGTGATAAAATTTTATTGAAATTTTGACCCTGAAATATTTTTTCAAAAATTTCAATTAATTTTCTACCTTGTACATGAGTATACGCGTTATAGAGATAAAGATATTTTATTACCTTCTTCCCTCTAAAATTATTACAATTTAAATCAAATCAATAATCTTTGTGCCTTTATTTTTGGCTAGCTCTGCTCTGCATACTTTTTACTTCCATTTTCTTTCATTTTGCTATTGGGACTTCTAATTGCAAGGTTGTTTCTGATTCCTAGGTACAACTCCCTGTTGGTGTAAGACCTTTTGTAGCCTCTTGATTCTCATGTGGAGGAGGCACCTCTAAAAAAAGGAGCATCATTTACAACTTCTTCTAAATTTTTTCAATAACAATGGGAGGAAAATAATATTATTATTATTTTATATATAAAATAATATTCAGAGTATATTCCAATATTCAGCAAGTACATAGGTTTGTACCTCAACCAAAGTAGAAAATGCAGAACACAGATACTCTGAAATATAACATAATATGTGAGTCCAGTTGAATCACTACGTTATCTCTTCTTTTTTACATCTTCTTTTGTGTGGTAAGGGAAGTCATGAATATTGTGCAATTAATTTGTAATATATATGTGGTACATTTTCTTTTCCAATATGGTGATTTCATTCAGTAAGAACTTCTACTGTTCTCATTAACATTGTTGGTCTGTGCAGTTTTATTTACTTTCTAATAGATGAGGCAAGGAACAAGCAGGCCAGAGAAAGACGACTGTCTGCATTCTGGAGGTACTACTTGGCTAGAGAAGGCACTGAGGAGGTCCTCTCTCCTCTCTCATCAAAACTGAATTGCAACCTTTTTTTTTTTTCTTTCTTTTTTTTTTTTTTTAACAACAATTTTATAAAAACATAAGGTGCAAGACCTGGCATTGTGCAACTATCATAAATCAAGTAGCTGAAGGCATTACTTATTTCAATTTCAAATGCATACACCCCAAACCAAGAAATTCAACTAGTTGCAGATACATTCCAGATAATCTTCTGATTTGAGATTTTAGTTCCAGTTCCTGTACAGCTTCCCAAATTTTCTACCTTTATGTTGATTCCCTGTTTTGGCATGAATAATTTTTGGGATGAGTCTTGAGATATTTCCTGTAAAACAAGAAACTGAAAATGCTAAATGCTGTTGTTTTTTGTTGTTGTTGTTGTTGTTTTTTTTCTTTTTTCTTTTTTTTTTTTTAATGCAACTCAGTGCTTTTACAGAAGCAAAGCGTATTTCTCTGAGTATATTTGAATTCAAGTAACAGGAACAAGTTTCTCTGTTCTCAGTTCCAGGCCTTTTTCAGCACAGGCAGCCCCAAACCTCTTGCTCGATCTAGTTTTTGTTTGTGGTCACGTTCCAGCTTCTGTTTCTCTGCTTGGGTCTTGCTTTTTTTGCTAACTTGTTTGTATCAGCAGAGTTTCTCTTCACTGCTGTGTTTGTTACACATGTATACATATGCATGCATATACAAACACATGCATGCACACACACTGTTCTGCATTCAAATCAATCCCATACGCCCGTGCTATTTCCCACACGCGGGGAGAGCCCATGGGACTGTGCAGCTCCGTGGTTGCTGTGGCCTCCGCATGGCTCAGTCCCCGTGTGACAGATTTGCTCCTATTTTAGCCATCACCAGACAAAGGGGTCTCTCTAAATTGTTTCCTCACATAGGCTGAATGTAAGTAATTATCATGCCCAGAAACTTCAGCTAAGTCATGCAATTGTCCACAGATCAAAGACATGCTTATGGGGAATTTAGCTGATAGAGAGAGATAGATCATCCTTTATGGCCCTCTTGTTCTGCAGATGGCACAGCTTGGGACTGAGCAATATCTATTCCTGAAAACCAAGGTTTTCGTTTTTACCAGAAAACATCTATGGCTTCTTGTGTGCTTACCTTTAGTCACTGCGTTAACAGGAATGCTTTGAACTGATCTGTCTTCAGGAACCCATAATGCTTGTGAATGCAGGGTACACTGAAACACCATTTTAGGGGTATGCATAGAAAACAACATATAACACATGGCTTTACTTCTACTTTGGCATACACATTTTCTGGAAATGTCCTCTTCAGTGAGTTCTAGGTAGTTTAAATTCCACATATTTAAATGATGTTTTTAGTAAAAATTTCAGCTTGACTTTTTTTTCCATTAGGTATCTAGTGGATCTGATCAATATTGTTCTTATTTAAGTTTGAAATTTTTATTGGAATGCAGGGAGAGTGTCCAAAGATAAAACTTAGGGCCTGGACTGCCAGCGTGGTGTTAGTTTGCAGAGATATAAAAGTGGTTTCTGTGTTTTGAAACTGAGGTGCAGCATTACCTTGAGACTGGATACAGGTGGTCCTGGTCTGGCAGACTCAGTTACCTTTGCTTAAAGTTTCAAGAGTCCAAAACCCCATTGTTAATTTTTGTTTGTTTGTTCCCTGCTTCAATTTTAAATTTAGAAGTGATATCTTATCCTGTCTTAGACAGGAGGAAACAGTCTCAAGTTGCACCAGGGAAGGTTTAGAGTGGACATTAGGAAGAATGTATTCACAGAGAAAGTGGTCAAACATTGGAAAAGGCTGCCCAAGGAAGTGGTGGAGTCCCCTTCCCTGGAGTTATTTATAGGATGTGTGGATGGAACATTATGGGACATGGCTTAGCATTGGAACTTGGCAGGTCAGGTTGGTGGTTGAACTTGATGATCTTGAAGGTCTTTGCCAACCCAGATGGTTCTATGATTCTGTGATTTTATGAACTTGTAGCTTCTTTGGTGGATCCTGTATCTGCCAGCTTTCATTTGTGACACATGTTGGAAAAGTGTGTATAGAGCTTTCCTTCTCTGACAGAGAATACTCATCATGGCTGGTTTTACCTCTTCATTTGTCTCTCAGAACAAGAAGTACTTTTGTTAGTGCAGCTTATCAGTTAGTTTGAAACTATTTAGACAAGAAGTCATTTAAACAATTTTATTTCCAGGGGTTTAACAACAAACATAAAATGCATATTGATCCTTGGAGCAGATCTTACTTCTTTTTTATAAAAAGCAGCTCAATTTATTGTAGTGAGGGTCCCAAAACTGATGACTCAAGGTGCTCAAGATGCAGTCTCACCAGTGCTGCATCCAAGGGGACAATCCCTGCCCTAGGCCTGCTGGCCACACCATTTCTGGTGCAGGCCAGGAGGCCGTTGGCCCTCTTAGCCAGCTGGGCCACAGCTGGCTCACATCAGCCGGCTGTCAACCAGCACCCCCAGCTCCTTTTCTGCCAGGTAACTTTCCAACCACCTGCCCCAAGCCTGTACCACTACAAGGGGTTGTCATGCCCCAAGTGCAGCACCCAGCAGTTAGCCCTGCTGCATGCCACACAACTGGATGCAGCCCACTCACCTAGCCTGTCCAGATCCTTCTGCAGAGTCTTCCCAGCCTTAACCAGATAAACACTCCTGCACAGCTTGGTGTGCTGTTAGTATTTCTAGGTTAAACAGGTAGTGATTTAGGACAAGACTGTGGTCTAGCCTGCTTGCTTGTGTGAGAAATGTAAAAGGGTTTAGGATGGCTTCCTTATTCATGTTTTTTGCTAGTACATGAGTAGATGCAGGTGGTAGTGGCAGATGGGAAGAATAAGAGGACTATGGATGTTTGATGATGTGGTTCCCAGCCTGTTGGTGGAAATAATAGCTCTGTAATGTTCCAGTTGTGTAGGTTGTGTCAGGGTCACAATTGTCTTCTGCTTCATGAAAAAAAAATAATTCATAAGCAGAGATGGAAATGGACTTTCCCCCAAAATGAGAGAAAATTTCTAGAGACCTAGATCCTTTGGTGACATCATGGTTCATGCTCTCTTAGCAAAGTAAATTGTGCTCAGTGCAAATCATGTCTACATTGGTCTGAGACCTCCAGGGACTTGACCTATCCTGAGCAGAGGAAGGATTTTAAAGGAAGCTTTTATGTTGTTCTGAGGTGTTTCACCTACCAGCTCTCCTTTGGTCTGTTCCACATCTCAGTGTGGCATAGACGTCACATCCCAACTGTCCAACTATAGCAGGCCTTTACTGACTATGGACTTCTATACAAGGAAAATTATTTCTGTAGTGGTGATTCTTCCTGGAACCACATAAACATGTTGTAGTGGCAAAGAAACATACACTACTGAGTAATGAGACTGCACTGTGGATTATCATCACTTGCTTTTCTGTTAGTGCATTCAGAAAGAAAGATGTTAAATACTGATATACAAGTGAAAAAACAATGGAGAGTTGGTTATGATTGGCATTTGGCTCTACAGTCATTATACTGTGGAATGGAAGGATGCAGGTATTTGAGGAAAAATAACTAAAGAACAAAATTTCCAGATGAATTATGGTGCTTCCTTGGAGGGAGTGTTTTCCCATCAATACTGAGGGATTCAGAATTGTTTCTATCATTTCAAGTGCAGAAGGGTTATTTAATTGTTGAGAAGTCTCCAAATACATCATCCTGACAGGATGCTTCAGCCGATCTATCAGCTGGCTAATATCAGGTGTCTGGGGACATGTTCATTTTCCTAAAATAATTTCTTAGGCATCTAAGCTTTCACTGGGAAGTTTGAATATATTCTCCTGTCCTTAGCACACCTAATTTAAAGAAATTGTCCAAGATTTTGTTTTCATCCTTTTCTATAGTACCTTAGAATATGTATGCTACATTTTCTGCTCTGTTCTGTCACTGCAGCTTTTAAAGTCCCCAGTCACAATCAGTAACAGGCGCTATCCCAAAACATACCAAAACAGTCCTGAATTAACTCACAGGACTCCCAGTGCTGAGAGGCCGTTTGTACAGGCAGATATTTGTGCCAGCAGTAAGATTCTTGCAGGACTGCGTCCTTAGACAACAAGTAATACATCAAGTAGAATAAAATAAAGGAACCAGTGAAATATAAACAGTCTTACCATATATTTGTTTCTATTGTTAATATGGATAGATGGAGATGTTCATGGAATCTAAAGGACTACATTTTTGGCTACAGCATGGCAAGCTGCTTTATGTATGAGCTGTATGTAATTATATTGAAAACAAACTTTGCTTCAAGAACATTTTTGGCTCCACTCTGCAATAACACAAAGGGCCTTTGTTTTGCTCTCAGCAGAGTTATTTATGTATTACAAAGGACTTACTAAAGGACACTTTCATCTGATGGTATTCATCCACTAACTCACATTTAAATATTGTGAGTTATGTTCATACAGACCATAATTACTAATATGATCAACTAGACAAAGATCTCTGAAACTAGAAATGGATTTGATCTATAGAATCAGACCTGGAACAGCAGTGCAGAGTGGGGTTTGAGATCCAGGGCTTTGAATCAGCCAGAATGGAAAATGTGACAAGAGGCTTTGCATAATTCACATCAATTATAATCATCTTCAGTTGAATTGAAAATAAGGCTTTTGGTCTCTTAAATGGAAAAAAGGTCGCAGAGGAGAGAGGGACTAACTAGCTGTGGGGAAGAAAGGAATCATGGGGTAAAACGGGTGTGTGAGTATCTGCCAAAAACTTACAAGACCTTAGGAAGCTGCACAGAGGGGACTGCACTTTTCCCTGGCTCACCTAAAATTGTCATTACATTAAAGGATTACTTACAGAACTACTGCTTCCCCAAAATTATTCCTGCTTGACTAGCAGGACTTGTGAAACATCTAACTACAGCTGTCTGTTTTACTTCAAATAAAGCATGACCATGAAAAAGCTCTTTAGGGCCCCATTCAGCCCACTTATTCTCAGTACAAACCTTTGGTTTTGCCACTGCTGAGGTATCCAGGCTTAGGAGTGCACACAACAATTCAGAACACTGCTTCTGCAAGGCTGAAAGACCCTACAGCACCGACGGAGGAGGCATTTATGATAGTGAAGTTAATTTTGTGAATCAGTCTGAATGTAGCTCTGATTCTTTCTTTTAATTTGGTTTCCCATCTGTGTTCAGTAGTTATTTGCCTGGCTGGATTCTTGTAAAATCAAGCACTTTATAAGAGTACAGAGCAATGAGATGCTGCAAAAAGGGAGGTTATATAAATATAATCCAATTACATAAGCTTCTTCAGATGAATTGCACTTTCATTACCATAACCCTCTGCTACATCCTTGTTGTTTATTCATGCTATTAGTGGTTGAAGAGACTAGATGTTATTTCAGATGAGGAATCCCAGCCTTATTTTCTTTACTCGGTGAAGAATTTTGTTTTGAACATATGAACTGCTTGCAGGTCACATTGCCTCATTCTGTAGCTGCAAACACTGAATGTTTCTAAACATAGGGCTTTCTGAAGAATTTCAGAATTTCTTTACTACAGCATTTCCCTCTGTGCCATTTCCAGGATCAACTATGACCTCTAGCTATAATCTAACTCAAAGTTCATTGTCATTCTATGGGAAATGACAACAAACACTGGAGGGAAGAAAGTGCATGTGCTAGGCTTAGTAAGTAAGTAGACCAACAAGGCATCATGATTAGCTCTGTTTACAGGCTATTCCCTGACATCATACTATTCTTGATTTAGTTATTAACTAAAAGTTGTGGATTCTAAGCAGGTCCTTACTGTTCTCAGTGATTGATGGCATTGTTCCATTGTTTCTTTTAGAAACCAGTGAGGGGCAGCAGGTTTTCACATGGAAAATATTACTGTCTTTCATGTTTAAGGAAATACGGAGCTGTGAGTATCGCACACTTTATTATTGTAATGAATTCCATGCATCACCTCATTGAAGATTATAACAAATATGTCACTGTATGCTCCTGTAAATGAAAGTGATTTTTTGCTGTTTTGTAGAAGCTTGATGTACATGTTCTCTATAGCTGGGGAAAAAAAAAAAAAAAAAAATGTCCTAACAGATGTGTCTGCAAAGCTGTAAAGTGCCTGTAGGATTGGTTTCATAAGTAAATCTATCACATGCACAGCACATATTGAGGCACTACTTTTAGAAATGAGGCCAGAATATTAGGATAAAAGAATGAGAAGAGCTTTGATTTATTAGCTGCAACTAGCTAGCTGAGTAACTGAATAGTCAGTGTTACTCAGAAATCTCTTTGTGCTTCAGAGAAATAACTGCTTGTTAACCAGACACACTATTAATACAGGTACTGTATCAGCCAGACTATTAAACGAAGCTGTAAACAGTAAAAATGTACCTTACAGTGAACACAACACATTCTTGCTTCTAGTGTCCCTACTGCGGTGGACTACATGCATGTGGTCTGTCTGTTGTCTTGATCCCAGCTACTCAGTTATGCCACAGGGAAGCAACCAGCCTGGAGGTCTGGAGCAAAGCATTTTGGTATGCCAGCCATTAATGCTCACCTGAGTGATAATGTGTGGCTATTAATAACCCAAGGGAATAATGATTTAAATCTGTATTTATTTATTTATTTATTTTGCTTCTGTTCATGAGAACAGAATAGCTAATCTGTTTTACAGAGAATTTCTCCATGGTTTCTTCATGAAGCTTTGGACCAGGGACCAAATCCTTGTTTGGCCAAACAATTTTCTGTATACCATTTGAAAATACATCTGGCAGTTGCCATTTGGACACACTCCTATCTCCTGTCCTCAGCTGAAGACAACTTTCCTGCACAGCTTTTCAGTAACGTCTCAGTGTGTATATACAGTAAATATTTTGGTAGAAATTACAAGTGAAAATTAAAAGTCTAAATTGCTATGCTGTTAAACCCTGTGCAGCTGGTAATAATTCTATCCAGAATGAATGTAAGGAATAAATAGATCATAATTCTTTACTTGTAGTCCTATGCAGCCCTCTTTTCAAAGGCTTACATGACAAAACTATTGATATTTTAATTTTCTAGTCAAAGGTAGCTGGAATATGAGTTCTTGTGGCCATGCCGTCACATCTTTGGAATGTTCTGTATTCCCACAACTGGGAAGAAGCTGGTAGCAAGAGTCACACATATCATCTTTGTGCTACCCAAGGATTGCTTAGTTTCCAGGCAAACACAACTAATCCAGTTTCCGTTCCTTTGTGCTGTCATATCAGTGTGAACAGAATGGAGCACATACACCTTCAGGTCCAAAAAACAAATGCAAATTGTCTTTCAGGTCAGTGGTGAAAATACTAATTATCTTTGAGTCCTGTCTGCCTCACACAACCAGCAGAACCAGTCATATTAAACACAGGTGTAGCAGTAGCAAAATAGGGTGGAATAACAAAGATTTGTCTGTGAAAACAATTCATAAATTAATAAAAGCATCAAGAAAGACAGTAAAAAGGTTTAAAGAATATGGCCTTGATTTGCTGCTCAGTCAGAGGTCTGTCTCACCAGGACAGCAGACAAAACCTGGCAAGTTCTAGCTTTGCAGAGAGCAGTGGCTACAGTGGATGTAGCACTGCATGCCTGTCAAGTCAGCTAATTTCTGCCCCATTGTGTGGTTGATACAGTGTTGAATACCATTTAATATTGCACACAGTATCTCTTTGCCTACATATTACTCATTGTACAGGACGAGCACACAGACAGAGTTAAGGATGACTGGTTAAGTTTCTTAACTATTAAGAATAAACTATGGAGAAAAATCTGCATTTAGTAATGCTTGGACTTCAGAGTAGTGCTAGAGGGGAGGGGAGGAGAAGGCAGAGTTTAGATATATTTTAGGTTTTACACTTGTTAACTACCTTCTGTTTTCATGTTTTCTCCACTACCCTGTTTCATATAACTTAAAATATTTGTCTACATCATATTCCATATTACATTCTCTAACATTTCAAAATAAGAGCCAGCCTGAGCATACTTGAAGTAAAACTCCATCTCTTTCCTCCTGGCAGGAAAATAAGAATGAAATGTTGCACAATCGGGTGCTTCATTATCTTCAACAGTTCTTGTGAAAAAAAAAAAAAAAAAAAACAATTCATTGTTAAGTAACAAATACAGGTGTGATTAAGTCTGTTCTGAAGTTAGATATAAATAAAATGCTCTTCTGATTTCTGTGTATAAGCCTGAGAAGCCATTTGACACTCCCCCATCCTGTAGCCATGCAGTGAGTCGCCAGGAGGCAGCATTTACATGTTTCAACAAGCCTCTGTGTTTAAATTGCAATACGATGACATCTCATCACACAGAAAAAAGAGTTTATGCAGGAACTAAAGGGTAAAACCCAAGATTTTAAAAAAGCTTTAGCTATAATAAGACATCTGTTCGTTTTTTTCATGAAGTTGTAGTACTGTGATTCTACTAAGAAAAGGTAATATCTTCCAGCAGGCCAACAAACAATAATAAAAAAATAAATAAATGCAAGGTTTCCTGCATACAAGCCTTTCTTCAACTTCTTTTCTTTCATAAGAAAAGAAACTTCTTTTCATCAGACTGGCAGATGGTCACTAATGGGGTCCCTCAAGGCTCCATTTTAGGGCCAGTCCTCTTCAATGTTTTTATAAATGATTTGGGTGTAGGACCAGAAGGTGTTTTGAGCAAATTTGCCGATGACACCAAACTTGGAGGAGTTGTAGACTCAGCTGAGGGTAGAAAGGCCTTGCAGAGAGATCTGAACAGATTGGAGAGCTGAGCGATCACCAACCACATGAAGTTTAGCAAGAGCAAGTGCTGGGTCCTGCACCTGGGACAGGGCAACCCTGGCTATACGTACAGACTGGGCGATGAGATTCTGGAGAGCAGCCCCGCAGAGAGGGATCTGGGGGTTGTGGTTGACAGCAAGTTGAATATGAGCCAGCAGTGTGCCCTGGCAGCCAGTAGGGCAAACCATATCCTGGGGTGTATCAAGGGTGGCACTGCTAGTCAGTCAAGGGGAGGAATTGTCCCACTCTAGTCTGCACTGGTGCAGCCTCATCTCGAGTAGTGTGTGCAGTTCTGGGCACCAAAGTACAAAAAGGACATGAAACGGTTGGAGAGTGTCCAGAGAAAGGCTATGAAGATGGTGAAGGGTTTAGAGGAGAAGACATATGAGGAGTGGCTGAGGTCACTTAGCCTGTTCAGCCTGGAAAAGAGGAGGCTGAGGGGAGACCTCATCATGGCCTACAGCTTCCTCATGAAGGGGAGTGGAAGGGCAGGTGCTGACCTATTCTCTGTAATCACCAGTGATAGGACCTGCAGGAATGGTGTTAAGCTGAGGCAAGGGAGGTTTAGGCTGGACATCAGGAAGAAGTTCTTCACTGAGAGGGTGGTTGCACACTGGAACAGGCTCCTCAGGGATGGGAGCACCATCCCTGGGTCACAGCACCAAGCCCGTCAGATTTTAAGAAGTGTTTGGACTGTGCTCTCAGTCATATAGTTTGAATTTCTGGGGACACCTGTGTGGAACCAGGAGTTGGACTGGATGATCCCTGTGGGTCCCTTCCATCTTGGGATATTCTTTGATTCTATAATTATACTGTAACTATATATAATGCATAATATACAGAAACATATAACTTTTTTTTGGAAACAATTACATTCTACTAATGTGCTGATCACTGATCAAGGAAATGAGTTGGCAATTAGAGGAGTCATTTGTATGACAACAATTATATCCAGTTTCATGAAATGCAAAAACAATATCACAGTCTTTACTTCAGTCCTTTGGTATTTGAGCAAAATTCCTCTATTAGAGAGATTAAAAAAAAAAAAAAAAAAAAGCAGTTCCAGAGATTCAGCAACTTTAATGATATTGCATCAGCAAATGTGTATGGATTTAGCTTTTGCTTATCAGAAATTTAGCTTTGGATTACTATGTAGGTAGGCTTTTACTAGTACCACTGTTTGTAATTAGCATTTTTAGTGCAACGGAATTTGCCTGATCTTTTAAAAATGTCTAAAAACTGCACCACACTCAGGATAAGTAACAGCAAGCTATTAAGTAGTTACAACCTGACATTCTAATGCATGAGGGTCCCTAAAGCTAAAAGGGACCATAAAGTATTGGGAGAAGTACAGCTATGGCAAATCAGCCTATGGAACTATCTATGGAACCCAAGATATGAGGTTCATCTTTGATGGAGAACCATCAACAGGATATGTGGGACTTGGGATAAGGTAGGTAGATCAAAGAATAAGAATGTTCTTCCTTCTACACTCCACTGCACACCTTTTGCAGAAAAGATTTCCCTTCCTTCCCAGTGTAAAAGAACACTGCTGCTTGACTGAGATAATAGTACAGTCTTTTTATTCTCTATCTTCCATGTGTCAAACTCTCCTGCTTTTGTTCTTTGGCTGAAAATACACCTGCTGTAAAGCTTATTACCCTGACTGCTAAAAGGCAATGACTGGCATACTGGGCTGAACAGGTTTGGTCTCTGGATTTGCAAGCAGATAAATTGCAAAGTAGGGTTTATTCATTTTTCACCATTTTCCTATTGTATTTCAGTTGCCAGTTGGTCTCTTTCTTCCATTGCATTGAAATGACGGCATGCAAATGTTTGCAAATGAATGCTACAAAACACTTCTGAACCACCAGTTGATAACTGGTAATGCCTGTAAAGCATCTTTTGCTCAATGCATATTTGCTATTGCTCTGTTAGTCATGAGATAGAATTATGCTTCTTCTCTGTATTCCACATACTCACTTCTTGAACTTGCTTTGAAATTCTTTTGTTAGCTACTACCCTCTGCTCTGAATGCCTCAAATCTTGTTACCCAGAATTTGTTTTTCTTTTCAGTTTCGCAACATTATTGGATATAGAAGCTCTGAGGTGAAGTTGACCAAAATATATTGAATTTTATCTTCTGATTCCTAAATTTGGGATGTAATTGATTACTGTCTGTCTCAGGATCTGATCATCCACTGTTAACCAAACTGATTATCATAATTCCATAGAACTGCATGTAGATGGAGCTCTGTAACCTCTCTCTTTACAAAACTTACAGCAGAAAACATCTGTCCATAAACATGTCAATAAGTGGAACATAAAGAAAAGGTAATACAGAAGAATTTTTTATAATAAAGCGAGATACTAAAAATATATTTTATGAAAATATTCTGCTCATCCTATTTCATTAGTATCTATACCTAGAATAATTTAAGACATTGGAGGATGAAATTAGATTATTTATGTTAGATATTTTATAAAGTCAATACGGTAGAACAAGACAGATATATGAATTGACCTTTTTCAATGCTTAGATAAAAACTGTCACTGAACTTACCACTGCATTTGAGGATATAATTGAAATAAGAAGGCATGAGGCACAAACTGCTTTTGGAAGAACTCGGTGGTACATGGAGATTTCTGTTTCAGTAGGATTCCTATCAAACTCTTCTCAAAAAGCAAAAGGAAAAAAGTGTTTTCCATGATTTTGTGTCTTACTCCAGAATATCCTATATTACAAAAGAAAGTCTTTGCTTTCCTGCAGTTATAAATCAAGCAGTGATAAATCAAGCCAACCAGCAAGATGGATGAAGAGATGTGATTGTAAAACTCATTTTTTTAAGCCATCAAACATTCTTTGCATGGGATTCCTGAAAAAAATTGGAGCTCACCAAAAATGTAGTTCTCTTCTCTGTGAAGCACAGTGAGCTTGTAGGAAGTTTCCAAAGCTTATTTATTGTTCAAATCCCTCTTGTCCTTACATTCATCCTAGTTAGGAAAGGTTTGTTCTTTACATAGCAAAGACTTTGTATTTTCACTTCTGGACCTAAACTTCCAAAGTTCAGGTCATTTCACTTCTGCTTCCACATGAAAAATGCTAAGACCTAGGAAGATCTGGTAAAAGATCTGATGGAGATGACCTCTGGATTTGTGATGAATCACAGACATGGAAGCCACAGAGAAAGAATGAAGAAGCAGAAGAGAGAATAAAGTGTTGCATTCTCTCTTCTCAATCAGAAGAGAGAAAGAAGGAATGTGTATTAATCAATTGTATAAAAGTCTTCAGGGAAGACAAAGGGAATAAATTCTTCATTTCTACAATGATCTGGAAAGAAATAATGGATTAAAATTCCATCATGGTGTATTCAAATTATATCAAGGAGTATTCAGATTAATCATAGAATCACAGAATGGTTGAGCTTGGAAGAGACCTCTGGAGATCATCTAGTCCAACACCGCTACTCAAGCGGGGTCACCAAATTAAGAACAATTTCAAGACAAAGGAAGTAACCACATTGGGTGGGGTTGGCACAGGGTCTCTATGGTTAGGTGCATTTCCAAACAGTTGATACAAATGCATCCTATGAACAGCTGATCCTGCCTTAGGGTACTAAATAGAGCCTGTGGCTGCCTAAAGCCGCTTTCATTTCTAATTGTCAAAGTTTGCAGACAGGCTTCCTAGGGAAACAAATTTCCTAGGATTGTGTTGTTGGTCCATCTTATTTCCTTAACTAGTCATATAATAAAGCGTTAGAAAGCTTTAAAAAATCTAACAGCTCCTTAACTTCTCACTCAGATGTTACACAGAAAGAAATGGGAAATAAAACTTTTTTGGCTTTTCCGCATGATTTTTGTTTATGTTTGGTTTTTGTTTGTTTTCCTGTAGAGTTTGGGGGTTATGCAGTGATCAATAAAGCACCTGGTCAATTTCTTTCTAAGCCCAGTTTGAGATAACAACCAAACAGGTATCATGCACCTTTACACTCGGGCCAGGTCCCCTTTTGAATGTTTTTTTAACTCCTCAATGTTTCTCATCATCAGTATTAGTTATTAAAATTTGGTCCTTTTAAAAATGGGTGTCTAAAAGTAAGTCCTTAAAATAATATTTGATTATTATCTTAAATGTTATGGTTCTTAAATGTTGTGTATTGTCAAGTCATAGAATCACAGAATCATAGAATACCCCAAGGTGGAAAGGACCCACAGGGATCATCCAGTCCAACTCCTGGTTCCACACAGGTGTCCCCAGAAATTCAGACTATATGACTGAGAGCACAGTCCAAACACTTCTTAAAATCTGACGGGCTTGGTGCTGTGACTACATCCCTGAGGAGCCTGTTCCAGTGTGCAACCACCCTCTCGGTGAAGAACCTCTTCCTGATGTCTAGCCTGAACCCCATCACAGCTTGACTCCATTTCCTCAGATCATAGAATCATACAACCATTAATGTTGAAAAAGACCTTCAAGATCTCCTAGTCCAACCATTGCTGGTCACCAGACAGAACAGACTCGCACCTGCCCCTCTGCTCCCCAACATGAGGAAGTTGTAGACTGTGATGAGGTCCCCCCCTCAGCCTCCTCTTTTCCAGGCTGAACAGGCTAAGTGACCTCAGCCGCTCCTTACACGTCTTCCCCTCTGGGCACTTCACTATCTTTGTAGCCCTCCTCTGGGCACTCTCCAACAGTTTCATGTCCTTTTTGTACTGGACACACTACTCGAGATGAGGCTGCACCAGTGCAGACTAGAATGGAACAATTCCTCCCCTTGACTGACTAGCAGTGCCACCCTTGATACACCCCAGGATATGGTTGGTCCTCCTGGCTGCCAGGGCACACTGCTGGCTCATATTCAACTTGCTGTCAACCACAACCCCCAGATCCCTCTCTGCAGGGCTGCTCTCCAGAATCTCATCGCCAGTCTGTACGTATAGCCAGGGTTGCCCTGTCCCAGGTGCAGGACCCGGCACTTGCTCTTGTTAAACTTCATGTGGCTGGTGATCGCCCAGCTCTCCAATCTGTCCAGATCTCTCTGCAAGGCCCTTCCAACCTTGACAATTCACTCCAATACGAATTTTTGCATGTTTGGGCTTTAAAACACACAAACAAACAAACAAAAAAATCAGCCCAGCTGCTTCTGTACAGAATGATGGTCAAGCTGCATCTTTTCCTACAGGAAGTCCCTAAACTGGTAATGATTGCACAAAGCACTTCTGTAGCAATTGTAGCTTGTATTTTAGCCACTTCATCATGCATACATCTATAATGCTGTGATCATTTTGGCAGTGATCTTTGGTTCATAGATTTTGCATAGTTGCATTTTCTGCAGGGAGAACTTCCAGAAGGGTTTAAGAAGGAAAGGAGTTTAATGTAATGCACATACATGTATATGTAAATGGATCCTTTCCAAAATAGTGTACACGTAAAAATATTCACTTTCTTGATCTATCTGCTTTTGGCTTTTAGCCAAAATTTCCAGGTCGCATTTATTTCAGTCTGCTAAAGACATGGTGAAAGCAGATGACTTTCTCTAAAATTTGCATGCCAATAACAGCCTGAAAAATGTATTTGAAGTTTCCCAGTAAAGCGTTGCATATTGAAATGTTTCTTGGACTTCCGAATATCATCATGGATATAGAAATAATGAAATAATCTTATACATACAAAGTAGCCCAGTTTTCAATATTCTAACTTCAAGAATATTTTCATAATGGCAGTGGCTTTCACGCAGGATGGGTGGGAATGAGATTTCAGAAGGAACTCTCAATTGTGTAGCATTTCACAAAAATAAACTATGGAAATATGTCCTTCACGGTTTCCAATTATAGAGATACCTTTCCTAAGAAAACCCTTCTCAGCAAATTTACTGTTTTTTTTTTTTTTTTTTTTTTTTTTACCTTATGTGGATGATTCTATTTCCTAACAGGGTTTTCACACCTTCTTATTATTAATTTTCTATAGAATACTTGATTTTTAATAAAACTGAGTGTTTCAAGTGAGATATCCAGAAATCAGCTGGAGTATTTGACAATGACAGTTGTTTACTTGGGTTATGTTACTCTGAGTTCATATGATTTCGAGTGTGAAGATAATACAGTACTATTCCATCATATTATTTTTAATGTATTCATTTTTTAATATATAATTTCAGAATAATCTCTTAAGCCTTACAGTCTCCAAAGGAATAAAGTTTTGTAAACATGATAACTTAGGACAAAAACAATGAATTATTTACTTGCCATTTTTGCATCCTAAGTTTTCTCTGAACCTTTCTCCTGCACGTAAGAAATTCCTGCAAGATCTCATTCTTATCTTTTGATTCAATTGAAAGATATATTTTCCAATATACTTTTATTCTCTTTAAGTAAAAGTGACTACAGATAACTCTGTCTGAAGCACTGGCAGCTTGTGCATGCCTGAAGTGGCCCTCAGCAAATGCTGAGGTCTGAGAAAGCTCCTACATAATTCCAAACAGAAAAGAGTCTCAAGAATGGAAATCCACTGATACAGTATTTAGAAGTGACTTTCTCCTTTATGCACAGGCCAGTTGAGCCTATTATTACTTTCCACATATTTCTATGTCTACCCAGTAAGTGACACCTAGCTAAAAGAAGCCCAATTGTTATAAGAATCCATAAGAATCTCCTTCTAAACTGTTTGACCAGAGAAAGCCTTTATTATCAAAGCTTCACATATTTAGTCCATAATCACATTCTCTATTCATTTTGTCTTTTTCATTACATGCTAACTGATAAATTAAAAGGGTATTCATCTTCACAGATTTTCTCTTGAAGCATGAGATGTTCTAACATCCTAACATTCAGAAAACTGCAGTGCATTAGAACTTCTGTTTCTGGAAGAGCTCCTTCAACTGCTGTTCAGTTGTTGCTTCTTTCTGCTGCATCAGCTCCTTGGCTCCTTTGGTCACTCCCCAGCCATCTGGCTTTGACATTGAAGGACAATATGGCCTGCCCGAGGCAGGCTTCAAATTCTCCCAGTATTCTTTTCTTGCCCTAAATAAATAAAACAATAAAATATTTGTTCCAGCACCTCACAATACTAACGGAACTGTGGCTTAAATCATTATTACTAAGGGTCATCTGTTTTGCACAGACTGACTTTGTGTTCAGATGCAGAAAGTTGAATTAAAGCATGCAAAGAAATGCTACACATCTAAAAAGTATCTTTTCACCCTCCAAAGGAGCACCGTAAGCCACTCACCGTTAGGAGCTGTTCTACCATAGTCTGTCAGGCTTCCATCTTAACTTTCATGAATTACTTTCACATTAATGATGACCAATTCTTCATTTTAAAGTGTGTGTGTGATAACTTTGGAGTATGTCCTACTGCCCCGGCACCCCTTTCATTATTCCCAGATCAGATTTAATTCCTCCAAATTATTAACATAAATAAAACCTCCATATCAGTTAATCCAGTCTGCTGCATGGACAAATATAAGCCTAAGCAAGGGCTGTGTTGGTGTGCTTTCCAGTTCACATATACATACCTTGCTCTGACCCAGGGTTTGGTATGCATGCTCAGGCTATTGCCCCAGCTGCCATGTTTCTCAGAAGCTTCTGGCAAAAATCCCCTTTCGGGAGCCAGTTCCTCAGCTATTGCTCGGATGTGGTATGGCTCAAATCCACAGCAGCCTCCAATGTAACGAATGCCTAAGTCATAGGCCTTTCTTGCATATTTTTGAACATCCCATCTGCTGACAATTCTTGGCTCCAGAGCTGCAAAGACATTCATAGCTTAGGTATCCGGCACACTCCATTTCCGTAGTTTTTCAGTAAGGAATCACATTGTTGAAACACTTGCACACTGTTTGCAAAAGTGGCTGTAGATGTTTGAACTGTCTGAGCTAAAACTAATGATGCAAATTTTTTGAAGTCTAGCTTTTAGGTTCTGTTAAGCATTACTGAGCTATATTTGTTCTAAGCTTTTTTGCTTTTGCAAAACAGCACCTCATGTCCTCTGAGACTGACCAAGCCCTGGGCCTCGTGCTTGCCATTCTGCTAGAGTTCTGAATGGGAGTATTGGAGCACTTTCAGTGTTACATTTTCAGTGACCTATCAGTAGGTGGGAAATCTGATTACTGCACTCTAATCTGTGAGAGGAGAGGGTATTGGACTACCTGCAACAATAAGCTTGCTTGTTATTTCCTCAGGAGTGCTTACTAGACTTTTTTTTTTTTTTTCCCCATGATCAGCTAGTGGCAGCCAGTTTTTTCTTAGCCCATCCCTTAATTAATTATACTCCCATCCATAAGCAGTTTGCTGCCACATGCCATTTCCTTCCTCATGGAAAATTCTATGTGTAGATGACATGTTTCTTTTGAGCCCCTCTCCCAGTGGTAAGCAGAGTGGAGGGACAACAGGGCTGAGAGGAAAGACTTGTGGAAGGAAAGCAGCAAACAGAGCATGAAGAGAACAAAGAAAAGCACACCGTAGTGGGAAGGAAGTACAACAAGTAGCAGAATGGAAAAGAAAAGACCAATGACTGGAAAAGAAACTTGGAGGAATAAAAATACAGGAGGTAAATCCTCCTGCTTCTTTATGCACACCTGCAGGAAATTAACCAGCAAGGTTATGAGGGGAGAACAGTGTGATGTCAGGCCACAGAACACACCCCTAGGCAAACAAGCTGTGGTGAGGAAGCTCTGGCATCTCTGCACAGAGGTAGGATTCTTCTGCCTACACTCTGTTCCAAAACTGCCTAACATGCAAGAAGCTGACAAAAAGCAGAACTGATTAAAGTCCAATGAGTAGTTAAATAGGGGTCAGAAAATAAAAAACAGAAGGAAAAAAGAAGTATTCTTAAACAAAAAGTTAGTCTCACATGGAAGGGCTGGACAGAGGAAATTAAGATAGTCTAATAGTGAGGAAAAAAAAGAAAAGCAAATGAAAGTATCTTAGAAAGCTTTTCACATACATGTAACTTTGTGTTCAGTCCTGTCGATGTTTTCCTTTTCTCTTATACATCATTAAAATGCAAATGCAAAATTGATACAAAGTGATGAATGTTAAGAATGCATCATCTTTTACTCAGCTGATACATGTATAAGCAACTAAACTCCAGGGGAATGGCATAGAATATTTCCCTGTTTTCTCCATCACCCACACAGTCACAATCAGTCCTTTATGCATCATAAGCATAAGGACAGCAAGAGCTTAACCTCTCTAAAGAAACATGGATAGATTCCTCTGTACAAACTGACTACTCATGTGGTGGAATATGATGATTAAAAGCAAACAATATTCAATGAAAAGAAGATTCTACATAGATAGTGTTTTGTTGTTGTATTTTTTACCCTCCCAAAAATTATTTAACATTTTATTTTCCACTCCTGTCATTTTACAGCATTTATTTTCTTGGCTTTACTCAGAGTTATATATCCCTAGCTTAACAATTTGGTTATTTATGATAAAAAGAGATTGAAGTTTTCATAAACTTTGGATGAGAAGATTGTAATCAGTTCCTAGATTTAGCCTCTCCACGCATCTACTCATGAGACAACTGACCAGCACATTGCTTTCTAAAACACTGTCATTCCTTAACATTTGAGGCCAATTACAGTTAAAAGGAAGACACAGAAAGCAGAAAAAACTGCTAATGATAAATAAATACTACTGGCAGCTGATGCTGGAGTTTGCCAATACAACATAGACAATTCTTTTCTAGAAACTGAGGTCTTGGTCTTTACAGAGGGTATGTGCACTTAAAACATCTAAATGCCTCTTCTGCAGTCTTTCACAAACTAACTAACTAACTAACTAAATTTAACTGGGTTAGTTTAACAATCATTTATCAAAGTGCATCAATTGATCTGGGTATTGAAAATATTCACAGAAACAGGCTTCTCCAACTGAGTCATGAAATTTCTAAAAGATGAGATCTCATACAGACTGCTTATACAGACAAGCCAAGAACCATAACAAACCAAATAGCGAAGTCTTCAATTCACTTGATTACTTACTGCATCTGCTCTATCTTTTTTGCTTGCAATCAGAGGAGTTATATGAAAGAATGAATAGCACAAATGAGGTCCCGACACTTTGAAATATTCCAGAATACTTTCAGAATTTAGACACACTATTATCACCTAATCAAAGCCTTAGGCTTCATTCTTTCCTGTATTTAAAGAAAGGAAGTAAAAAAAAAAAGAGAGAGAGACCGAGAGACCTTCCTAAAAATCACATCTCTCTCAGTTTTTGCTACAAATCCAAGTTTCAATTGTTTCAATACCTTATGTTATAGGCTGATCTTGAAAAGAAGAGTGCATAGTACTTGAAAAGAAAGGTATTTTTCTAATCAAAATAAAACTGTTTTGGCTGATTTTGTCCTCTCATCTTAGGAAGATGTGATCTTTTACATCCCAGGTGCAAATAAGCTCTAAATACAAAAGTGGATGAGCCTTTCAGTCTCTGTAAAATTTCTCCTTAGCATAAGAGTGGTGAATCCATCTCCAAACTGCTAACCCATTTGTTAGCTACATCTAGGAACATACCGCTTCTGGTTTCTCTCTACTCTCACATTAGATAGTTTGCAAGACTGAGTTGCAGTAATTATGCACCTGCACTAATGATCCATTTCCATGTATGTGCTGGACATTAAATTCCTATAAAGATAAACATTACAGGGCTTGTGGGATAGATGTCACAAACCAGAACACAGGGGAGCTCCTGTTCAAAGGTATTTGAAATCTGGAGTTTGTCCATTTCTTTGAGCTGTTTTACAGCTGTCCTGAACAATGCTCTATAGCATGAGTAAGAACTATACTTTTAATGGAGTTTAGGTCATGGCATTTTAACAATTTTCATTACAATTTTACTGTCATTCACATACTATGATACTATTGAAATACTTTCACTATGTGGATGAACTTTCACCTAACAGTACACTGCAATGCCTCTAAGCACAGTGCTAGACAAGGTAATAGGGACTAATACTATTGTGCAGAAGGATAAACTGCAGTTTCAATTTTTCTAAAAAAAAAAAAAAAAAAAAAAAAAAAAGGAGAAAAAAGAAACAGCCAATAATAAAGAGATACTCTTGTCTTACCAAATGGAAATTCAGGAAGATCAATAAATCCCTGCTTCCCACAATCAGGTGTATGGAAAGCAAGTGGTTGAGACATCAGGTGAGCTTTCAGTTTAGCAGCCTGCAAGCCCTCTTTCATCAGTTTCACAGTTTGCAGACAAGTTTCTGCATCGAAATGGCAGTTGACTCCCACAATAGAAGCACCTGTGAGGAAAAAAATAATTGTTCAAGTCACATCTCCCTGGAAAAGAGCCACAGCACTCCATGCTTAGAGCCAGCCTCAGCTCTCCTGATAAGAGCATTTACATCTCAGGAATTGCACTCCTCTTTACCTTCCAGAGGAAACACTACAGTGAGTAACATCCACAGGCACAAATGCAATTAACTAGCTGGTTCGTAACACAATTTCTGCCTTTGCTTGTGAATGTTAACTCCAATGATAAGAGTAGCTCGGGAGAGATACAGTAAAACTCCTGTACCAACCGTCATGCCATTGATTCATGCCTTCTGTCCTTCCCCTTGTCCTCCAGAAAACACATCCTTTGATAGGCAAAAGGACATGTTTTTTCAACCCCATTCTCATCTTGGATTTGAACTTTTTGAGACATTTCTTAAAACATGAGTGGAGAATCATAGGCTACTTTGGATTCTGCTTATGTTTCTTAATTATGAGCACAGAACTTGGGGCTGATTCTGTGTCCAAAGTGGAATAGGTATAGCATTTTGCTCTATGCAATATCAGCTACTTGTGCCTTCTACTCCCTATACCACCCTTGATAATAAAGATTTAATAGCTGCATTTATATATATATATATATTTTTTTTTTTTTGTCTATTTTTTTGTAAAGACTCCTCTAGCAAAGTAAACACAGATACTTTTTATATCTGCAGATGTAATCAGGAAGCTAATTACATGGTATATCAAGTAAATGAGTGCCTAAGAAATTCGTTTTATTCCATTATTTTAAAGGGCCAGTTAAAACAGGTTCTTACCAGCCTTTACCAGTTGGACAGCACACTGTCCTGGGGGCACGCCATGCATGTCCCCTTCTGGACCAATGCACATTGTAGCTGCGACTGGCTTGCCAGATTCTTTCAGGACTTCAACTGCCCAGACAGCTTCTTCAACATGCTCAAAATACTGAAAGAAATTTGAACTCAGCTAGTTTTGTGTCTTGGAGATGAAGCATAAGCATGTTAATCCAGACCCAAAATTCATTAGCAATACAATGACTTACACTAAGAATTCTATTGAGTTCAGTGATCAGTGATCACACAGCTTAAAAAAAAAAAAAAAAAAAAAAAAAAGGATTTTAAAGAGTTAGTTAGAGAAACTAAAAAAATAAAGGCACTCTTGCTCTGAAGTAGGAATGTCCACATAGAGAGTTAATCAAGGACTCACCCCCAAAATTCATGTACATTAGCCACCACAGTTTGGTTGTTCAGAGTACAGGAGGAAACTGGATCTAGTTAAGATCACATTCACCTATTTATTTTGTGCCAGTATAGAATTTGACTTGACTGAAATAGAAATTTAGGATTCAATGTCCTATTCCTGAACACTTGCAGATTTTTCTAGGCATTTACAAAGAATTCTGATACTACTAGAATAAAAGAATAGCACAAAATTTTAAAGGAGGAAGCAGTATATACTTTATTCCCTAAAGTAGACTACACAGATGAAAGTTAACACACTGTACCAGTTGAAGGCATACACTTTTTTTTTTTTTCCTGTTTAAGAGTTTACCTCTGCAATTAAGAAGTCCACATTCTTCTTCATGAAGACTTCTAGTTGCTTTCGAAAAACTGCTTTAACCTCTGCTTTATCCTTGCAGCTTAAATATGATGGTGTTTGACTGACTCCTCCAGCCACTAAAGCATCACCTTCAGTAGCCACTTCTTTTGCAATGTCACAAGCAGCTTCATTCACTTTCTGGCACTGTATGAATACAGATTACATCAGTTTTACCTGGTCAGAGATATGCATGGAGCACAGAAGGGGACAAAAGAATCAAAGCCCATATTGACCTCACATTCACTTAGAATTTAAATGTATATATTTTTTAATTGATCAGGAAGATCTTCTCCCAAAAATTCCAGCCAGTGAAGCAGAATCCCCCTCTTTGGAATCATTCCCACATCAGTATCTTCTAGGCTGTGCACAGCATCTCAATATTTGTAATGACCAGTGGTTTTAGCCCCTTAGAATATGAAGAATTCTGGTTCATTCTACTCAGAATTACTTATATCCTCTGTACAGAAACAGGCTCCAATCTTGTTATTAGATAGAAAGAAGTACAAAAAATAGGCTTTCATATTGTATAACAGATGTGCTTATTTTTGTTAAACAAGCAGCCCAGATAGCTGAGAGCTGATGTCAAATATGATGCTTTGAGAATAATGCTATTTATTGCATACTGATATGTACAACAGTACTAGGGTAAAAGCAATCTCTTTTTTTTAAGCCACAGTTGTTTCCCTAGTGTACAGATTGTTCTAATTTCTGGCCTGGTATATATTCACATAAAAAAATATATATTCCTTTCTCTCTGCCTCCTGGAGAATCTTCTGTTTTCCAGAGGCTGAAACAAACAATATGACCAAAGGAAAGGCCCAGAGAAAATTCCCAATGCCAAATTTCCTAGTCTCAACGGAAATAGCTAGAAATGTTGATGCCAAAATTGGAGCTGTGCTCTGCATCTAGTGAAGGCACCCAGCATCCTACAGCTCCTCGGTGCACAGCATTAGAAAACGCCAACATTGTACGTTGCTGCTGTGCCAGATTACCTTTACGCCTGAAGAGGGCAGTATTGGCCACAGAGCCTTCCCTGGCTTTGTTAGTTGTTACTTCACTGAAGAAATGGTCTTAAAATACAGCAGCACGTTTTTAACAGCAGCACGAAGGAATTACTGCCACTCCAGCCAGTAAGTCAGCTTCACCAGGGGCCCAGCTCAGATGTCCCTGTGCTAACACAGGTAGCATGGGCAATACACAAGACAGTACGCATGCCTGCAGGGCTGTGACCTCACTTGCATTAGGGAGACATGGTGGGAAGGCTGCGGTGACAGGAGAGTTGTAATGAACAGATGCAGGCTCTTTAGGAAGGACAGGCAGGGGCGAGGAGGAGTGGGCATTGCCCTCTATGTCAGTGAGAGGCTGGAGTGTCTGGAGCTCTGCCTGGGGATGGGTGAGGAGCTGACAGCTTGTGGGTCAGCATTACAGGGAGGACAGGGACAGGGGTTGTTGTAGTGGGGGTCTGCTGCAGGCCACCTGACCAGGAAGACCAAGCAGATGAGGCCCTCTATAGACAGGTAGCAGCAGCCTCACATTCACAAGCCCTGGTTCTCATGGGGGACTTCAAACACCCTGATAACCCTTGGAGGGACAGCACAGCAGGGCACACGCAATCCAGGATTCTGATGTGATTTCACTAAGGGCAGACGGAGCCTGACAAGTCTGGTGGCCTTCTATGGCAGGGTTGCAGCATTGGTGGACAGGAGAAGAGCAACTGACATCATCTACCTGGACTTGTGAAAAGCATTTGACACTGTCTCCCATGATATCCTAGTCTCTAAATTGGAGATGCATGGATTTGATGGAAGGACCACTCAGTGGGTAAGGAATGGGCTGGATGGTGGCACTCTAAGGGCTGCAGTCAACATCTCAATGTCCAGGTGGAGATCAGCAATGAGTGGTGTTCTTTAGGAGCCAGTACTGGGACCTGTGCTGTTTAACATCTTTGTCAGTGACAAGTGCACCGTCAGCAAGTTTGCCGATGACACCAAGCTGTGTGGTGCAGTGGACATACTGTAGGGAAGGGATGCCATCCAGAGGGACCTGGGCAGGTCTCAGAGGCGGGCCTGTGTGAACCTCATGGGGTTCAAAAAGGCCAAGTGCAAGCCCATGCATCTGGGCTGAGGCAATCCCAAGCACCACACAGGCTGGGAAAAGAATGAATTGAGAGCAGCCCTGAGGAGAAGGACCTGGGGCTGTTGGTTGATGAGAAGCTGGACATGAGCTGGCAATGTGCGCTTGCAGCCCAGAAAGCCAGCTGCGTCCTGGGCTGTACCAAAAGCAGCGTGGCCAGCAGGGTGAGTGAGGTGATTGGCCCTCTGCTCTGCTCTTGTGAGACCCCACCTGGAGCCCTGTGTTCAGCTCTGGGGCCCCCAGCACAAGATAGACATAAACTTAGTACAATGAGTCCAGAGGACCGCCACAAAGATGATCAGAGGGTTGGAGCACCTCTGCTGTTAAGACAGGCTGAGAGAATTGGGGCTGTTCAGCCTGGAGAAGAGAAGGCTCTAGGAAGACCATAGAGCAGGGTTCAAGTAGTTCAAGTACCTACAGGGGGCCTACAGAAAAGCTGGGGAGAGACTCTTTGTCAGGGAGTACAGGGATCAGACACACAGTAATGTGTTTAAACTAAAAGAGGGGAGATTTAGATTAGAGATAAAGAAGAAATTCTTCACTCAAAGGGTGACGAGGCACTTGCACTGGTTGCCCAGAGAAGCTGTGGATGCCCCATCCCTGGAGGTGCTCAAGGCCAGCTTGTATGGGGCTTTGGGCAGCCTGGTCTGCTGGGATGTGTCCCTGTCCATGGCAGGGGGTTGGAACTGGATGGGCTTTAATGTCCCTTCCAACCCAAACCATTCTGTGATTCTATGAACATTCCACTCTTACTAGCAAGTTGTTTTCTAGGATTCTTCACCATTTTTTTGCAGTTGATTTGTCTCTCTAGGTGTTAAAGTATTTTTTCCCCTAACTTATTGTTCTCCCTGTGCTCTTAGTTCTCCCCATACTCTTTGTAAGAAAACTCCAGTACACTAATCTCTTCAGCTGAAAAACATAAGACGTGGGCATCCTCCTTCCTCTCTTTTATCCTTGTACCATTTTCTGTGTGTGTGTTTTTGTTTGTTTTTGCATTTAACCTTGTCTTTCTTACTGTTCCTACCTCTGAAATTGCATTATCTCATACTTTGGTCATCAAACATGATCAAAACCAATATGAAAAACTGAAAATATTCCATAATCTCTTTACTGAGCCTTTTGAAATGAATCCACTTATTTCACATTAGATCGAAATAGATGTAGATGTATTTTACTCACAGTTATTTTCTCAGCTACATAATTGCCTCTGTTCTCTAGTTTGTCTTCACTGGCATAAAAGGTGAATGTCTGTAGAACATTGGATCCAGCTCTGAGGAATTCCCGGTGAAGCTGACGAACTGTAAAGAATTAAAGAGACAAAGAAGAGATGTTTGGAACAGTTATTAGTATAGTTATCCTCAAATCGAATGCTTGTTGAATTAATGTTACTATAAAACAAGTGATACAGTATTTACTAGAGGAGTCATTATGAGAGAGTAGAAGCAGTAGTCTGCAGAACTCCTTTTCTTCACACTCCTGGAACATTCTGTAGAAGACCTTCTCCTCAGTTAGTCTCTGATAAGAATGGCTGAGGATTTCTATTTAGTTCATCAGTAGATTCAGTTTTGTCTGACACCTTGCGAGTCCTTCAGACCTCCCAGTCTCACTTTACAGAACTGCATCATGGTTTGGGAGGGGGAAACAGACAACCGGCAAAATAAAGCATAGCAAGGAATACCAGACAAAAAGATCATCAAATCTCATCCACTTTGTACTTTCTAGTTTTCTTCTCCAAGCAAAACCTAGCCTCAGCTGAGACCAAAGCTCTCTGGTTAAAAGAACACTTGATTAAGAGATGATTCGTCGCTCCAAAAAAAAATTGAATCAGAACACAGACTTAATTTGTCTCATAAGTTGTTACATGATTTTACTACAGAGCCAACAATTCTTTTGAAGGAAAGGCTGGCGTTACTTTTAATGGACAAGTTTCCTACATTACAACTTTGGGAGTAAGCTCTCTTATGTCAGTTCTGACTTCATCACAGTAAGCAATGCACCGCAACTGACACCACAAGAGCAGAACAGGAGTTGTCAATTGATTTTATATATAAAATATAAAATATAAAATGGATATATATATCCACCCACAAAACAATTATAATTGCCAGAACACTACCAATCATGCGAAATAGAATTAAAAAGATCAACAGCTTATAGCAAATGTAGGAGCAATTTATTCCTTAGATATTGCATACAGACATGAAAACACTTCAGTTTCTATGGCAGATGTTTGGAAGTTTTCCAGGAGTCTTTTATCATACCTCATTGCCTACAGACAATCTGTGTCATTAGGAAAACGTGTAAATATGCCATTATAAAATTATTGTCTTTAGCTACAACAAACAGACTTCTACACCAGAAAAGCTCAAACAGTAGCTGCTAGAGTCAATCTCCAAACACGCAATTACACATTTACTTTCAGTGAAGGACAGTGTAACGTTCCTTGTTTTTCCCTGCTAGTAGAGCACTTCATTTTCAGTTGCAGCCTTGGCTAACCACACTGTGACTTAATATAATGCTTCTTTTCCCAGCAATCAAAAAGACCTATTCAGGAACACAGATCGTAGTATGGCTACAGTTCAAAAAACCCCTGGAATTTGCCTGAAATATCAGAATCAGATTTCAGTCTTACAACCTCTACTCAAAGTCAAAAATTTCCTAGTGCAGGGAGTATTGTTTTTCCTGAAGCATTAAAACACAAATAAAAGGTCTGTCTCTGTATATTTCTAGTGGTCTGTAGTTTGTTTTTTGATTCTCCCCCATAAAAAATACTGATGAAAACTAATCAAGAAGTAGGAAAAGCGGAGGGGAAATCTACATATACTTTCACATATGACATTTCCATAATAATTCAGTTTTATTTATCCACAGTGTTTGTGTGGTCTTTAAATAAAGTTGTTTCATTCCTAGAAAAAGGCTTGGGATTTGTGTGAATAAAGACAGTGACATAGGCAAGTAAATGAAACAACCTAACATATATAAATAAGAAACTTGATATCCCAGACTATCAGTTAGGTAGATCCACTTGGGAGTCTGCTGTTCACATTTGGAGAGAAAGAATGCCCTTAAAAGTATGAGCTTGAACCTCATTCAATCTCAGGCAAACATTTGTTGCTAGAATACATTGTCATTATTATAAAGTCAACAAGAGTGTGCATGACACTATCAAAAAAACAAACAAACAAAAAAAACCAAAAACAAACAAACAAAAAACACAAAACCCCCGAGAAAACAAACAAACAAAAAAAATAAACAACAACTGTAATTTACTTCTTGTGTAACTTCTAGCATGTTTCTGAAGCTGTATTTTCTACCACCATTAGAGAAATGAGGATAATAGCCACATGTAAGGCCAGATAATTATTAATAATTTGATGCATTTTAGAAGTCAGGCATAGAACACTGGGTTTTCACTTCAATTCACCGTGAGTGACATTTAGCAAAAAAAATTAATCCAACAGAATATGGGGGCAATAAGTGTATATGCCCTGTGCACAGCTGATACTTGATCTGGCTCAGAACAAATATTTAGATCTCATTTCTGAAGTTGTCAGTCTTGCAGATCTTCTCCTCTCTTACAGTTTTTGATTCTTTTTTTTTTTTTTCCTTGCATGCCTTGCTGCATTTTAAGAACCTCTCTCCTTTTTCCTCTCTCCTTACAAAGAGAAGGCCTAGTAGCTGTATGGACCAGCTGGCCTATCCAGTTGCTCCTTGTGTTTTTCACACCTGCTTTCCAAGTAACATGACTCTTGAACATTCAGTAGCAAAAAGCAGTAATGGAGAGGAGGCAACACACTGCACTAAAAGAAATTGACACATTTCCAGTTAAGGGTATATTTATAAATAGCCTATAAAGGGTTTATTAAAATGTTATAAGTGTGTTACAGACATAGCCAATATGTTCTAAAAACAGTTAGAAGCAAATCAGTAGCAATTATTAGTTGGCTGGGCTCTAATCAGTGGCAGCTAGTCAGCTATTTAAAGCAAATCTGTTTGCTCATCTAGCATACTGAATTCATTTAGATGTTTTCCTCATATAAAACATGTCAAAGAAAGCCAAATAACAAAATTTCACTGAAATCATGTCTCATCCCTTGAAGCACTGTCTGACAACAAGAACTCATTTCCAGCATAAAGCAGAATCTCAGCAAGACAAGCGATTGGTCAGACGACTGTCAAGGATAAGCCAGTTGACATGAGTTCAATAGACCCTTCCCAGATTGAATAGCTTTGTAATTTATGCCCTGTTTATCAGATGTGGTAATTAGAACTAAAAGTGGTCCAGGAAAGGTAACCAGTATTGTTAGAAACCAACAATTCAGTTTTGTAAAGCAAAATTACAAAGTTGTTTCCATATAGAAACGCTCACAAGTACAGGAAATGGAAACAAAGTACTCTTCTGAACACAACAAGCTTGCTTTGTTCCCCTACACTATAAAGAGTTATTCCTTTAAATAGTGTAGACACAGAAACTGATGCTGCTTTATTGGAATGGTTAGGTTCTTATGAGGTTTATCATTCCCTTTTTCATAGTGGATGCAGATACATTAAAGACTCCTTTCCCGTTTTATTGCTTAGATGAAGCTACGGTTTTCCGTAAAGAATTAATAAACAAGCTATATTTGCTTGTAACGATATAAAAATCCTAGAACGGTCAGAAAACAGACACTTACCTGCCTAATTCTTTGTGACAAGATGTTGTGAATGATAAACTTGATATCAGCTCTAGGACAGACAGGACAAGGCCATGGAAGAGCAATCACTGAATGTTATTGAACACAAAGATACAATTTCTGTGTCAAGCAAGTCCCTGGGCTGCAAATTATTGAAGACAGAGAGCATTCTAGTGAGGTATCACTATGTTTGCACTACTCATTGGTCCCTAGCCAACTGCTTCTGGGCAATATTATAGACAAATTATGGGGTAAAATGAGTTTCTGGTGTATGCATTCTTAGACTATTCTTAACAGTGTTTAATTCTACTTAATGTGGCATTGTCAAACCTCACTTCTTAAAACCTGCTACAAATTCCTATATAATTATTATTTATCCAGCCACTTAGCTTTCACTATAGGATTACCATTTCCCAGTAAACTGACCTGCTTCTGGATGTTCTACTGTTGCTTCAGGAGTCCAAGGCCCAGCTTTTACATATCCCCTCTTTTCAAGGGCAAAGACAAATCCTCCATCTCCAATCACAACTTCTCCAGAATCTAAGCGCTCTAGAATACCCTGAAAAGCAGGAGGAAAGATTAATTATTACAGTGCTTCAGCTTCCATGAGTTCATTGTAATTTCCCATATTTACAAAGAAAATATAATTATTTGTGGGCTACCAGAAAGGCCTTTACCACAGTAATAAAAAGTAATCCATTCACTTCTTGAAGTTCTCTTGAAAAAATGGTAGGTGGCCTGTTTTATAAGAACATCAGGCTTTAATATATGGATATGTAGTACTTAAGACTTCCCGTTAGTCAGATTTATTGTATTCTAGAGGCATAGTCCCCAGAGCTAGAGGTCAACGGTTCAGTTTTGTCTCTATGAATATAAACCACAGTCTGAAATTCTCCTTTAAAATATATGTGAAACTTAAAAATAAAACACAAGTATCAAGTCATTTGCTCTTTAGCTACAAATGCCATCTTGACAGAACCTCAGCACAAGTAGCTCATGACAGAAGACAACACAACAGGCATCATAAAACAGTAAGCATGTAACATTTTCCAAGCAAATAAGACACCTCAAAATGCCTCCATTTTCTGGCAGGCTGTTTTCAGTGCCTTGGGTTTGCTTACCTAAACTTAAAAAATGAAAGAAAATCCTGCTTGCTTTGCACAGCCCAGAAATATTTTAAGATGTCAAACCTTACAACACCCTGTGATTAACCTTGTTTCTACCTCAAAAATAATCCTAACACAAGGCAAGTCTTTTTGATTTTGTAGAATGAAAAACATGAGAAAAATACAGATTGGTTGTACCTAATATATGTTATTTTTCATATTCCATTCACTGCTTCATTGGCTCGTTCAAATTTTCCAAAAAGTCTTAAATGAAATCTGAGGGAGTAGGACAAAGAAAAGCCTTATGGGCATAGAGTTGAGTGTAGCTTGTGCACCGAGAGAATGTTTTTTTAAACAATTAGCCCCCAGACTTTAATATATTATATTTCTTGATAATTTCTCCTTCATTGATTCATTTATCTCAGCACACACACACATATATATATGGGAAAGACAAACATCTATAACTTCTCAGCATCACTGCCCTTTAGGAGGGATGAGGTACGCCTTTCTACCAAGGAGCACCATGCCACCTCTGCCAGAACTGGTACCAAGCATTGATGTGTTTGCATACCCTGAGGCTACAAAGACTGACTGAGAGGGTCAACATTTTTGACTCATGTTTTGGTGCTGACATGGCAACAAAGGGATGGGGCTGCTCTGCAGGCATATGAGCCTGGCCAAGTGTTGGCTTGCAGATTTTGCTTCGCATTCTATTGCATGTTTTGGACTTGCCAAAATAGTGACCTGATTAACTCTACAGCTTCAAGTACATGAGCTTTTATCTTCATTTCATCAGGACCCGGGCAAAACTCAACCTGCAATACTGAATCCACAAAAATCAGTAATTTTCAGTGAGTCTACCAGTCATTCCTCAAAAGAGGGCAACTCTCTTGTACGTGTAAGTGTCCAGAGGCTTTGTAGAAATTGTGCTTCCAATTATCTAATTTGCAGTTGTAACAGAATGCCTCAAACTGAGCCAGAGAAAAGCAGCTGAGGGACCAACAACTGAGTCTTTCCTTCCTCTGCTTGCCAAGGAACAACAGACAAAGCCTGCTTCAGAAGTTTAGTATGCAGAGAACAGGAGTGTGGAGGAAAAAACCTTGAACATACAAGAAACTTCAGTCATTGCTTGTTAACTGAAGAATAAGTAATAGACAGATGTTGACATAATATATGGATATTATATTTCAATGCAGTGCAACTAATGGATTTTTTTTCTTTTAACAAGTCATTTCTAAGATTTAATGGCAGCTTTCCCTCACAGTTCTAGCTCTTTTAAAGTACACTGTAAATCACCTTCCTTTTTTTTTTTTTTAAACACAGAGAAGCAATGCAAGCCATGATATAACAGTACATGATATCTTAATATATAATGTAATGCAATCTATTAAACATAGCATAAGAGCACCTAATAGCAGATAAAAGGTGACAAAACTATAAAGCATGAAGTACTTAATAAAAATGTGCATTTTTTTCAGTTCAAATTCTGCAAAAATATAATTCCTGTATTGAGACGGCTTATTATAGATCTGATATCATCTCTTCAAACCATTTTTACTTATCCATACTGGATAAAATATTATTGGCTCAACAGACATATAGCTAGCATAAGTTTGGCATCAACTCTGTTTTGTCCTAACAGAACTACAACTGTGTGCTCATGCTCAATGCAGACCAAAATTATATGATCAGGCAATCCATAATGCACAAATCTGATATTAAATAACATGAAAAAGTATCTGTAAAAAGTTAAACGAGGCTTTTGAGCCACCTTTTCACTGCTTCACTTCTGCTACCATGAATGAAATTGCACCACATAGTTCATACCTCTGTCCGTGGAAAGAGTACAAGTGTATGAAGATATCCCCCTATCCAGCTTTAGGAATGTAACCAAACCATGCAAATGGGAAGCCTTCTTTCTCTACCGATGTCCTATCTTTCCATCAGTGGAGAGAAAAATGCACCTCAAAACTGCTATTCAGATCTTCAGTGAGTCCTTCAGCTATAGCTGATCTACATGAAAGGCCCAAAGCTGAGCCTTCTTCCCATGGCCTCTTCTCTGACTTGTATGTTACATATAAAAATGAACAAAAACAGTTATGTCCTATTGATGATAACACTGTCCTCCCGAGACGAAGGCAGAATATGTGATTCCACCCACCCTCCCACTACTGGGTAGCAGAAGTGGTGAATGCCAGAGTCTGATTTAGACAATACTCACAGTTTTGTCTTAACAGGCAGAATGGCTGATGCCTGGATAACTTTTTATATCAGCTTATTCTCAGCTAAATGAGAGTGCTAAGGGCATGCATATATTGGAGATTGCACTCATATTACAAACACTGCTGGTATTCAGTCATATAAATCAAGAGAAGAGCAATTTGGGGCTTTTAAATAGTGTTGTCAGGATGCTGGAGACAGAAACCCCATGCAATGAAGGCTTACGCTTACAACATTCACAATTTTAATGTGTTGCAAGCACAGTTTAGTTTACGTATCAAACACTATATAGCAAAAAGCTTCTAAATTTTGGTGGCCAGGCATTCGGAGAAACCAAGATCCCAGGAGCTGCCACAGCATTAACTCCAACCCAATATATCCGTCCACTTTATAGTGGCATCCAAACGCTTTCAGGGGCCCGATGGTGAACAGCTACAGCTGCGATATAGGTATACCATATGGATGTATAGGTATACCATATAGGTATACTGTGTAGGTGTACATATGCACACCATGCCCGTGAGGTAGGTTCTCACAGTACGCCCCTACCCGCAGTCACACCGAGCCCCTCCAGCAGGGGCTGGCAGCAGCGGGGGTTTTGCAGCAGGGGCTGCAAAATTAAAAATACTGAAGGAGGAAGCAGAGGAGGTGCAGGGGAGGGGAGCAGGGGTCCGGGGCTGCGCGGGGGGTGCGGGGAGTTACCCTCTTGCCCTGTTTCAAGCTCTTGGCGATCGGCAGCATCTTGCTCGCCCGGGGACGCCGGCTGCCCGAGTCTGTCCGACGGCTCGGCACGGAGCAGGGGATGCCCGCAGCGAGCCGCCTGCCCTCTTATAGCCCGGGCAGGAGGTGGGCAGCGCTGTGGGTGACACCCCCGTCCCGGCCCGTCCCATCCCGTCCCGTCCCTGCCCGGTCCCTGACCCCTCGGGGGACCCCCCCCTTCGTCCTCCGCCCCCAGTCCCGGCAGGGACAGCCGGCTCCGCGGCCAGGGGGGCGGTCCGGCGCCTTCCTCCTCCTCCTCCTCCTCGGGGGCCGTCCTCGTCGGGGGGCGCAGAGCCGGCCCGTGTTGCGGGCGAGCCGTGTGCGGGATGGGCACGCTGCTGCGGGCGGCCCTGCGGCGCCTGCCGACCCCGCGCCGCCACCGCTGCCCCCTGCCCGCGGCTGCCCCCCGGCCCCTCGGCAGCGGCGCGGGCGCCCAGGGCGGGTGAGTTTGTACCTAAAATGCCATTTTGTCATGTGCATCGTCATGCATGCCGCTAGCAGCTCGGAATTCCGAGCGCAGACGGGTGAAAGATCAGTTAGTTACACATTAGATAGCTTTCTGCCGGAGAGGCTGAGAAAGCAAACACCAAAAAGCTGCGTAGAAGGAGTGGGGAGATAAAATTAAATGAGTGTTGATTAACTGTCCCGATAGGACAGGTACTGTAGTTTCACAGTATTCTGCTGCAGTAAAAGGTCTGACCTTGCCCCGCTCATCGAAAATGTTTTAATTTGGATATTTATCCTGATACATTTCCTGATCTTGGCTTGCTGCTCGGCCCTCTGCGGAAGGGACGGCCGAGGGGGGGTCACATAAGATGGAAGCGAATGGGCTGCTCGGGGTAACAGTGCTGAGTTGTGCTGGCTTACAATAGTTGTGAAACCACGTTGTAGCAGGTGTAAGCAAGCCATTGAGAAAAACCTGCCACCATAATGCTCTGACTTCAGCAAAGCAGAACACGTTAAGGTACACAGAACTTGAAAATAAGAATTAATTTTCATTGTTGGTGAATGCTGACATATCGCTTTAAAAATGTGTCGATGAGCTTTACTAAGTAGTCATTCTTAAAAGACTGTGTTGTGTTGCACTCACACTTCCAAAAACTCAGATTTTGGCATTGTTTCAGGGGTACAGATTCTCATTTGAAAATATACTACATATAAGGGTAAATGGGACAAATAGCAAAGATTTAAAGCTGTGAGTGGAAGCAAACTTGCTTTGCAGTTTTTATTAGGCCCGGGTATGCAAAAAACCCTTTGGGAGCATTTACTTTAAAAGAAGATAGGAGTGAACAGGTTACTTTCTAAGTTAGACTTGCAGGCAGGGACCAAGTTACGTAATGACTGGAGCTGAAAACAATGCAGATGGGCAAATGTGCAACTGTCTTTCTGTAAGTGTCCATAACTGTTATTTCTTTTTCCCCAGTAAAGAAAATCCATCTCCTTCCTTGAAGAAAGACAGAGCAGACACAGTGATCATTGGAGGTGGCTGCGTCGGTGTGAGCCTAGCCTATCACTTGGCAAAGGCTGGCTTGAAGGATGTCATCCTGCTGGAAAAATCTGAGCTCACTGCAGGATCTACTTGGCATGCAGTAAGGAACATTTTGTTAATCTCTCAGATTAACAACAGTTTATCTAACGGTGGTGGAAGTTTCATTACCCTTATATTCCCTGGCTTTCCAGAGATTGTCTTGGTTATTTTATAGATGTAAACTTTTTAGCACTGAGCTCTGTATAGACCTGGAGTGTGAGTTTTGAAAAGTTGGTTCAGCTATCCATAGTATATTTTCCTAGAAGTTCATAGAAGTTGGGACAAATATTGTATTTTGAAATTACTGGAACATAACTGTTAATACTATTATATGGTTTTGGCAGCTAAGTGGACTTAGACTTTAAACTTCAGTTCAATTCAGATTTTTTTAAAAACAAATTTTGATGTCATAAGTAATCTAGTTTATACTGCAGACTTTACCACTGGGAGTGGTTTTAATACCATTCAAAAAACAGAAATGTGGAATTTGGCATTATTTTATCCTTAATTATTTTTTATATGTGTGTTATTTTGAAAGAGGTGGTTAAGAACCAACATCAGTGCCCAGTTCTCAGAGAACATGACTGTCTCAGCAATTGATTCTTATTAGAGACAAGAGCTTTCTTTCCTACCATTACTGACACTGCACAAAGTCTTGGAAAAGCAAAGCTGACAACTGTACATTGTTGTTTTGTAAGGCTGACTGTTTGTCTGTAGTCTAAGGAAAAGAACTAAAAAGACATACATGTAATAATGACAACTGGGGACACCTCCTATAATAATGCTAATCACATGGACATAGTGGTGCATAGCATGCATGTATGTAACTACATATTTTGTATGTGTCGATGTCTGGAGTAGGTAGTGTTATTAAATAAAATAAAACTTGCCACAACACTAGATGCTTTTTCTATTCATTTCCAGCTATGCTCACATGGAGTTAGGAGAAAGCTATCCCTGTGTGTAGTAATAAAAGTGCATATAAAAGCAACAGCTTGCTTTCTCTGGGACTACTCTGTTAATACAATAGAGCATTTATGCAGTGCTTACAACTAGAATATCTGAGTGACTTTTAGGAACAAAGTAAGGAGGATGACTCTCATTGTGTTCTGTTTATATTCTCACACTCTTCCTACAGGAGAAAGCCTCAAGTTTGAAATATTATAGTGCAGATGCTTTGTGGGTTTGGAGCCTTAAAAGAGGATGTTAGTAAAAAAAAAAATATTAAAAAAAAAAAAAAAGCCTGACATGTATGTTTATATTTCATTGTACTTGCTTTTCAACAAACAAAACAGAAGAAAACACACTTTATCAAGTTAGGAAAAACAAAATCAGTAATTATACTTCCTTTAGCCAGTCTTACCTCAGCTGATGCAGTTCAGAATGCAACATGGTATATAGTAAGTGTCAGATCATACATCTTGTGTAATGAATCATAATTAGGAAGTGTTCAGAGAAATAATTCGACTTCAGCATAAAAGAGAGTCACAGACTGAGTTCTATCTACCCAATGCATATACAGAACAATATGTGTGTAAAAAAATAATCAAATCCCCTCATTGAATATGAAAACAACATCATGAATAGGGGGCAATTTGTTTCTAATATTTTGTTGATATGCTCTCTCACTCTAGCTTATTGCTCCTAACTACGTAAAAGCAACCTCTCCTTCAGTATTTTTGCTTGTTCATTTTTAGTGAACATAAGGATGGGGCACTGGGTGAGGAACTCTGTATAAAGTCAGGGAGGGACCACAGTAGAGAAGATACCTGCACCAGGCTTCTCAGTGGGCTGCCTTGTAGTACCTGCTCCAACAGTGTGGGGTGATGAACACAGAAAGACACCTAGTTATGAGACAGGTTAAAAATGAATAACTACTAAATAAAATACACGGTATGCTAATACTCTTCATTGAATTCCATATTGTAGTGCTGTGTGATGAAAAAATTGCTGTTTCACATGATGAAAAAGATCAGAATTGTGACTGTCAATTCTTTATTGCAGTAGGTACTGTTCATTTATCAGTGGTCTTTTCACTGGGTATAGATGAAAATGACATGTATAGTTAACATGTCATATGGCACATGGTATATTGCCTGCGGCCAGAAAACTTGAGAAAGCCTGGTTCAGATATTGCTGTACTGTACCAGATTTTCCCTCTTTTGCAGTCCAGTAAGTCTTGCCAGCATTCAGGATCACATTTCATATAGATCGTATTCCTGCTAGTGTTGCTGCTAAAACTTTCTTCCACTTCTGTGGTCTGAGAAGAATTTGTCTGACTCTCCTTTTATTGAAAGTATTTATTGAAAACATGACAGAAACCATGCACATTTTTGTATTAGCTATGAGAATAACAAGAAATAATGAGCAGATATAAATAAGAGAGTAAGTGCTGCTAACTTTTATGCCATCTAACCATGACAGAGTAGTGATTATTATATGTATGTAAACTAGGTTAAGACTTAGACTTCATGAACTTTCAGGGTTCTAGTATACTGCTTGTCAAATCATTTGCAATCTCACCGACATTCTAAGGACTGAACAATGCATATATAACTCACTCAGCAAATATTTTTTTTGTATAGTTATTTTTCAGCAAGGTGTTTTCTAAGAAAATGTGTGATGTATCATTATTATGTAATACTGTTTCGCGCAATGTTCAGTTGATTTTACTGCTAATGGTTAATAAATCACAGCACAAGACAAATAAAAACTTGTTAACGCTCAGTCAAACTTGAAATAAGAGTGAATGTTGGTAGTATCAGTATTAATGCCATTTCCTCCAGAATGCTAGTTTAATAGTAAAGTAAATATAAAATCTGAAACAGATTGGAATAGAAGGAAAAGAACACATGAAATATTCAAAATATATAAAAAAAATAGTCTATAAAAATGCTTTAAAGTCTTTGTCGATTTTCATAGCATAGTGGCCATTCTACAGAAAATTATCTCCCCTGCTCATGTTCATATAAAACAACACAATCTGTCTCACAAAAATAGAGCAAAACTAAGGGCAAATCTTCATATATAAGAACAGTCCACCCTGAAATTCAGGACAAGAGGTGGATGTCTTTAGCCTAGTTTAGCCAACTAGGCTAAAGAGAAAGCTCATGGCAGAGTTACAGGAATTGGAAGCAGGAAGAAGCTGCAAAGAGGTGGTTTAGAAAAACTGAATGGGCATGCAAAGAGGATGCTAGAATAGCTAAAGCCCAACTGGAGTTAAGACTCGCAAGGAACATTAGGCCAACAAGGTCTTCTACTGCTACATTAACAGTAAAATGCTGAACAAGGAAAATGTGGGACTGCTGCTGAATGAAGGGGGTGATTCAGCCACAGTGGACACTGATAAGGCTGAAGTACTCAATGCCTTCTTTGCCAGCTTTCACTGACAAAGTTTCACACACCTCTGTGCATAGAAGCACAGCTCAAGGAGTAGAGGAACTACTAGCAGTGGACGAGTATCATCAAGTCAGGGATTACTAGGAGAACTTGACTCACAAATACATTGGAGCAGATGGGCTGAGTCCAAGAATGCTGTCGATGGCATTGCAAGGCTGCAGTTGTATCATTTTTGAAATACTGTGGAACTGGGGGAGTATCCATCTTTATAAAAAGCCAAAGGAAATAATCAGTGGAGCTAAAGGCCAGCTAGCTTTTCTTTGGTTCTTGGAAAAATCATAGAGTGAATTTCAGATCATGTATGAGCTCATAAAGTAGCTTGGTACAGTTGGCATAAAATTTTGCCAAGCATAAAATATACCTGACCCAAACCAGTTGCTTACTATCTTAAAATGACTGAATGTGTGGACAATGGGAAAGCAGCTGATGTCATGTACCTCAACTTCAGCAATACATGAGACACTGTCTCCCATAATATTCATGTGTTCAACTTAAGATGTTGTGGTCTGTATGGTGGGACAGCTAGATAGTTAAAAAAAAGACTGCTTGGATGGTTGGGCTCAGAGGGTAGTGGTAAATGGATTGTACCCCACCCAAATGTTGGAAACGTGGAGTGTCACAGGGTCCTTGGACCCATCTTGATTAATATCCTTATCAATAATCTGGAAAATAAGACAGAGTGCATGCTTGTCAAGTTCACAGTTGACACCAAACTGTGGGAACCAGTCAGTGTAGCAGAAGGCAGGGCTGCCATGTTGAGGGACCTGGACAGACTGGAGGGATGGAATGAGAAAAACTTCATGAAATTTAGCAAGGACAAATGCAAAGTATCGGAATATTTATCCATAGAGATAGTGCACTCACTGTCCTTGGAGATCTTCCAGATTGGAGAAAACCTTGGGCAACCTGGTTTGATCTTGTAGTTGATCCTGCTTAAAGCATGAGCATAGATATGGACCTCAAGAGGTCCCCATTCAGTCTAAATTATTCTGTGTTTCTATTACTTTCATTTTGATATAGTCCAGTCAGGTTATATTTGTCTCCTAATTACACTTCTGAAATCAGAAACAATCTTCATGAGAAGCCAAAGGGCACTAAATGTGTTTAGATTTTTTTTTTCTTTATTTAAAAAAAGTCAGAGATTAGATTTAATTATTGCAATTAAATGTACTTGAACTTATATGGTTTTATAGCCAAGTTGTAGGTGATTTATGCTTCATTTGGTTAAGATGACTTCACTAACAGTGGCTGCTAAAATGGAATTTCCTTACATCTGGAAAATATATTGCTACATTTGGAAAAACAACAAAAGACCAACCAGAAAATGTTTACATAAATGAAAAAGGACAGTAGAAATAATATGTGATGGCATGATTTCCAGGCACAAGTAAATGAATTACCCATAGATTATTGTAAATGGCTGAAGAAATGTGAAGACTTCAATGCCTAATTTATATCTTTATTCTCTACACGTAGCAAAAAGGCCTTTAGGACTTATTTTTTTAAGGAAACAAGCAACTTTTAATTACAAACTCTTTACTGAAGCAGCCTTGGGTTTTAGTTTGAGGAAAATAAAATACAAGTGTTCACAACAGCATAAAACCACATGTAACAAATGAGGTCAAGTGCACACATTGTCAAATATCCAGTCTCTAGACGATATGATGATGATATAATATGGTAATAAAAAAAGGACAAACAATATTTTTTCCAGATTATTTATCTATCTCAGGGACTTCATGAAGCCAGCAATAGTTTTCCAGAATATTTTTGTATCTCAGTGACTTCCTGAATCCAAGGGGCTTGTTTTGCATTTAATGTAGCCCTCAGTGGATATTTTCCTCCTCCAGATTTTCATGATCACCTTTAAACTTAAAACATTTGGGTAATGAACAATACCAAACATACTGAGGGAACCAGAGGCAAATTTATGAATAAAATACCATCACAAATGAAAAATGTGTCATTTCACTCATTTGGTATGCTATGATATTGTATATAAACATTAAGGCATCAGGAAGATAAAATTCATATGAAGAAAAGTAGGAAAAACTGACACTATGCACAAAGCTGTGCAGTCACTAATGCCAGACACTTCTCATACTCTGAAGAGACTGAGTATTTGTCATCTCAGGCAGTGAGTGACTTAGGAATCATTTATTTATTTGTTTGTTTGTTTGTTTTTTTGAGGGGCATGGCATTTGAGTGGAAACAACTTGCTAAGTGCAATTTGAAGCTAATTTTATCTGAAGAAAAAATGGGTCTTAAATGTGAAGGTGCAACAAGAAAGATGAGCCACAACAGGCCATTGTTTCAGAAAATGAGAATGTGTAATGCATACAATATATGTTGTTAATTATAGAGAAGAGCATTGTTAATTACAGAGAAGAGTAATGTTTAATAGGTTCTCAGCAAAATTAAACTAGATTGAATCAGAACCTATATTTATAGACCACTAACTCTTAATTTTGTTGTTCATATATATACATGTACAGTTATTAAATTATCTTTAAAAGTTGGGGCCTTAAAATTACATATTTGTTGCACAGAGACATTTTGACGAGTGAAAAATCAAGAGTAGTTGATGTGCATTCTTAGTAGGCAACTTGAAGGAAACTATCAAAATTCTACTACGTGTGTTACTTTTCACCTTTAGATTCTCTGCTCTTTTTATCTCACAATGGCAGTGAACTGAATGGTGAATTTGGGTGTCTAGCTCCCTTAACTGTTTTTAAAAATCTTGTACTGTACATTTGTTCTATTACATCTATGTAAGTAAATGAAGATATTATATATAAATTGTGTTCTTAGTTAAAACAAACATTAGGTATGAATAAGCTTTATTTAGTTAGCAAACTTGTCTCTCTATAAAAATATTTAAATCAATGTAGTTACTGAAAACTGAGCCTGAAAATTGAATGTAATTTTTCAGTGCTGTTACCTCACTTCGAAGAAGGGCTTTAGTGAGATGTCAAATTCTAGAGATACGAAGACATGTGACCTAACTTCTGTAAGACTTAAACTCTTAAATTAAGTCAGTAAGAATTAAACTTCCTTCAAGTGCTAAATATCTGCACTTATGAATGTCATTAGATTGATGAAGCTGTCTATAGTGTTGGGAGGTGAATAGTTTCCTTAAATACAGGAAAGTCTGTAGTAGCTTCTTGATATTACAGTTGCATGAACCCAAAAGGGCTCATCAGCTTTCTAAAATCAAGCCTAACAAAATGATGTGCAAAATTCATACACTAATTTTTAAAGCTACTTCAACAATTGCAGAGGCTGCAGTTGATCGAGGACTAAGTAATGTGTCACTTCCAAAAGATTTGAAACAGACAACTGCATAATTTAAGGAAGAAAGGAAACCATAGGAGAGGACAACTGCAAGAGTATCATGAGCTGACAGATTTGATGAGAAAAGACAGGTGGAAAAACATATGCAGAGAGAAGAATGCCATAAGTAGGGAAAGGGATTTGCTTTTATTTTTGTAGCACTTGGCTCTATACATGTGTTGCTTTTCTTTATAGTATCTCAACAGTTCACTTTTGAATGATAGTTGGAAGGTGGGAAAGACAACACTCCATTTCTAATTGTATTTCTGTGTTGTTCTTATTTCTTAATTGAGGCTGGTTTAACTACCTACTTTCATCCTGGAATAAACCTGAAGAAAATCCATGCTTACAGCATCAAACTCTATGAAAAGCTGGAAGAAGAGACTGGGCAGGTAATCTCCTTAACTTTCTAAGTATTAATTCAAATCAATCTTACAAATAGTCTCATAAAAGAGTTGACACGTTGTATGTGTTTGTTCAGGGTTATCAATAAGTCTCTCTTTATATTAAAATATATTCTGCCTGCATAACTATACTGAAGTCTTGTGTTTAATCAGTAAATATTTTAGATAGCTTCTCAGATTTCTGTAAAGTTTAAGAAGATTGTTTTCATCAAACATCTCAGAAGCTCAGCAGACTGAGAGTCTGCAACTTTATCTTGCTCTAGGAGTTAAAATAGCATCAAGGATCTGGAATGAATGGATTGATTATGATACATTCCTGCTTTAAACTTGTCTGCTTATAATTTCATATGATATGATGGTCCGTACTTGAGAAGATTGCTGTAATTCTTCCCATCCCCTTCAGAGACATGTTTTTATTTAGTGACTTAGGGAATGGGTATGCAGAGAAACACAGGAGTTGTCTTCCTTATCTGGCAACATTCAGCCACATAGATTTCATTCACTATGCTCTGCTTGCTTCAGACTGCAGCAGAACCTCCGTGATCCTTGCAGTACTAACTTAATAATTGTCACAAAGTGCTTTTTTCTTCATTCTGCTGCTCTTATCTACAGCAAGATAAAACACTGCAGCAAATTATCATTGTGAGTTCTGCTAAAAGACTTATACAACCCTATTAATGTCCTGTTAATTAACAGAGAAAAGATAAAATACATTATGTATACCTGAAAGTGAGGATTCAGTGTTTAGCTGTATAAGGATTTCTGCTTTATTAAAAAGGCAAAAAGGAAGGGGGTTGTTCATTTTGTCAATAGAGTTGCTACGTCTGTTAAGTTTATTCTGCTGCACCTCAGTAGCAAATTAAGTAGGTGATAAACTTTAATACAAATTATTATATATTTATTTTCAGATGTATCTGATAAGTTTGAAAGTGAGTCCATAAATTCAGACATTAATCAAAACTTAATAAAATATGGCATTCAATAAAAACTTTTTACATTTCTTTTGAAGATAGCATGTATTTACTTGGGAAGCCAATTAACTGTAGGAGTTTAATCCTGCTCCTCCAAGGGCACCTAGCTTACACTGAGTCTTTTTCCAGTCATTTTAATGGCAAATTTCTTGTGGAATAAGAATAGCATAGGAACATGTATTTATGGAGATAAGTAAAAGTTCTTACAGTATTTCATTTTTTCTCTTTGTTTTAGGCTGTGGGGTTTCATCAGCCTGGCAGCATCAGAATTGCTTCAACCCCTACTAGGGTGGATGAATTCAAATACCAAATGACTCGAGCTGGTTGGCATCCAACAGAGCAGTACTTAATTACTCCTGAGAAAGTACAAGAGCTATTCCCCTTATTGAACATGGATATGGTAAAAAACATAATTTTATGGAACAACTTCCATTGCATTTAAATGTTGGTCTACCAGGTATTTAGATCCTGTTCCATTTATAAAAATGGTATGAGAAATTCTTGTATTTCAGTGGAAAAATATATAAACTAAAATCTCTTGTGCGTTTTAGTGAATACTGTATGCTATAATATTAATATAATATTAAATCAAAATTATAATTACATCTGAGAACTGAGGAATTTTGCTTCCTTAGGACCACTATTAAGTTGGTTAGCTGTAGCCTTTATAATGTGCTATGTTTTCAAAATTTGTTTGGATTTGAGTCCTTAACGTTTACTCAAGACATACATCACATTCAATAAATAAATCATTTTTGAAACAAAATTAGTTGACTTTTATAAATATTAGTTTCTTTCATTTTGTGTGATTTTACCTCCACATAGGTTTTAGCTGGCCTGTATAACCCTGGAGATGGTCATATTGATCCCTATTCTCTCACAATGGCCTTGGCTGCAGGAGCCAGAAAATACGGTGCCCAACTGAATTACCCAGTCCAAGTAACTAATCTGAACCCCCGATCAGATGGGACATGGGAAGTTGAAACTCCGCTTGGAGTAATTCAGGCAAAGAGAATTGTGAACACTGCAGGTAGGATTTAACATCATCAGTTGTATACTATTCTGATTTACAAACTAGGTGACACTGAGGATCTGTGCAGATTTGTGCGGTTTACAGGAATAAGTATATGCTTTTGAATATTTGGTTTGTGGTAAAATATACTCCGTGCTTTTTACTTTACATTATTGTGAAAATTTAACTCTTCAGATAAATGTCCTTGTCTAGGCATTAATAATATTACTTTCTGGCTTGTCTCCAGCAGTTACTACTTAGGCTGTCTTGTTAGATTTCAGAAGCAGAATAGACTCTTACTTGTCGGCAGTAAGTGGTGTAGAAGAGACAGGTTACTGTCTGTGAATGCGGTCCTCTAAAATATTATGAAAGCTACTTAGGAAGGGATATGGGATGTACAAATGAACTAGAAATATCTTCACTGGTTTTGTTTGTTTGTTTGTTTGTTTTCAGAGACTGAGGATTTGCAGCCAATAAGATAATTCTGCATATTTCAGCATTATCTTCTCTAAGATTTAACTCTCCACTTATCATTGAAAGAGCAGATTTTTGTTATTTGATTAGTATTTTAAACACACACTTTGTTTAATAATAAATTTTTCCACATAATAAAAATTTCCAAACTCAAAGGAACTTGTATTTACATATGCAATTTTATTCTTCATTTTGTTAAAGAAGCTAAACTGATGTTTCTGCCTCAAAAGTCTTTCCAACAGGATTTGATTTTGTTTTCTCAAATGAGTTGATAGGTCTAGGAAGCAGTATTTAAACCAAACTTCACTTATTTTTATGCTGCTTTATACAAATTACAGAAAATCATAGTACTGGTGAGACCATTGGCACCTCCCACATGAAGTGTGCCAAAGGGTTCCTAGCAGAAGACTTTCTGTTTTCAGTTGTTTGAATATTTTCTGAATATTTACAATTTGGATAAAAGTTTTGCAGACACTGACAGCCTCAAACTGAATCGTATCTGTGTTTTTGAAATAGTCTTTCATACATCCCATCCCAGTGAATAACCAGGTTTCAGCTGGGATGTGTGATGACTCCAGAAGACTTTTTCTTCTTCAAATGGGATGAGCAAACTGAGAGCAGGGATATATAATCATTTTAATTCCTTTCTACATATGTGCAGTGGAAAAATAATAATAATAATAATAAAAAACACCATGTCTCTAATGCAAGGCAGATAAAATGAAGAAGTTGAGTGAGAGAGGTACTGTTCTTGTAGGTGGTAGAACAACCATGGCTGGTAGTTGGAAATAATGAGAGAGTTGGACTGGAAGGGGAGTAGAGTGGGAGAGTGAAATGCTTGGGAAAGATGCCGGGAGGTAGCTGGGAGCGCTGGCAGCAGGTGGAGAGCTTAAATGCTAGAGGACCTGCTGAATAAGGAAGCTCAGGCTGGGAAGGACTGTGGTGATAGCAACAGTTGGGATGACACTGTGGAGGGAGATAGCCAAAAAGGGTCTGACATGTTTCATTATGGGAACTGGAGCTTTTCTGGGCAAAAAGATTAGAAAGAATATTTGAGGACTGGTTGTGGGTGAAACTGGAATTGGAAAATTGAGGCTTTCTGAGCTGTCTAAGGATGGAAGACTGTCAGACAAACAAGGAAAAAGGTGGATGGGAGTGGATTGGAAGGAAGGTAAGGCAGATGGGACAGGATTTGACAAAAGAGGAAAGTTGACTTGCATGTGGAGAGAGGCAACTAGATGAAAAAGTATTGTAAAAGAGTGATTGAAAAAGAGCTTGAGACTGAGATGAAAAGCAGTTACAGGAAAAGCAGGGGTGGGGAAGGGAGGAGATTGGCACAGGGAGAAGTTTGGAGGGAATGGGATAAAAGGGTTATGCTCTGGACAGAAAAATTGTATGTGCTAGGTGACCCACTTTCCATGTCTGGAATGCAGAGAGTCCTGTGTTAGATCATTCTAGGCTTTCAGTAAAGACTGTGAAACACACTGAAAAGTGTGCTTTCTCATCATATACCTCCCATGTACTTGTGATCACCTGCTATGGCTGCTAGCCTTGCTAAAATAGCAGGGGTCTGAAAAGTTCACCTTGAGGTTCTATGCACTCTCATGAGCTGTCATGATGCCAATGTAGTGCAATATAACAATATTTTGGAGAGAAAGAGGACTAGATAAGGAGTTCAGTATGCTTGTTAGAAAGCAAGCAATGACACAGACTGGGAGACCAAATTAAACTAATTTTATTTAGACCACTAAGTCACAGAATCACAGAACTGTAGGGGTTGGAAGGGACCTTGAAAGATCATCAGGTCCAACCCCCCTGCCAAAGCAGGTTCCTCAGAGCAGGCTGCCCAGGTAGGCATCCAGACAGGCCTTGAATATCTCCAGAGAAGGAGACTCCACAACCTCCCTGGGCAGCCTGTTTGAATGCTCCGTCACCCTCACCGTGAAGAAGTTCTTTCGCATGTCAGTGCAGAACTTCCTGTGCTCTAACTTCCAGCCATTGCCCCTTGTCCTATCCCCACAAACCACTGAGAAGAGGTTGGCTACATCCTTCTGTCCCCCACCCCTCAGATATTTATGTACATTGAGGAGATCCCCTCTAAGTCTTCTCTTCTCCAGGCTAAACAGACCCAGGTCTCTCAGCCTTTCTTCATAACAGAAGTCAAGCACTCATAAGATGAAAGATCAATATTCAGATTGTGTATGGACTCACAGTTCATGGCTTTTGGACATGAATTATGGGACAGCATTCAGATAAAAAATCACAAGCTCTCTTACTAATAGGATACTTGCGTCATTTGTTACACAGGATGGATTTATTAGTCTGGAAACAATTCAAGATTATGGCATGGAGAGACAGGGTTTTCTTTTGGCATTTAGACCTCTTATTTAGGCCCCAAACTTGTAGGTACTTATTATTCCAAAACATTGCCTCTACATCATGTGTACAAAGTATCACAGATGTAATTTATTTATTTTTGTAGTGTAGTTGTCTTTCCTTGGCTTATGTATCAAGTAGACATTAGGCAGAGTTTTTCAGTAATTGCTTTTCAAAGTCTATTTGTAAAAATTAGAATGAGCCCTTACGAAATTTTCTTTTTTTTTATTTTTTAATTTTTTTGATTTAATAACTTATTAAACTAACAATACGTGGCTAACTGTTCAGCCAAAACGAACATTTGAAGCACGTGTTGCTTAACATTCTGGCTAGGGATGTGAAATTAATACCGTATAACCAATATATTTTATAAATGTTCCCTCAGCTAACATTCATTCTTCTTCTCAGCCTTGCCTCATTCCACTACAGATCATGACTGGTATAATTCAGAGCTCATATTTTAGGCTCGTGTTGCAATATGAGTAGAGAAGAATATATCAGGAGGCTCTTCACATTCCCTCTTCTTCCCTCATCCCCCAACCGACATCTGCTGTGGAACTGGAACAAACTAGTTTCAACCAATCTTTAGCTGTTCCTTATGTGAGATTTCCATTTTGGAAGAAAGCAGATGCCTAATAAATAATCCCTGACATAAATTAACTGGTATTGAGCCAGCTAGAGTGATTTTCAGCCTATTTATAATATAAAGATTGATTAAATTCTGCAAAAATAGTGAATTTAGTTTATTTATACAATATGCACGTGCATACATATACACACGTGCAGGCCTGTGCACAATTCATATACAACCGTTTATATATATGTAGTGGTGGAATATTTTCTCCTCTTTTAAAACACAAGAGATAGTCAGATTACATAGTTCAACAGTTACGCTCAGTAATACCACCAGTAAATATTTCAGCATCAGATGTTTGCAATCTCTACAGTTCTATCTTTATAAACGTCCTTGAGATATAATTCATGCCTTCATTTATCTCTTCTGTGTGTGATAGGACTTGACATCTGCTTCCAATTAGAATTTTGTTTTAGAGAACATATTCTTTCTTTTGTCATTTTTGAGTTTGTAATGCCTTTTGCATATGGTTCAAAAACTTTAAACAAAGAAACTATGACATATTTCATGTAGTAAATGCCAGCTGTTGTTATTCTAACCAATTAAATAAGCATTTAGCCTAAGTATGAATATATATATTTTTTAGAACTATGGCATTTAAATTTGATTTTGAGCATGCCTATAGTATTTGCTTTTAATTCAACAGCAGTTTAAAATCAGCTGTGGCTGTGCTATACTTCTGGAAACTTAATGGTTAAGAAACTTGATATTATTTTGGAAGTAAGTTTCAAAGATCTAAAATTGTCTGCCATTTTTATTTTCTCTGAGGAGCTTGAATATTTTTACTCTAATGTTTTCCCACTAATTCTGTTTTAACATGTAAGCAAAACAATGAAATTACTAGGAGTGCATTTCCGGAGTATTATTTCTTTTCCAAATATCTCTTTTGAGTCTAAAATTTTTGGCAGAAAAACAGTGTATAATACTATATTTTGTGGATTATTTTTTTTTGCTACTTCACCTTCTTTTCTCCTGTATGGATCATTAACTGACCTTACCTTAAAATAATCTTCTTTGGAGTTGACGTGGAAATACACAAATTAAAATAAGTTCCCTAAACAGTAATTGTAGTTGACTAGTCAATGGCCTGGACTTGGTAGAAGGGGGACACTGTACATGAATGGCTAGCAAATGAGAGTAAATACATTCATTGCATTCGTACTTTATTTTTTTAATTTTAATTTCTATTTTTTTAATGGTCAACTCTAGGTCCCCTTAGCCTATGCTTAAATTCAAATGTGTATTTGTCATGTTTAATTGAGGAAGCCCTTGAAGAGGTGCTAGAAATTCAACTTCATTAGCATTTTTTGATTGTTCTCTATATAAAGGAGCATAAATCATGTTTCAGTAGTTTTAAAAGATTTTTTGAATCACTGCATGCTACGTGATCTTCCCTCAGCTAATTTGACCAACATAAAAACTATTCTGTCAGTGAGTCTCCTCCAAGTACTGAGGATTCATTTAAGAAGCAAAGTCTTACATATGATAAATACAGTACAACAGATACCATTTTTTACCATTTTCTGGGCAGGGGCTTTTAATTAACCAAGTCTCTCTGTCATGATCTTTGATATCATTCTCACTTGCTTTACCTGTCTGTTAGCAATTGCCAGCTGATTTATCACATAAAACCTTGTTCTTGGATTTTTTTTATTATTATTGTTTTTAATGTGGGTGTTAGACCCAGAGTCTGGCTTGTGTGCAGGGAATAGCTCCAAGCCAGCACAGCCCAACTCATCTTTTCTAATTACTCTGGTGTTAGCCCATGTCAGAGATGAGAGGCTGTATTTCCAAATCAATGTCAACTAACAGCACTGTCTGGGTACTCTCTATGGGAGAAGGTGCCAGGAGTGGTAACAGGTCTGGTGGGGCATGGGCCTTGCCAGCCAGGGCTCTGTCCTAAATGCCATGAAGGAGGGAGTTGGGCTGACCCAGGACTGACATTTGGCATCCAACCAGAGCCCAGGTTTCCAGACTGATTTGTGTGGAAGAGGCACAGGCAGCCATACTGACAAATCCAGCCTGCAGACAAGGCAGGTTGAGAGCAGGTCTGGTGACAGTAACCAGGGTCAGACACTGCCCAGTGATTAACAGGCAGGTCCATGGTGATGAGTCTGGGGTGAGGCCAAGCTGGGAAGTAGTCCACGGATCAGGGTCTGGATCAATGAGGGCCATGGCCAGGCACGGGCATGGTTGTGACACAGCTGTAAACAGGCACTCCTCCGATCAAACTAGCTCAGACTGGTACTGATGTCCCTGAGCTGAGCAGAAACGGGGCTTCAGGCCCCATGGGGAGGTGTGTGGGTGAAAGTCCCAATGGGGCTGCTCAGGACTGTTGAGGCTTGTTAGTGCCCTCAGGGCCCTGAGAGCTAAAATTTAGCCGGTTCTTGGAAAAGGTAGAATTGAAGAGAGAGGTAGGAACCTCTGGGTCTGAAGCCAAGTAAGCAGCAAAAAGGAAAAAATAAATAAATTGCATGTTACGCTGGGCATCCTTGAGTGTAGGGCCCAGGAGAAGAGGCAGCTGTGTAAGTGGGAAACCTTGCTAGAGATAGTTTTTCATTAAATTGGGAGTTAGCTGATTACACAGGAACCAGTCTGAAATGCCTCCTTTTCCTGGGTGGCATACAGCACATAGCCTTTTGTTTGAAAGGATAGCTCTTCCTCATCTCCATATTGCCTTCTCCCAACCCTTACTTCTGACCCCATAGATTTCCCTGAAACTCCTGCTGTTTGACTTACCCCCTTCATTCCCACTTCTGAGACCTACATTCCTTCTTACAAAGAGTCAGGAGAGTGATGTTAAAGAGTATTCCAGTCTCTAAGAGCAGCTGCCATTGCAGTCGATTGTATCTGCTGGATTCTCTTATCTATATGCTCCGATCTCACAGCAGACTTGAGCCATGATGCAAAGCCCTAGCTAATAAGTCTGGCAGAGATAAATGGCTTCTACTTCTTAGCTTTGACATTGATACATCACTAAGTGAATACGTCTTACCAGGTGCAAGCAGCTAGTCTGCAAGTACCTTAACAGAGAAGAGTTAGGCCTTCTTTAACGTATGCTTAGGATTTTACATGTAGGACCTTGAGCAAGCTTTAGGGACAGGGAAATTGGTGCTTACTTTTTCTGATCACAGCATGTATCAGAACTTTTAATTGGACACCTATGGGAGGGTGCACTAACTACTTGCCAGTAGGAACAGTTAATTGATTATTACATGACAGGCATAAGTAATACAAGTTAATGACACATGTGAAAAAGGAGGGAAACTTAGATTTTTGGGATTAGCCAGCTGAAGGTACTGCCTTGCTGTGTTAGGACTTGACTACTGTATTGGGGAAGCACACTAGCTCTTTTGGTTGATAGTAAGAGCCTAGGATAACACCTATAATATGAACTAATTTATTCTGCTTGTGTTACTGATTTTTATGCATTACAGTCCTAGTTTAATGAAATGAACTATGGGGTTTGTGGAATTGATAATTAAATTCCTTTCTGAACTTTTAGAAGCCTAATTCATATTTTTCCAGTTACATTTTTGAATAACTGTGAACTAGAGTAATATATGGTAGCATAATTAGGAACAAGAGCATGAAATTATGGAGTGAAAATGATGCTAGATAGTATGAAAAATAGTTTTAAAAGTGAAATTGTGTAAAAAAATTGTCACTTTCCACAAAGCACAGTGCTTCTTGAAAACGTTTTGCTGTTATTTTCCCTTAATTGAAAGGAAAATCTTTGAATGTTAGCGTGTTGTTTCTTGTCCTCTGTAGGCTTCTGGGCTCGTGAAATAGGCAAGATGATTGGCCTGCAGCACCCTCTTATTCCTGTCCACCATCAGTATGTCGTGACAGCAACCATCCCTGAAGTGAAAGCCCTAAAAAGAGAATTACCTGTGATTCGTGATTTAGAAGGATCATATTACCTAAGACAGGAAAGAGATGGTCTTTTATTTGGTCCATATGAAAGTGAAAAGAAGATGAAGCTGCAGGACTCTTGGGTAACAAATGGAGTCCCACCAGGTAATTAAGTACATTAAATCTTTAAACTCAATAAGCACTACCATATATTTTAATATATATAAATCCCACTATGTCATATTGCCTTATATATTGGAAAATAGAAAACACTTGCAATGTAGGATTGCAGTGGAAAACTTTTTTCAAAGAATAGCTGTGACATCTAATATTCCAAATAAATAGAAATAAAAAAGTAATATAAAAAAAGGCTATTTGAAATAGGCACAAAATATACATCTACAACATATTATCTTACTCTCTGAACAGGTGTCTGTGTGTAGCGATTAAATCCAATCACTAAATACACATTTTTTTCATTTGAATAGATTTTTATTATATTTTTAAGCCACAGTTCTCTCCAACATACTAACAAGGGCTTTGAATTTTTCTCTGTTCCCTTGAAGACAATGCAGTTGGCAAAAAGGAACACAGATACACCAAAGGAATGGCTTAGACAAAATACTGTGCTCGGATATAAGTACAAATGAGCTGTAGATTTGTATAGAATTTTTGTACAGAAAAATCCCAACCTTAACATACTGATGATTATGAAATTAAGTACTGTGCTATACCTAGGCTCCAGCTTTACATTCACTTCTTCACAGAAATTCATCTTAAGTGAATGGTCATGATGTTTAAAAAGAAAAAAAAACAACCAACCAAACCAAAAACAACAACAACAAAAAACAACAAACAAACAAACAACAACAACAACAACAACAAAAAAGAAAGTGTTTCTTAAGGAAGAATAAATCAATTTATATTCTTGGGCTGTGGATTGCACTGTCTTATCTTCGTAAGCTTTTTGTCTCCACCAGTGTCAAGTCCTTCTACAGAGTCATGTTCAGTAATTCTCAGAGCACAGGCTGAAGGCTGAAATGTATCCAGGAATTCACAAAATGCCGTGGAAGAAATAAGCTGACACAGGCAATATCTTTCTTTCCCTCCTCAAATTGTTGCCATATTGAGAAAAATAAATGGGTCTTATTAACACAGATGAAGTATCTGTGTTTCTCCACTTCCTTTCTACTTCATTGTTGAATTTGTGTGACCTTAGGGTTAAACAAATATGTATAAAAGACAGTGTAACTGCAGTGACAGTAAACTTGATCCTGCAAGTAACTAAGGTTTTATGCACACCATTTTTCTTAGGTAGGATAGTATATGCTTGAACATACTAACTGAAAAATTTTGTGTCCATTTTATAAATTTCATAACTGTGATTAAAATGTAAGTATTTTCATTGTATTTAACAAGTATATAATGGCTCAAATATTTGTGCAGGTTTTGGAAAAGAACTTTTTGAGTCTGATTTAGACAGAATAATGGAACACATTGAGGCTGCTATGGAAATGGTCCCAGTTCTGAAACAAGCAGACATCATAAACACAATTGCAGGTCCTATCACCTATTCTCCAGACATTCTTCCTATGGTGGGACCACATCAGGGTGTAAGAAATTACTGGGTAGCTATTGGTTTTGGGTGAGTAAATTTATTTGTGAGAATTTTTGTCTGTTATGTTATTAAAATGATAGTTATCGTGAACTTTGCTAAATTTTTATGGATTTTTTTTTCCCTCTTTTTTTTTTTTTTTTTTGTACCTATATAAAATATGATTGGAAATAATCTTAATAACCATTACCCACATGTTATGAACTTATCCTTCTCTCTTTCTTCTTTTTCATAACTCTCACAATTCTTTCAATTTGTGTCCTCCTTTTGTTCTGGAGGCTAGTATCTGTGACCCTTTATGAAGCAGCAAGCAGTGGGTAGGACTTGGTAATGTCTGTGGAGCAAGTTGAAGCCGTGAAAGTGCTGGGCTTTGTAGTACACTTTCCAGTTTATTTTGTGGATCACTTTCAATTACATTTTGTTCAATACTTTTTTTGGTATGCAGAAAATGGTGTCACTGAAATTGTGGCAGGAATGATTGTTACAGGAAGAACTTATAATCAGAAGTAATAACTTTCAGTGAAGAGTTGAAGGCATACTAAGCATAGAGGACTGCAGGCACCATTGGTGACTTACTGCTTTAGGGATATAAACAGTCATAGTTCTGACTGTTGGAGATTGAGCTGAGCAATGATGTTGCTGGGTGTTGGAAGAAAGCAAATGAAGAGGTTAGTGTGACAAGGTTAGTGTGATGAGGTTAGTGTGACAACAAGAATGGGTGTTTTTCTGATGTTATCTATTCTCTCCTGCCCACTCTAACATTTATTTTGAGTGTGATTTGCATCTTATATACTCTGGCCCCACTGAAGTCGGTGGTAAAGCTCTTACTGACTTTTCTTTAATTGTCTCAATTTGCCTGTTTTCTCAAGATGGATAGAATGAACTGAATGCAATTCCAGGCACATGTTATTGAACACGTTCTGTTTACACTGCTTTTCCAATTGCCTAATTTGCCGTTCAAAATCCAGCTAAGCTTTTTCCAGTTTTCTTTCAGTCCAAACCAAACAAACCCTCAGATCGTAAGATAAGGCAATATCACTAACATGCTTTCCGAGGCCCTCAAAATAAAAGGGTTTGGTAATTTTGCAATGATTCATTGTGAAAGGTGTTCACCTTTGCTGCTTGGATTGAAAAAAAGAACCAACAAAATTGTTATCTTTTAGTAACATTTGCAGAACTTATAGTTACAAAAGTGGTTTGCCTAGTCCTAGTTCACCAGAAAGACTGTTTAAGTTCATTACCGTGCTGCCAGACTTTGGAACCTGTTTTCCTTCTTTTGGCATCAATAGGAGCAGAATTAAAGTTCCATGTAGGAATAACCAGAGATCAGTGTTATATACTTAAGTTTCTTAAAACAATTTATTTCAGGAATTTGATTAATCTCTAAATGTGTAGACACAGGTCGCAATTATGTTGCTGTCATTGGATTGCTTTGTCTGCTTTTCAGGGACTTTTGACTCTGTTCTGCGCTTCTGCCTCACTGCAGTGTTTCTGCCAGTGTTGTAATTTTCTGTGTGCATTAGCAAATCCTTATCTCACAGTCAGCTAGCAGGGACATTGTGACAGAGGACTTAGTGCTGTTAGTTTAGAGGATTTTTATTATCTAAAATTAGCAGCATGCTAGACATTTTAATGTGCAAAGGGGTTAATAAGTATAGTTAGCAGGGCATGTAGCACTGTTTATTATCAAGGTTGCTCAATGCTTCCCATTTAAGACTGTTTTTGGTTACTTATAGCTTTGAAAGTGTTAACAATAAGCTAGATTATTATTTTTTGACCATATTTGGTGTCAAAGCAGTGTAAGCTTTCAAAATAATGAGATTATTGGAAGATATGCCATTTTGCCATGTTCAGTTTTTTGGGGGAAGTCATTCTTTTGAAGAACTCTAATCTGCTCATTTGCTGAGAATGAACTTCATGTTTGGCAGAAGTGACCTTTCTCCTAAAGATATGCCTTTCTGCCATTCTTCACAAAATCTTTCTGCAAGGCCCATTCACATGCCTTCAGAGAAGTTACAGCTCATAAACACTTGACAGAGATTCACTAAGTCTTCATAAGTTATATCTACAATAGTATTCTAAAGCCAGAGACTGAACAGGATTTTTCCTGCAGAAATGGGGTAGAAAAATGGCTGAACAAAGTCATAAAAAAAAAAGACCATGGTGTGCAGGGACTTAGATTTCCTAGGAAAAAAAGGAGTGGAGTGAAAAGTTTCAGGAGCCAAAAATTGGTGAGAAGCAATGTATCACAAACCAGTAAGACAGAAGAACAGGAAAGGGACAGTGGGGAAGACCACAGAGCAAAACAAGGCTGGCATGGATTGAAAGGAGAGAAGAGCAGAGTGCAGTTTGTATTCACTTAAGCACAATTTCTCTAAATCTTCATATGAAGACATGGACTCCTAAGCTGTACCACTCTTTACAGCAGTAACATCCCATCCCACCCCATCCTATCCCATCCCTGCAAACCACATATATCATTCCTTCTTAGAAGAATGGCAGTGGATATATTAATACTATCAGCTCTCCTTATCTGAGCTGATGAAGGATTTGGGCACCCTGGGTAATCAGTAACATTTCTGATGATGGAGGCCCAGTGGGGAGCACACACGGAATCAACTAAATGAGCAGAGACAGTGCTGAAAAGCTCTGCAAAATGTGGAGACCAGTCAGACAAGGTGCACTGATCCACCTGATCTAGCAACTCCACATTGCAGAGCTGCCTCCTGGTCTGTCTTGCTCCGAAGGTTACCCTGCCATCCACTCAGTCCTCAAATAAACCTGAAAATTTCCACTGCATTTCATCTGTTTCCATCCACAGTCATGGAATGGTCTCTGTGCTGTGCTGACTGTAGTGAATGGTGCAGAGAGACTTGAGCTGGCTAAAACTTCTGGAGCTGGTCCTGAAGGCGTCATAGCTATGCTCACAAAACTTGCACACATGAATTGCCCAAGTGAGTAGCCTAAATTAACACCAGAAATGGCTAGTTCTTCTGTAGTACTTACAGAGTGGCAGTTGACAAGCAGTCATCCCTTCTATATCAACTGAGGTGAGAATCTGAAGATTTCTGCTGGATGTCCTAAAGGACTATGTTTTGCAGAACTGCTTCATGCACTCAGATGCTTGATATTAATTTTATTAAACAAACAAACAAACAAAAAGATAAAAAACTGCTGTATCAAACCAATATCATGAAGATCGTGAAGTCAGGCATTCTACAGTTAGGAAGTGCCAGGACTAAGTGCCAGGACCAATTCTTCTTATGCATATGCATTAGGATTAAATAATTACATTCTATTTTTTTCATAAGATCTTGGACTGTTTAATTCAGGGCCTAGAATTCAGAATGCAGAGTTGATGAGCACCAGCTCAAGTTTTGGCGTCACTATTCAATGTGAGTCTCTGTGATTTAATTTTTTCATGCTAATTTAAACTTAGTTTTCCATTGGCTTCATATTTCTTCAAGATTTTTCTGTTCTGCTCATTGGAGCATGTCACAAATAACTAATAATTTATTTTCACGTGACAGAAGGGTACTTAGACACTTTTTTAGACACGGTAAACTAATTCATGGATATATTAACATCAGAAGTTTTAAAACATTTGTTATTAATAATTATTTGTCATTAACCATTTCAATGTATAATCTTAAATGCCTGTAATTCAGCATTACATAGTGCTGTTTGGTTGCATGTATATTGAGTGGTGACATACACAGATTGCAGTACACTGAAGCTCCTTGTCTACCAGTTGTCCAGTTCAGCTACCTCGTAGAAGCATGTTTCACGCATAGACTTTTCCTTTTGGGCATCAAGATGTTGAGCATTTTGAAAGGTCAAATTATGTACAAAATACTTAAATAAGAAAACCTCTGATCTATCATTTCATATATGAAATGATAAGTACTTTTGAGTTCTTACCTTTGCTGTGTGGTATGGTTCCTTTAATACAGTTTTCTAACAAGAGACCTCCTCTACTGACTGATGCTTCACACACTTACTAGGTAGAAACAGGACAGGCTTTTGCTACAGACTAGTAGCAGAGCATTCCTACTTGCGTATTTTTTTACCATTAATGTTATGGAACCAGTTCTCTCTCGTAGCAGAGAACAGAGAAGGCAACTCAAGTAAGGAAAGGCAGCTCTCCATTCTGGCACCGCTGCAAAAACGTCTCCTAGTCTCACACCCAGTTCCACTACATTCTCTGATTTTCAGTGGAGCAATATAAAAAGTTCTTCTGTTACTTCAGTTTCTTTAAAGCTGCTTGGTAATGCTGTCTGCTGATTTTTGGTGCTATTGTTCTTGCCACTGTAATATAAATCTTCACCATAGCTGCTATAATGTCTCATTATGGTTTTCAATTCTGAGTCTTGTTTAATTGAATCTAATCAACAAAGAAAAGGTACTTTATGGCTAGAAAGTTTATTTATGGGTATCAGAAGTTAGACAACTTTCTTTAGCATTAACTGTTAACATTCCTAGACAAGATTATTAAATTCTGAACTTCAGATAAAGAAAGAGTTTTCTGTAATCTTTAACACCATAACTGTCATACTTTAGTGGACTTCTGCTATAGTGGTGCGGTAGAAATATCTGTCAATAACACATATAATCTTGGAAAACAAGACAAAATAGAACAAACAAAAAAAGAGGGGTGAGAGGTGGAATAGGAGATGTATTAGTAATATGAGCTAGTATTGATTTAAAAAAAAAAACAAAAACAAACAAACAAAACACACACACACACAAAACATAGCACTTGAGGACTTTTTCTGTTTTTAAGGTATGGCATTATACATGCTGGTGGCATAGGAAAGTACCTGAGTGACTGGATCCTTGAGGGGGAACCTCCATTTGACCTGATAGAATTAGACCCTAATCGCTATGGAAAGTGGACCACCACAGAATACACAGCAGCCAAAGCAAGAGAATCTTATGGTTTTAATAACATTGGTAAGAAGATATTTTCTGAATTGTGTTTATATCCTGCAAATGAATTCCAGCAAAGCCTGCCTCTAGGTTTCTCTGTTTATATACATGTTTTTTATGCATTCTGTCCTGGTAACATATTTATTTTTCTTCCCTAGTTGGTTACCCTAAAGAGGAAAGATTTGCTGGGAGACCAACAGAGAGAGCTGGTGCCCTCTATGATTTGCTGAAGTCAAAATGTTCCATGGGATTTCATGCAGGATGGGAACAACCTCACTGGTTTTACAAACCTGGAGATGAGACTGGATATAAGTAAATGAAATATTACTTTTTTTTTTTTTTTTTTTTTCCTAAGAAATTGTCAGCAAGTGCAAGCTGAGTTAAACTTCAAGGAAAGCTTACATTTATCGTTCATTTTTGCTAAAAGATATCTGTTCGGTAGATCTATTATTGTTTTTTCCATAGTTTAGAATCCATTTCATTCTGATAACGCAGACACTGCAAAACACAGATCGAGTTAACCTGTAGGTGTTCTAGAGATCGGGTGTTAGAAAGCAGCCTACCTCAAGAAAGAGATAGAAAAAAGATGTTCAAAAATCTATCAAAAGAGATTTTTTTTTTCTATCAAAGAAATAGAAAAAAAAAAAACAAACAAATCCGTACTTTCTCCCTTGGTGCAGTATAATGTTTTCACGAAAAAGCTCGTTTCTGTCTGTATAATTCTCAGGAAAGGAGAAGTTCAGTCTTCCTTCCTACTTTTTTCTTTCTTTTTTTTTTTTTTTTTTTTTTCTGTGCCTGCCTACATGCTTACATCAGGGAGCATGCTGCAAATGTTTTCCCCAGGGCTACTGTAGTTCCAATCTAAATGAGGCTCATAAAGGAATAAGGAGACACACTCTGCTGTTGAGATATAAAGCCTTTGACACCTTAAAAACAAATAAATGATTCAGCAACGAAGTATGCTGTAAATTCACACATGACAGACTACTACTTCTTCCAACATTTGATGAGTTCACAGTTTATTACAAAGTGGTTGATAAAATATCAACCCATATCTTTTCTGTTGTTAGAGGATTTAATAATTAAGCTATATTAGTCCAAGGAAAATATTGTGCAAGCTACCTACAATTAGGAGAGTTGAATCTTTTGAATGGTTTTTAAACTGAAGAAACTGAAGACTACATTTTGCTGAAAAGAGCACAAAATGGCCAAATTGTGTTTTATGTTTATAATGCTCTGTTTCAGACCCAGTTTTCGTCGCACAAATTGGTTTGACCCAGTGGGTCGTGAGTATAAACAGGTTATGGAAAGAGTTGGTGTGATTGACCTGTCACCATTTGGCAAGTTTAAAGTAAAAGGCACTGATTCTGTTAAGCTGCTGGATCATCTATTTGCAAATGTTGTTCCAAAGGTAAATGGGATGATGATAACTGTTTTAATGTAGAATTTAGACAAAAAAATAAATCTGTTTCAGAAATGGAAAATGAGACATAATATTGTCATAATATCTTTCAGATACCAAGCACTCAGGTCCTTTGGAGAAACTCCTGTGTCAGGAGGTACATTTTACTCAGTTAAGAGCACAAACAGTGGAGTTTGTACTAAAACAGTCCCAAGAAAAAGTACCCTTTGACACAAATCGTTGAGTCATAGAGTTGCTGATGCTCAAGGGACCTCATTCTCATCATATTGTCCAACCTAAAGCAAATCACCTTGACCTGATTACTTAGGACTATGTCCAGATGTTTTTTTTTCAATATCCCCAATGACGGAGACTCCAAAACATCCCTGGGAAACTCATTCCAGTGCTTTGTCACCTTGACATTAAAAAAAAGTGTTTTCTTAGGTTCAGACAGAACTTCCAGTGTTTCAGATCTTGATATAAAGAGGACCATAGGGATGTAATTATTTAACAATAATACTCCCAAGCTACTCCCATACAAGAATAACTCCCATGCTAAGAATAGCATGGGAACTGCCTGCCTAAGACTGTGCCACGTTATGGCAGCTTTAAGTAGCAGAGGATAGCAGTGGCATGTGCTCTTGCCTGACCATAGAGGGATTTTGTATTCTTCCTGGATGGCCAAAGAACATTTTTTATAATGTGCTCATGCTTATTTTTTACACCCCTCATACTTACTCTGTTTTATAGCTACCTGCCTAGAGCAGGCAGGGTTACAAATATTCAGCATTTTCATCTTTCAGACTCACACCTGTTCTTTCTTCACAAGTCTGACTCTGCTCCAAGATCCTCAGAATACGATCCTGTTCCCAGAAATGGCACACTGACAACATAGCTCAGGTTTTTGATTCTTGCTCCTCAGTTCAGTCCTCAGTTTGTTTATGTATATATAATATACATTTATATTACATATTATATTTGCTATATTTATATTTATACTAATATATACAAAGTGCCTGCCACCATCTTGATAACCACTCTTTGGAACCACTCTCATGGCAGGGGTGAGAACAGGAGCTGGCCTGTAGTACCTCAGCACTTCTGTTTCAAAAAAATAAAAAACAAACAAACAAGCAAAACCAACAACAAAACAAACAAACAAAAAACACAAGGCCTTGCTGCCAGCCTCGCTGGTGTTTAATAGTGCTACTCCACCAGGTTTGGAGGGAGACCTATTGTGAATGGCAACAATTTGCACTGTGACTTGTCCAACTTTGCTACAGAACAGTGCAAGTGTCAGAGAAGGGCAGTGGAACATAAAGGCTCAGACCTGCTACCAGACAGGTAGTGCTCCATGAGTCCTATTTGTCTTCCTCCTTTGTCAACCACTCTCACAGAATGTCTAACTTCAGAGATACACATCCAGCTAGCAGATTGTTCCTTTCTGAAGTAGGATTCTGTCGTTTTAGCACAGTTGTGTGTTTTTTTTTTTTTTTTTTTTTTGCTTTATTTATTTATTTTCTCCGTGTAGATTATGGTTTTATCTGCTTCAGATAACAGAGGAAGTAAGTATAGGGAAACATTAAGTATACTGAGACTACAGTCATGGAGGTAGATATCTTCTTAGAAGTCAGAGCCAATGGAATGGAAAGGCTATACACAAGAATGGTGTCCCATAGGTCTGGCAGAAAAGAGAACTTGAACTCCCATATAGTCATATATTTTACTGTATTCATTTTGTGATAGCAGTATAGATTGATGTTTGTCTTTCCTCTAGTTTGGGTTAGAGTTGAGGTGACTGTGTCATCAGCTGGCATGGATAACACTTGCTGAATATGTGTTGCAGGGAAAGCAAGATAAAGCAGGAAACATGAAGACATAGCGAGTGCTTTCTATGGAATTTAATAAGTGTTGCTGAAGCTAAAAAGAAAGATAGCAAACAAAATGAACAACTTATGAGCCAACTTAAAAATCCAGCTTTCACAACAGTTGATTATTTAAGCTGTCTGATTTCTAGTGCTATTCATGCTTGTCTGCATCATAAAATAGTGCAGTGAAGTTACTGGAAATGCTCTTCTATCACAAGCAGGTTGTGTGTGACTAGCATCAAACCGAAGATTTGACTATGCACCTGTAGTGTAACAACAACTGTGTTTATGTAGCATGACCTTGCAAAGGACTGTTAGTATCTGCAATATTTTTACTTTTTCCACTCATTGTCTGGAATCTGGCACTGGTCGGGTGATTGACAAGGTTCTTATGAAAGCAGAATGAGTTAAAAGAAATTAAATTCTGTCTCTGGAATCAGACTGGAACAACAGCTATGGTGCACATTTCTGTTTGTATGGATGGTATCTGTATGAACATGCATACATGTTGTAGCCATAGCTAAGTAGCTGTTGAAATTTTGCCTTTAGAGATCACATTTCTACACAGTATCTGACCAAAATGTACAGAGATGTAGATTAATAGTCAACAACTGCATAAAATATGAAAAATGTGCATAAATCAGGGCCACAAAAGCATATCACAGCTCAATATTTATTTTCTTTAAGTAAGGAGCAAAGGACATATTATCCTTTTTGTCTCTGAAAATGTTAATCACGATTGAAAAAGATTATTTATGACAATAACAAGTAAAATTTTTTATTCTGATAATCAGCAAACTGAAAATGATTTTGTTTGCACTGAAAATGTATTCTTGAGAATAGAAACATAGAAACATAGAAACATAGAAACATAGAATTTCTAGGTTGGAAGAGACCTCAAGGTCATCGAGTCCAACCTCCAACCTAACGCTAACAGTCCCCACTAAACCATATCCCTAAGCTCTACAATTAGAATGTCTTGTCTAATATAAAATTAACAAATATTTATGAAGTTATTGTTTTATCTCATTTCAAAATTTTCATTTTTGCTATGAAGAAAAATTTCCACTATAAATCTTAAACCTGGCCAATTGTGTATGTGACCTCTCCTATTAAGGCACAGCAGAAAAAATATATAAATTTATTCTTTCAAGTAAATGTATATTTCCATATATTTTATAATGTTTAAGAATTCAAAGGTTTTACTTTGCATCCTTAATAATTAAAAATTGTCTTCTGTAGGTTGGTACCACAAATATAAGCCATATGTTAACACCAAGAGGAAAAGTTTATGCTGAACTAACAGTCTCTCAACTGTATCCAGGAGAATTTATGCTTATAACTGGCTCAGGGTCAGAACTCCATGATCTGAGGTGAGTTTTTTTTTGATACAGTAAGTACATAGTGCCATACAGTCACATTAATATAGAAACCTTTTTTATTAAGTGCCAAATTCTTAATTATTGCTCAATAATCCTTGCACTAGGTTCAAGAGAATTCTACTTATTCATTGATCTTGGTTTCTTAGAAACTCAATCAAGTTGAATCCTGAAATATTATCAGTTGAATACTGGATTAATTGTTGGTGTAAAAGGTGGATAGAATAATTTACTGATAGTTATGTAATATACTCTAATGTGAGTAGTTCTTGTTTTGTTATTGAGCTTGTTTGGATTTGGCATTGTATGATGGAACACAGCACAGTTGTCCCTTTCTAGTGTTTTCTCTTACGCAAAAAAGAGAATTGGCTTTTAACACAGATGACCCCAGATACAATGACCTGGCCAGCAGAGATGGGTAATACAGTCTTCCTGATACTGTGATAATGTCTTCTGCTTTGGGCTCTGGGGTCACAAAGTGAAATAAAAGAAATAAAGGAGCTAGAAGCAGTTGCAGCTTGACTTGTTTTCATTTGTTGTTGTTGTTGTTGTTTTTTTCAATTACATGCACATTGGAAATGACATTTCTAGTGCTATTAGTAGCTGTACACACATACTGAAAAAAAAAATATTCTTATGGGAGATTGCTGACAAATCAGTTCTTCAAAATGAATCAATACATAAAGGACTGACATTTGCTGCCCTAACACATGATGAATAATGTACTGCTTCATAACAGTCCCAGTAGGACCATTGGCACATTCAGGAACCAAATGCAAGTAAGAAAGTCTAGGCCTAATGTATTTACTTCTAAAGAATTTCTATCATCTTATTTTGTATTCCCCTGGGCCTGAGATCTTTAAACACTTTTTAACAAAACAGTAACTTATATTATTTCAAATATATTTCTTTTATTTATTTTACAAAATTCCTGAAAGACAGTACCCAGGTGATGCATTTAATTCAAGCAAGACTCAAAACTAAACTTTCTGGCAATACTGTAAATATTATATTCAGGAAGCAACAATCCCATTTGTACATTTCTGTTAACACAGAAATTTATCTTGAGGTTTCTTACGTTCATTGTATTTATATCTTTTTGTATGTCAAGTTTTATTAACACATGAATCCAAAGGCAGATTGATGTTCAGTCTTACAATATCACTTCTTTCTCTTATCTTGGAAATAGAAAAGAAGTAGTCAGCATGGATTAACCAAGAAGTCATGCTTGTCCAAGCTGTTAAGTTTCTATGATGGAATGGCTAGCCTAGTAGATAAGGGGAGAGTGGTGGGTATTGTCCACTTGGAGTTCAGTAAGGCCTTTTACACTGTTCCCCATAAGATCCTTGTAGACAAGTTGTTGATGTATGAGCTAGATGGGCAGACAGGGAGGTGGATTGAAAAGTGTCTGAATGGCTGAGCCCAGAGGGTGGTGGTCAGTGGTGCAAAGTCTAGTTGGAGGCCAGTAACGAGTGGTGTACCTACCAGGGGTCAATGCTGGGTCCAGTCTTGTATAACACCTTCTTCATTAATGATCTGAATGATGGGGCATAGTATACCCACTGCAAGTTTGCAGATGACATAAAACTGGTAGGATATGCCAGACTGATATGCCAGAGTGTTTTCAGTGTAGTGCCATCCAGAGGACCTCAACAGTCTAATGAAATGGGCTGGTAGGAGCCTCATGATGTTCAACAAGAACTGCAGAGTCCTGCACCTGAGAAGGAACAACCTCTTGCAGCAATAAATACTGGGGGCAAGCCACCTGGAAACAAGCTTGGCAGAAAAGTCCTGGGGGTCCTGGTGGACACCAAGGTGAACATGTGCCAGTAGTGTGCCTTACAGCAAAGAAAGCTAATGGTATTCTGTGCTGCAGTAGGCAAAATACTGCCAGCAGGTTGAGCAGATTCTCCTCCCTTCAGTACTGGTGAGGCCATACCTGGAGTACTGTGTCCAGTTCTTGGCTCCCCATTAGAAGAGAGACCTGGACATTCTGGAGAGAATCCAGTGAAGGGCCATAAAGATGGTGAAGAGGCTGGAGCGTCTCTCCTATGAAGAAAGGTTGAGAGATTTGAGATTTGAGATTTGAGACGCTTAGCCTGGGTAGGAGAAGACTTATAAGAAAACTTGTCAATGTATGTATAAATGCCTGAAGGGAGGGTGCAAAGAGGAAGGAACCAAGCTTTTCTTGGTGATGCCCAGTGGCAGGACAAGACACAGTGGGTACAAACTGCAACACAGGAGATTCTGTATAAACATTAGCAAATGTTTTTTTTTTCATTGTGTGGGTGACAGAGCACCAGCATAGGAAGCCCAGAGAGGTTGTGAAGTCTGCCTCCATGGAGATACACAAAAGATGCCTGCATGTGGTTCTGGGAATCCTGTTCTAGGTGTCCCTGCTCAAGGAGGAATTGGACTAGATAACCCCCGGAGGTCCTGTCCACTCTCAACTATTCTGTGATTTTGGGATTCCACCCATTTAAATTCTCAGCTTTCATTACTGTACCACAGATAACTGTGTTCCTATACCGGTTATCTCGACAGAAGGTGACAGTAACAAAAAAAACACTTCCTTTTTAATGTTTATATGAATCAGTTATTTTTGATGTATAAAATTAACATCACTGTTGTGTTTTACATGCAGATGGATAGAAGAGGAGATAGTGAGAGGTGGATACAAAGTTGACATAGAAAACGTGACAGATGAGATGGGAGTACTTGGTGTAGCAGGTCCATATGCACGACAGGTCCTCCAGAAGTTGACAGCTGAGGATCTGAGTGATGTTTCATTTAAGTTTCTCCAGTCTAAACATTTGAAACTCTCCGATATTGCTGTTACTGCCATTAGGATATCATACACAGGTAAGTGATAGAGAAGAAAGACAGAATAAAAAAGGAAAGAGGACAAAAAAGACTAAAGCTAAAAATAGATTGAAAAATAAATCTCATTATGTATTCATAGGTAGTAGATGCACCACACTTTATTTTTAAATGTGTAAGAAAATGCAGTACATTGATTTTTCAGATGTGTTCTGGTCATGGTCTGTTCCAAATTTTCCAAGACCCTCTTCTCTACAATACCCTATGGTATAAATATTTATTTTACAGAACAAAAGGCCAGTTCTGATAACCTCTGTGGTATTTGCTGCAAAACCAACGTCAGGAATTGTTTTTGGATTACCGTATATTATTGTTTGTCAAGTGCCTTCAAAATGTAACACTGAAGTGCTGAATATTTGTTTTTCTCAGTTAGTTTTTATTTCTTTTTATTTCCATCTCTACTTCAATGAACTAAATTCAGGGCATTCTGAAGCAGCTGAAGTGATGAAACATACTCACTTTATTCTTGTTTACACTCGGTTACATTTGCTCTTTGCTTGCCAACTCATCACCTGCTTGTAATGCCTTTGAACTTCATTGCTAATTGTGAGTTCACTACATGACCTTCCCTTACCAGTTATATTTTATAGTTCCCTTTCTACACCTTCCCCTTCCATGTTACAGTTTCAGTTACAGTTTAAATTAAAATAATAGTACCTCTGCTTAAGATCTAGGGCAAGAACTACTCTTGTAGTTCTTGCAGGGAATTTGACTTTCTATATGATTGCAGAATTGACCTCTAATGTGAATTAACACAGCAGTGATCCCCACTTTTACCAATGAAGAGACTGCATTTATTAGGATTGTTTCATTGTTGAGTTGATTAAACTGCTAGTCTTGTTTGTCAAACAGGTGAATTGGGCTGGGAGCTGTATCATAGAAAAGAAGACTCTGTAGCTCTTTACAGTGCAATCATGGAAGCTGGCCAAAAAGAGGGAATTGACAACTTTGGAACATATGCTCTGAATGCTTTAAGGCTAGAAAAGGGCTTCCGAGCCTGGGGGGCAGAGGTCAGGAAATAAAACTTTTTAATTATTATCTCTGTTTATTTTCTTTATTTCGTTATGACTATACATCTTATAGTTAGACTTAACAAAGATAGTATTTGTTCCAGTATCTAAGTTTAGCATGAAAATAAAATTTACTTTGAACAGGCAAAAACTCTGTTATTCTGAACGATGTTTTTTCTAAATAAATATAACTGCTACACAACATTTCTTTACTGGCAAAGAGACACTTATGCTGATTTACCGATGTTTTTGTATCTTGTGCAAAATTATGAGGGTTTTGCTGAGCTCTAGTCTTCTGAAATCAAAGGTTTGGCCGATAGGTTCTGAAAACATTTTATTTTTGTAGTAACTATGTCATGGGAGGCCAATTATTTTTACTTCATAATGTGTTTGGAACTTTTTCATTTCTCATTAGCTTCTTTCTGCTGAATTTGCTCATTCACAGTAAAGAACTACTCAGGGGAGCTAGAGAATTTGTGGAAAATCATTATAATTTCCGCTTACCTGATTTTTTTTTTCTAGTTCTTTGGAAAGGAAAGAACTCACAAAGGTGAAATGCTGGACGTTTGGGAATCCTTTCCCTTTGTCTATGTATAACCACTTTCATTCTTGCTGCCTAACAAACCATATGTCCCTCTTCCCCTTGATGGGAAAGTGATAAAAAAAGCTGGCATTGTATTTTATTTTCATCTCCAGATAAGGCATTTTTGTGTGTTACAGTTAATGTTCATACCTCAGTTATTCAAGCTTCTGCAGGTTCCAAAGTCTTGTTTCTTACTGAAGTGTGTATTACTTTGCATACTGAAAGTTAAGTGAAAGATTTACAGATCTAAGCTTTATATTAAGGATAATAGCAGATATTCTGCTTCAAGTCACATATAGAAAGTTTATGATGTATTCAAACGGAGGCTGCACATCAGTAGTGTAGATGACATTGACCCAGGAGTAAAAAGAAGATTTCATATAATAATAGTAATAGTAATAGTAATAGTAATAATAATGAAAGTAAAACCTGTGACAGTCCCTCAGTTCCTCATCTATAAATGACCTTTTATTTTTTTTTAACAGATGAACTGTGACACAAATCCCTTGGAAGCCGGACTGGAATATTTTGTAAAGCTAAACAAGGTATATGTCCTATGATTTTTAAAGTGTTCCATTATGTACAAGGTTATATTAAGTGTATAAAAAGAAAAATGTAATTATCTGTAGAATAGAATAGGTATTAGAAAACAAACTGACCAACTATTTTCACATTATTCAAGAATAATTATGAAGTATCTTTAATATATGCATATTTAAATGCTTCTTGGTAACAAAATTATATCTTAGATGAGAAATTTGCAAGTAGTAAATTTAAGTAATAAATTTAATTTAATTTAAATCAATATCAAAAATAACTCGAGTGTGGTTTATTTTTCTAGATAAATTTTTTATGTGCTTTTGCAAGCACATATTGTCCATAAAAAAGCTGAACAAACCTGTTCATATTATGAAAACATTTGACTTGCTTAGTCTTGTTAAAGGAGTTGTCTATAGCACCTTTATCTCTGTCTATCACTTCGGTAGAGTTTTTGGATTTTTCAGAAGAACTGCTGACTGACAACTCAAATTTGAGTCAAATATAAGGTTTCATTTTGGTAAAAAAATGTAGTTTTTGACAGAATTTCTGAAGTGATCCTCCATTGTAAATTGTTACTGTCTGATTTGAATTTCAGAGAATGAGACTAGTTGAATTTAAATATGTGATAAAAGTGAAAACATATTATCTTATCTCCCTTTATTAGCAACTCCATTTTCACATGATATTAATATTTTAGGAAATCAAACTCTATTGCACTCTAATAGATAGAGAAATTGCTTGTAATTTTCTTTTCTAGTCCAAATTAAAAATAAACCATATGTCCAAACTGTGTCAAAAAGAATAATTTTTCATAAAACACTGTGAAATCTTTGCTGTGCAGCTCCAATGCCATCTGTTGCTACCAGCTAGTTTATTGACTCAAACAGCAGTTACCTGCACAGTAGATGTGAAGTTTCTAACCTAAAAACCAGGGCCTAGGTATTCCACATTAGGTGCCCTGAATTAGGCTGTATTTCTGGTTTAATCTTTTGCTTTGGATTTTCATCTGTAAAATAGAGAAAGTGCCAATGTTTTTACATAAGGGAGTGTAAGAAGAGAAAGTAGTTATTTTGAAGTATTCATTCTTTATAATGATGTAGTGTAATACAGGGACAAATTATATTCTTACTTACATTTTCCTTATATCTGAAAAGGATAAAAAATCAGATAATATATGACATTTGATAATTTTTATTATGTCATATGGAGGCACTGTGGAACTGATAAAAATAATCCCAAACTTTTAAGTTACAGCTCCATATAAGCTATAAATCTTTATCTTTGGGTAAGCAAGAGTTACAGACTCAAGTTAAACATAAAAAGGTGCTTTTGTCTATATACGATGAGTGTACTGGTTATAAGAAGAACAAACACAGGAATATACTTTTTCTCTCAAACTGTTAAACCTCTCCATATGTGTTAAATCATGATTGCTTTAATGCAGGGTTGATGAAATATCCATTCTTACCCCAGTCTAACATCAGTGTGTGCTCTAGCATGAAATACAAGTTCTGAAGTTATTCCTGCCCAATTATGGAGCTCATCCACTGGAATGGATGACAGTGGCCCTTCCTACATGTAGTCAAGCTACAGCTGTCTCCATTGGTTTGTGTAATTTTGCCCTGGTCAGAGGAAGTGTCATATGCAAAGGAAATATGGAGTCTTGTCTGTTAGGTTAAAGTTTTATTTAATCACCAAGGACTTTCCCATCTTGAGGAAAGCACTAGCAGAGAGATGAAATGGAAAATAATGTCATTGTTACTTGTTTTTCTTTCTACTTCCATTTGATATGCCTGTTTTTATTTGGTTGTTTGTTTGGTTGTTTTGTTTTGTTTTAAGTATAGGTAGGAAAGCAGCCATATACAGGAGAAGTTTATATGCCAAAATGCTCATGCAGAACATGCAAAGGCACGAATGTGCATGAAGCAATTCTTTCTTTACTGCTCTGCACTCTTCTCTGCATGGCTATTCATGGTAGACAAATACATGTGAAGTGAACCTCTAGCACAGATGCAGAATGTCAGCCTAAAACATTTGCCAGTTTTTTTTTTTTTTTTTTTTTTTTTTTTTTTTTAACTGATGTGAAGAAAGAAATAATCAATGTTTGTTTACTGACTGAGAGAAGAGGGCAGTTGTGACTGTATGTTGACACTGCGGAGGTACCTGAGTTAACTCAGATATTGGAAGCAATCTAAACACTGTAGCATGAAGCACCATGTGAGATTGTTTACTCTGCTTCTTGGCAGCTTGGGGTTGTGAGTCCCATTTTTAGTTACAATTCTCTGCATCTGGTTTGGTGTCCATTTGGCATGGCATAGACCTCCCATTATCACCTGTTCCTATTGTTAAGGAAACTCTTTTTCAAAAAGTCCATGAGATAAGCAACAAATCCTTCTGTTTGCATTCTTGGTCTGCAGGAAATTTCTGACAGGGATTATTCCTTTAACCATTCACCCCCAACTGGAGAGGGTTTATTTCTGCGTAAATTAAAACCAAAATAAACTATTCAGCTAATTATTACAGAGTGCTTCTTACTATGCAACAAGTAGCTGAAATAGCTCACAAAATGGGCAGAAAGACTTAACTTCAATATGCATGAATCTTGAGTGGTATGTCATGGAAAATGTAAACAGCTCATAAACAGATGAAAGTGAATGAACCACCAAATGACAATGAAGGTAATACAATCAGAAATATTTTAATTTCCACAAAAGAACATTCAAATGTCTGGCAAATAAATATGAAGAGATGTAAATTCCCCATAAAATTCTCATATTTCTCTGTGTGTAAATGTCTTAGTGTATACATCATCTTCAGGTACATATAGACTAGTAATTTTATTTGTGATGAGTAGTGGGAAAAAAATCTTCAAAGCTTAAGTTGATTTTTTTTTTCTTCACAATCTATTATAGCACAACAGCAAGTAAACCTGTTCTCAAGATTTCTGTGGCAAGTTTCATTTTATCAATTAAGACCAGAAGGATAGTATTGTTCTATGTATCTTCCTCTGGCTTCTGTTTAGTACCCCTTCTTTCTTCTGTTGGTGTTAGCTGCTTCCTCAGATGAGCAGAATGGACCGTGATTAAATCCTATGGTAGTAGGATTTTCAATTTAGTGTGCATGTCATCTTTGTAAATTCTTAAGAAAATCTTCCTGTTTCAGGGGTGGGATTTTTTTTTTTTTAATACCTGTTATCTTTTTATTCATCTTGTTTTACTAAATGTTCTTAGATAGCCTCACTCACTAATATTTCTTCTCATGAATAAGCACTGCTACTAAATATTCTGTAGGGTCCTAATTGGCTTTGTGGCAGGAAATTCACAGGACATCTTTAGAAAAGAAAAAGTTGCAACTCTTTGCTTCGTATAACAGGCTACCATTTTAGTTCCACCTGACATTTTCAACTTTGTATGGTTCAGGTGGTATATCATCTCTAAATGCTTTTTATTTCTCAAAATCATGGTTTAAATGTAACTCTTTTGTCAAATACCGTAGAAAATATAAACAATTACCAAATGTTAATTCCAGAGTCTCATTCTTTGTTTACCTTGCTGTATGTATAAAATTTTGTGTGTAAAATTAAAGAGACCTCCCAGTCCTGAAGGTACTATAGTCTCCCTGGGCAGTCTAGTCTAACAATTCACCATCCTTATGTTAGAAAATATTTTCTTACCATACTTCAAAGTTATAACTGATTATTATGTTCACTACTGACATACAGAAATAAAATATTATTTCCTTCGTCTTTTCAGAATATGCTTGTGTCTTCAAAATCTGCGAGCATGTGCATTTACAGTTTTCTCAAGTGGCTGATTGTTAGTAGCTTATTCTTAAAACAGCCTGATTTTCTATTGAGCATAGAGGACCCAATAAACTTAATGTTAGAGTGAAAAACAAGAAACTCTTTCAGAATGATTTTCCACGTGAATCCAGTAGTGACAACAATCTTCAGGAGTATACTGCTACAAAATTCCATATTTAACTGTTTTTTGTTTGTTCTTGTTTTGTTTTGATTTGTTTTTCTATTATTTGCTGTGCTATGTACAAGACTGCCATCTTCTGGGCACTGTCTTCAGCAACAGCTCACTGGGAGGGAAATGTGGCAGATGACGGAAAAACCCTTTGGATTCCCTCCTAATGTATTCTTCCCGGCTTCATTCAGTGCGAGAGGTTAGCTAATATGTAGCATTTGTTTCTGCTAGTAGGAATACCTTTATCAGAGACAGTGTTTCTTTACTGAAGTCCTGTTTATTTACTGGGGCAATTTATTTGTTTGGTGTTGTGCCCCATCCTCTTTAATAATTTTATTGATGTTTTGGATGAGGGAATTGAGTGCACTCTCAGTAAGTTTGCAGATGACACCAAGATGGGGGGAAGTGTTGGTCTGCTGGAGGGTAGGAAGGCACTATAGAGGGACCTGGGCAGGTTGGGTTGATGGGCAGAGGCCAATGGGATGAGGTTCAACATGGCTAAGAGCCGGGTCCTGGTGAAGGCCTGGTAAAGGGCCTGGAACACAAATCCTATGAAGAGCAGCTGAGGGTACTGGGGTTGTTTAGTTTGGAGAAGAGGAGGCTCAGGAGAGACCTTATCGCTCTCTACAACTCCCTGAAAGGAAGGTGTGGGGAGCTGGGGGTCGGCCTCTTCTCACATGTAACTAGAGATAGGACTAGAGGGAATAGCCTCAAGTTGCACCAGAAGAGGTTCAGGTGGGAAATGAGGAGACATTTCTGCTCAGAAAGAGCAGTCAGGCACTGGGACAGGTTGCCTAGGGAGGTGGTGGAGTCACCGTCCCTGGGGGTGTTCAAGGAAAGGTTGGACATGGTGTTTATGGACATGGCTTAGTGGGTGACAATGGCAGTAGGGTGATGGTTGTACCAGATGATCTTGAAGGTCTTTGCCAACCCTAATGATATTACGATTCTGTGATTCACCTTTTATTATTAGTAGTAGTAGTATTAGTATTCGTATTAGTAGTATTAGTATTAGTAGTATTATTAGTATTTCTACCAGATTATACCCACAATCTCTCTCCCTTTGTGTTTTCTTTTCTTAGGCCCACTATACCAGCACTTCCTTCCTTCCTTTCTTTCTTTCTATTTGTTTTAGCTTTGTGCTTCATTTCAGCTTCTTTCCCTGTTGACTTCTCACTATTTCTGTCTCATCTCTACCAAGCCTGCGCAGTAACTGCCTGCATTTAGAGGTCAAACAATGCTTCTAAGATAAAAAGTGTCTATGTCTTCTGACTTTTGCATTGGATTTCTATGGTGGCTTTTATGTTTACACCTATTGGGAATGTGAGTGTTTAATTACTTCCTTATTTTTTATGAACAGAAGTTGAGTGACATGCCCAGCAGAATGCAGATGGTGAATGACTGTAAATCAAAGATACCGTCCTTGAACATTGACCTACGTTCCAGCACAACTACACATGACTTGTTATCCCATGGGAAACTAAGATAAACAGCTTTAAATTGTGCCACCATCATTTTATTCCTTTGTCAAATTCAAGTAGCAAGTTCAGTCTTACATGTTCACGCCCTCCTCTTTACAGTTGTTTTGTCTCCCTCCATTCCACTCTGCCAGAACTGCCCCTCAGTTGTGCCAGTCTAAGTCTTTGTGTTACCACCGTTTAAAGAGGGGTGTTCTGCTTTAGTAAAGCAAAGAACAATGGATATTTCTAGGAAAAAAAGTTATTTTCATCATTTTACAAGTGCAGTTTTGAGAAAGAACAACCAAAGAGTTGAACTGGAAGAAAGTAAGACGTACATGCTGGCTCTGATTCTCTGCAGCATTGATGCATACATGGTCATTTATATCATCATGAGTGTAAAATGCTATTATGATCTGGTACTACTTTCTGACTCTACACTTATATCATATAGCTTGTAGCACTGTTAAGCAGTGGTATGAGATCAAAACCTTTCACCTGCAGGAGACTCGTAGGTTTCAGAGGGTTGGAGGCAAGGAGTGAAAAGGGGTTGACAGAAAAACAACCTCTTTTAGCCATTTGCATCTGCTTCCAATTTTTAATTGAATTTTGTTTTATTTAAATAACCACTGACTTTAAAATGGGAAGCGTATTTGGAAGATCATAGTAAGTGATTGATTTTTATCTTCTTGCTTCTTCTTGCAGTATAAAGCATATAATGCAGTCTTGATTTTTGGAATGCCTAATATTTGCTGACTGAGTGTGCAGGGAGCACAGCTCCAGCCCTTCAGTGCTGGACAGGCCAACCTGCTACAGCTTCTGTTAATTCCCCCTTATTGTATATGTCTGTCTATCCTTCCCTTTCTCTGACTCACATCCCTCCTGTTCAGAGAGGAACGAACATAGTAGTGATCACTGACCCCACTCCAAAACCTGGAATAAGGCAGTGTTTTGTGCCACCTCTTCTCCAAGCAAGAAAATGAGAGAGGGGAGAAGAAAGAGATTTTACTTAAGTAGGGATAATGTGGTTGGGGAAAGGCAGAAAGATATGAAAAAGAACAGTGACAGTTAAGAGGTACTAGACCCAGTGTATTTGAGGAGGACACCTTTATTTTTTTTATTATTATTTTTTTTCCTCTCTCTCTTTCACTCTATGTTTATTATGCCTATAACATTTATTCAACGTACCTTTCCACCCAAATCCTGTCCCTATTCAAATTAAGATTTAGGTGTGGAATACTCTATATAATACTCTATCATATTCTATTGTTACTTCATCTGGTGTACAGAGGGTCATGAAAACAGAAGATTTATCCCATTAATTTACACAGAGCATGAAATACAGTGGAAAAATATCTGTGGTGATTTTGTTGACTGTATTAAATTCACTCCTAGGTCACTCCCACTGTGTTCATTGGATTACATAACACAATAGACACCCACTGAGCTAGGAATTGTGAGCCAAAATAATTCAACATTTTATCAGGAGTTTATTTCTTATCAATTTCTTAGAGCTGGTCATTTGCGTACAAGAAGGACTTAGACAGATTGAATGAAAGATGCAGGTGTCATACATACTGACTGTCCATAAATCCCTTTGAAAACTGTTTTGTGTAGTGTAAACTGCAGCTTTGGTTTGCTGCAGAAAAATAAAATTATCAAATATTTGCCACCTGTGGAGTAAAATGATCCTCAGTTGTCACCCTGTGATATCATTTGGAGTGATACCCTGAAATAATTCAAGAGCATCCAAGTAAAAATAATTAATTTCAAAATATTGCATTAATGCTGTCTCCAGTGTGTTGTAATGCAATGGTTATAGCAGATTGCAGCAGCTGTTGGTGCTGCCTAACTCAGTTGGGTGGCTTTGTGTACATAATTTGGCTGTAAGCCCACATTCATAAGCAGGATACCAAATAAATTACAATACTTTGTTATTAAAAGAGATTTGCATATCTTTCCTTCCAATTAATGTTGAAGGGATATGACATTTGTTTTCCTAGAAACCCACACTTAATTCTACTAAGCTGCACAATTTAAAAAAGAAAATTGAAAGTTTTATAGGTAATTTATATTTTTTACATCCCGCAAGAAACAAGAGATTTTAATGAAGAATTAGAAACAGTATCTGTATGCCTTGTAAATCAAGCACATTTGAAACACATTTGAATTAAATTGAACTTTTCAGGATATAACACTGTGCCTCAAATCACCTAATTGGTTAAAGTCTCCTAATGTCTTAAAAAAAAAATGTGGTTTTATCTTGTGCTAGTAACTGTTACAAGATGAAAGCCTGATGAGAAGGGTAAGGCAAAAATTTATCTTTGATATGGTAATAGATGAGATAATCCATGGGCTTCCTGAAGCTATATGCTATTTGAAAATCTTAACTGATTTGTCTTTGTGAAACAATTTTCTCTTAATGCCAGTGCATAAAGTAAAAAGCACAACCTTTCTTTTTTTGCTTCTGTCTGTTAAAATGCACTCAAAAATTATACACCTAAGCCATAAATGTTGTCCTTTTCTTGCTTCTAAAAAGTGTTTTTACTTACCGTGAAAAACATTACATCTGCTCCATCTTAGTGCTTTGGGAACTCATGCCAAGATAATGAAAATTCTTCTGTGTTTTAGGCTTAGCTTAATGAGACTCTGAGCTGTAAAAGTTTTGTATTGTTTCTCCATGTCAAGTGATTGTATAGGAACAATAGGAGCTTGACACTTGACGTTGGAATTGTTTGGTGTTTCCCTTTTTCTATTCTTTGTTTCTGTTGTTTTCTTTTTCTTTTTCTTTTTCTTTTTCTTTTTCTTTTTCTTTTTCTTTTTCTTTTTCTTTTTCTTTTTCTTTTTCTTTTTCTTTTTCTTTTTCTTTTTCTTTTTCTTTTTCTTTTTCTTTTTCTTTTTCTTTTTCTTTTTCTTTTTCTTTTTCTTTTTCTTTTTCCTTTTCTTTTTCTTTTTCTTTTTCTTTTTCTTTTTTCAGAATATTCCTATTAGTGATTTATGCTGTTTTGAATGGGATTTCATCTTGCATTATGTTTAGTGTGACAACCTAAAAGAAATAGAAACAGACTGACTATTTTTCTTCTAGAAACAGGAAGCAGTTACCAAGAATAGACACTATGAGTTTGAATGAATCAGTTTCCAAAATGCTGTTTGGATTGGAACGAAAAGCCTCATGCACACACACATACACACACACTTACTCATAAATCAGAAATGAATAATGGTGGAAATGTGGTCAGTACAATTGATGTGCATACCCACAAACTGTAGAATAAGAAGAATGATTTAGTTGTATTCATATAGCTGTAATTTCTTAAGAGGTTGTTTTAAATGTTTTTAAAATGTGTGTGTGTGTGTGTGTGTGTGTGTATACATAGATATATATATATACATAGATATATATATATTATATACACTGGTGTCCAGTCATAGATTTTCAGCTATGTTGATATAATGTTCATATAAGTGTATGTTCATGTATGTATATACACATTTATATACTCATTTTATATACATACATATATATACATATCTATATACTCATTTTTGCAGACTGCATGGATGTGGGTGTGTATGTATTTTGCAAAGTCTGAATTCAGCTATGTTGATATAATGTTCATATAAGTGTATGTTCATGTATGTATATACACATTTATATACTCATTTTATATACATACATATATATACATATCTATATACTCATTTTTGCAGACTGCATGGATGTGGGTGTGTATGTATTTTGCAAAGTCTGAATTCTAGGTTACCTCTGGGTTATTTTTGCAGGTCTGAATTCTAAAAAGACAAGAAATTTTTTAAACTTCAAGGAATATAAATCCACACAGAACAAGCCCATCGCATGAAAGCCCCTAGATCCATCTCCAGGTAGCATAAGGACTACACAGTGAACTAGTTCTGAGAGTCCTGTATGACATCACTCTGATATTACTAACAGACCTAAGGATGGGGATTTAAAGACATTCCTACTGCCATTTTAGATGGCCTTAATGTGCCAGCCATAACATCCACACTGGGTTGATAATAGGATGTGAGGCTGAAGGGAGACCTATCCTCTCCTGGTTCGGCAGGTGGAGGCCCTAGGTCACAGGCCATTTTATTTGAATACTTGTGTTTAGTTCCATGGTTAGATTCCTTGAGACTAATCAACAAATGCTACATTGGCATGTTTAGGAAGGGGTTGATTCAGTGCTAACTTCACGTGTAGTATATTTGCTTCTTAGGTATCTCTCTGTCTCATGCGAAACATATTAGTCTGTGTGTCATGCTGTGGTATACCATCTCACTTGTGTTTCTACTTGTAGGTTATTCCTGTCATAAATATTTCTGTGTAACACAAAAGCAATTCTATGAAAAATGACAAGGAACTACCCAGTAACTACTTACTGTCTGATTTGAGATCCTTGCTTTATATTTTTCCAACACATCTTGAGAGTTCACAAGTCAATCCTCACAGTCCTGTCTTTTTCTGATGTGGGCTGTATTTCATGCTGCCTTTCCCCAAAATGGGGCACAAGTCTTTATCTTTAGTTGATCCACAATGATTTTCAGTCTAACTTGTCCTTAGCTGGTACATGACATCAGTTGTTTTGTACAATTGCTTGCATAGTCCAGTCTTTCAAAATTCATCAGTGCATTAATAGTTTCTTCAGAGCCTATACACAGATGTATGTGAACCTGAACAAGACGTACAGTAATAAGAACATTTTCTAACTGTGTAATACTGTATTCCAAGTACAATAGGTTGTACTTGTAGTTCCGTTATTACTGCAAAATAATGATTCAGTGCTGACGCATAAGGAGTGACAATGACAAATTCTCAGAGTACAGCACTTTAGAACTATTTATTTTGAACTTCTCTCCATAAACAGAGCACTAACTACAAATGTATTTCAAATATAGTTCTAGGATAGATCTAAGTGGTATAATTCTCTACAGAAGTTAAAGAACATTACCAGAAATAGCATTTTATCTTCAACAATATTTCCCTTCCTTCTCCTAAGCACTCACCAAATGACTAGAAATCCTGCTTCAGAAATCCTGCTACAAGAACTGTCACATTGACCTAGGACCATGTGCCTTAAAATAGCTTTCACTGTTACTCATCTTCTCAGCAAAGGCTGTAAAGCTAGAACTTGTAACTGCTATTATTTTTCTTGCCCACAGGCCAGGATGATGTGGATCTGGCAAATTAGTTGAATGCAAGTCTTTTGTTCTGTCTGATCTATGCCTTTAAACTAAAAAAATAATGAAAAAAAAAAAAAAGGCAGAATTTATAACACACTGTTCCTCGTATTTCCTGCACAGATCCAGTCTAATTACTATTTCATCCTCTGTCTGAACTGTCTGCATCATTGAAAGATGCTTTCTTTTGGCTCTTGAAGCATTCTGTCCATGACCACCAATTTTCTAACAATTCTTTCTACAGCTTGTTTTTCCAATTTGCTCCCAGCCAACCAAGTAAGGAAGTTACATCTAAGACCTAGGAGACAGCAGTGTGAGGCAAGTCAGTTTCACAGCTACTGGCAGGCGAAACAAGCTCATATCTGTGATCTGGGCTGTGGAATCAGGCTAGTTCAGCCAGCTCAACATCATCACATGCAGTGAATACTGTCACATACATCCTTTGGGATTCCAAGCTTTACAGATGGCAACCCCAGTACTTGTCACACATTTACGCCATCTGCTAGAAATGTACTTGTGTCTTCTTAGGCAAGATGGAAAAGGGAACTCCAAATGACAGTAGTATTCTGTATCTAATGTTCTTTAGTTTCCCATAAAATGGTGCCTGCGGGAAGAAAACATAGCTTAAAACAAGAACATGGTGAAAGCTGCCAGCTCTGCACCCTACCACTGAGACACCAAAGCAAACTAGTACCAAGTTACTGCTGTGGTTGCTCATAGCATTGAAATGGATGAGTGTCCACAGAGGGAAGCCAATGCTATAGGATATTCGTATTGGAATCCCATTTATTTAATAGAAACTGAAATGAAACTCTTTGTGAGTCTTCTGGCTCACCACTTTAGCTGGGCACACATCTTCCTATGTATGTGTTCCTACTACATTTGAAATTATGAATACTGAAAAGCCTAAACTCTAGAAAAACTAGTATACTGAATGAAATTACCAAGATACAATATATCAGTATAAAGTATCAAGACACAAGATACAATATACATCAAAACTTTGATTTAACCTGCATTTCATTCAGAATAAATAAATACTAGGAAAACAATTGAACACAAATATTTTTCTTTCTAACATTTTTGCATAACCTGAATAATCTAAATATCATTATTATCTGCTATTTTTTCAGCCAGCAGACTTTATAGGAAAGCAAACACTGAAGCAGATTAAAGAAAAGGGGCTCAAACGACGACTGGTATATCTCACCCTGGAAACAGATGATGTTGATCCAGAGGGAAATGAAAGTGTGTGGCATAATGGGAAGGTAAGGACTATATAGATCATGTTACAAGAGCCTAAAGTTAATTCCTCATGAACAGAATCTAACTTTGTGTTTCAAGTGTGAATATAGTATTTTTGTTTTACTGTCACAGAACACTTTGAAGGTATGATACCATTTTCTAATCATCAAGCAGGAAGCAAAGACTAACTGTACATTTCTGTAGTGAAAATGTGGAATACTACCATAGAAACTGGAGTTAGACTAAAGTACTACATCACTCACTAAATCTTCTTGCAAATTCACAATTGTCCTAAGATAATTTTTGAAATTTGCATAAAAGAAAAAAAAAAGGCAGTGAAGTTTAGGCCTCTGCAGTTCAGCTCATATTACATGTTGAAGCACTTATTAGCAGTTATATTATTGTATACAATTTATATATCTATAAAACTTTATATATATATATATATATATACACATATATGTACAGTTTTTGTTCTCAGTTAAAACTTAACTGAATAAAATAGGAACAAACTGTTTTTTTCAGGGAGCAAAACCTACCCAGTTTAAGGTGAAGCCACCCACTGAGAATGTTATGAACTGTATGATGCACTTGAAACTTACTTGATGTGTATTGTGTATAATAGAAAATTAGTATCTGAGGTGTATAGCTTTTAAAAAAAAAAAAAAAAAAAAAAAAAAAAAAGTTTAATGCTTATTTTCAACATGCATTCACTTTTTATTTTATTTTATTTTATTTTATTTTATTTTATTTTATTTTATTTTATTTTATTTTATTTTATTTTATTTTATTTTATTTTATTTTATTTTATTTTATTTTATTTTTTTAATTTCTTCCAGGTTATTGGCAACACCACATCTGGAAGTTTCAGTTACAGTGCCCAGCGAAGTCTGGCTTTTGCATATGTTCCCACAGAACTCAGCAAAGTTGGACAGAAATTGGAAGTTGAACTTTTAGGGAAAAATTACTCAGCAACTGTTATACAAGAGCCACTGGTGCTGACTGAACCAACAAGAATGCGCCTTCAGAGAAAGGGTGAAAGTCCCAAAATATAAACACAGATGAGGATACAGGAAATTGTGCAGTAGGAGATAGTTCCATTTATATGCATGAAATTAAGAGAATCAAATTATTCAGATTCATTAATTGCTGAACACAAGATCCATTCATCAGTGAGAAATTTGATTGTGTTGCCACCTTGTATGGGTTGTTCACATCGGAGATCTGAGCACGGTTAATGAACCCAATATGTTGACCCTTCTCAGTAACACTTGTGAGCAAGAAGTGGCTGGGAGTAAGATCCTTGATTCAGCTTGCTCATAGACTGGCAGATCTAAATTAATATAGGGGAGAAAGTTGTTCTTGGTATTGGCCAATAGCAAATGCTCCCTAAAGGACTGAAATATATCCAATCCATCGTTAAAAAATAATAAAGGCAATATTAAAGGCAAACTGAACTGCTATTTTATTTTTTCAGTATATCATCCTAGTGGAAATCCTCACAGATTAAAATCTAGTTCTTTCTAATGAAACAGCTGCAAGAGGTCTGTTCTTCATTATTTTATACAGATTAGCTGGTAGATTACATGTAATATTCTACAACATAAAGGATGTTATTGCTCAATCTTTGAAAAGAATTTAAACCATTGTCTCATGGATTTACTGGTCTAAATCTGACGAGTTAATAGTGACACTGAAGAACTTCTGTTCCTCCTATTCCTGTTAATTATAGATGGAACAGTAGTTAGAACCATATGTTTTTAGACAAAAATATTAACAATGGAAAAATTCAATTAAATCCACAGCAGAGGAGCTTTTTTTCAGTGTTAAATACTTGATAGCCCATAAAAGCTTGATTGAAATAAACTAAACAATGGAAACACACTGGAATATTAAAACACACTTCTGAATTCCATAATATGTTCAACAATTCTTTTGAATCACAACAACAATTTCTGACTTATAAAGAGTAACACTCACCTTTATGCTATAGATTAGACATTTCAAAAAAGTTTTTATAAGAGTAGAAACAATGTGCAAAATGCACTGTTTATTTTATTTTATTTTTTTCCAAGTAAGTGATACATCTAAATCTTTATCAAAGAAGCAAAAGTATAAATAGAATATATCAGGAGAAACACAGTTTGAACGATGAATGCTTACACTTGCTAAAGTCTTAGTGCAAGCTAACATTACATTGTGCTGCTCTGAATCTCTTTTACAATGGTCAAAATCAAACAAAAGATTTGGCAGGTTTGCTTGTAGAACGATTTTGAGTGAAAATCCCATTCAGAAATTATTCTCTGTTTTGCTTTCCCAAGTCATTTAATTCTTCTTTGCTGAACCAATCAGATGTGTTACTTTTTCTAGAGGTGATATTATTCTTAATGAGGCATTTGGCTACTATGTACCTGTAATCATTTAAGGAATCTAAAATACAGCACAATGTGATTCTGTTTTACTTAGAATATGGTGTAGGAGAGCAATTCTTAGGAATATAACTTTGAATTTCTCTATTTCTCAAGAATATGCAAATTCACTAGACTTAATATCTGGGAGTGTATGATAACAGCTATCAGAACACGGGTTCTTATATATGTTCCTAATTAGCTTTGCTATGCCAAAGCACTGTTTCAGTTATGCCTTCCACAACCTAGACATGAAGTTAGAATCAGTTACATATATATATAACTGATATATGTATATCAGTTGTATATCATGTATATATACCAGTTATATACATACATTATATATATATACATATATATATGGTGTAGCTATGAGAATATGGGATCTAGAGAGTAGGCCCAAACGCTGATTCCCTTGTGGGCTGCTCAGTGACAGCTGTAGTCACCTGGGTGTCACCCAGCTTGAGCCTTAACTAGCCAGTTAAGATTCAGTTAGCTGCAGGATTTGGGAAGCAGACAAAAACTGTGGACTGCTGTTTCTGGGACAAGGCAATACAAAAAGTTCCTTTACTGCAGCCAACTTGTAAGACCAAAACAACTCTATGTTCTTCACAAGAGGACTATCTGAGTGATTGCTGCACTCTTTTCTCTCAAGAATGGCTGTGCTTTCTACTTAACAGTGCATTCAGGAGTAGAGATAACTAAACCAGTTTTAAGCAAACATGACTAGGTATTAAAAGTATCGTAGCACAGCTATATCTCTGACTGGGCTTCCTAGTTTACCCTGCTGCTTTTTTGCAGTCCAATACCCAAACCAGCTTACTGATAAATTATTAGGATAGTTCATCACTGCAGCTTGGATAAATTGTAAGGGGAATAAGCTTTACGGCTTTACAAATCATGCCCACAGGGACCGTCACACATAAAAGTCAATGATTCATAGTCAAAAAATGAAAACAAACAAACAAAAAAAAAAAAAGAAAAGGAAAAAAAACAACAAAACAAACAAACAAACAAACAAAAAAAACAACAAATGAAGAAATGGATGAGGGTGCTCAATGGCTTCTGTGTCTTCCTGTTAACTGCTTCCTTTCATTGGGTGTTGTGATATGGTGTTGCATAAACTTCCCATGTTGACATACAACAAGGGGAAGTGAATAAGAACAGGACTGTTTAAGTATTACAAACATATTTTAAGAGGACTTCTAGCCAATCAAAATGAAATACCAGTGTGGAAATGCTGGCTGAGATATCTTTCGAGTCTCTCAAGTCACCAACATTAACTAATAGGGAAGTTTGTAATGAGGTGAAAAAATGACAGTTGGTCATCTAGGAAATCTTGTGAAATACTAAAATTTCTGTGCATGGAGAGATTAGGACCTCTCAGAATGCAGATTTCTCAGACATGTTCTATGTCACTGTTCTTTATTCTCCTTCCAACATCAGAGTACTCAAGAGTAGATGTTACTGCTGTCACTTGAACCTTTGGTCTAGGATGCCACATTGTGCCATGTTCATATTCTGTGTGGAATTATAAAGCAATGTGGATGCCATCATTTTGTCACTTTTATGACTGCTTTAATCATAGAAGTCAAAATTGAAATTTTTCAAATCCAAATTCAGAAAAGGTTGACTGAAACAGAGGGGACTGAACACCAGCCATTTTCATAGTTTATTCTTTTGATTCAAGAGATTACTCTGATATAAATAGTATTTTCTGTTTGGGAATCTATATCCCTCCAATAGTGATAAGCAAAATAAAAGAAAAAAAGAAGACAGCAGCAATATTCAGACTGTGACTGCTGCAGTATCTGCTGTGTATGTTTTAGATGGTCTGACATAATGTTTTAACTCTGGCAGCTCAGGCAATCAGGTTAGCCTATTCTGGTTGAGCAGGACAAACAGCAAAAATTCTTGACACCCCTCTATAAGGGGATATGAGCCCAGCTGTGCTAGAACACCATCTTAAATTTTAAAACATATGAGGTAAATATGTTATTATGAATTTTATAGCAAAAGTTGCATCCAACATTTCTGTTTTCACCAGCACTGCGTAGATTTTCAAAGTAATTATTCTGAATGAAAAAGAGTTATTTCCATAAGAATTTTCTGACATCCGAATGGAATATTACTTAGAACGAGGACATGGAAGTTAGTAAAATATACAGTTCTGTGAGACAACTGTGACTGGTGATGGGATCTGAACTAAAAACAAGGTAAGTCAGAACATTCCGTATAAACTCATAGTCACATATCAGCTTGTCAGAAACCCTGGAATTTTCTTTAGGGAAAAATGATGTTAGGAAAGTCTTGTTACTTCTTGTAGCAGTGTCCTATTTTAACTCGGGGCTCATTTGCCTCCTTACCGTTAAAGAAATAAATTTGGTTATCTTATTTGATTAATTTTATTAATTGTCATCGGACTCCTAAAGCTGGGGTGAACCAAAGCATGCAAGAACAGCCCTCTTCCCGAACCTTAAGCATATCAGCACTCAGTCACAGAAATTGACTCAGGGAGAAAATAAACAAGGTGTAATAGGTGTAATATGCTGAATGAAATTACAAAAAGACAACAGTAATAATTATTTATATGTAAAGAAAAAGAACTTACAGATCTAGGTATAAAGGAAGCAGTGGTAACTTGCCTTAATAGTACTCATACATTCTTCATTGTCCCTTATGAGAGAAAAATTTAACAATGAAATTAGATTTTTATTTTAATGCATCTCTTCCCCCTGAATTCCGTTTCCTCTCTCTTTCTTTTACCTCATATCAAATTTCTTCTTGCCTGGATTTCCCTGGCTCTTTGCATTACCTGCTGGATACACCTTCTTATCAACACTTCCATAATTTTCTTCCCTGCTTTCTTTTCATTATGGATTTTCCTCTCCTGTGTACTGAGTTTCAGCTACAATCTCTTCCTGTCATTTGATTTGAAATTGCCTCTTTGGCACATCCCATTTATACCACCAGAAGGTCTGAAGAAACAGCTGGAAGTGGGGAAGAGAGCAAGCAACATCTGTTTAGACAAGTATCAGGACCATTAATAATCAATACTGCTTTGGAGTTGAAAAGTTAAGGTTAAGTTGACTCCTCAAGGAAATATAAATGAATGTGTTATTGATTATTGTAGAAAAAAAAAAAAAAAAAAAAAGTGTCATCACTCGTCTTTGTTACTGTTTTCAAACCAGCAGGGAATCCTTTGTGATTTATAGAATATCTGGTAACTTCATAGGCTTACCCACTAGATTTAACTCAGAGGAGCGAGAACCTACTTTCTACAGAGACTAGTCAATCAAAAAGAAAGTAAGCAATGGTACCTGACACTTTTTTTTGTTTGTTTTTTTTTTTTTTTTTTTTCCTCTGTTAAATAGTATTTTCAGTGTGGATTTTTCTTTCACCTGTTACCAGACCACTCTGTGAAGTTATGATGACATGTATGTACCATTCCAGTTAAGTATCAAAGATGTGGTTGTTTGATTTTTAACTGGATGCTGAAATATTTATATATTCCATGGATGAACAAGATTGATCAGAGCTGACAGTTACTTCTGTCCTTCCAGAGTCTTAGCTTTTACACCAAGACTTTTAAGTAGGTTAGCAGTTGTCTATAGTGTTGCTTTAGGAGATTACATGGTTTGAAGAAACAGCCCTGTTGACATAGCTTTTATTTCTGCCTCTTGGTTTCTTCACTTCCTTCCTACACTCTTAACAGTCATAAACAACAGTTTACAGCTGGAGGTGGATCTAGACTTCTCAACCACATGACCAAAATTAGGAGAAAACAGCACTGTGTTACTCATGGCTTTGCCGAAGGAGTGGGGAGGGGAGGGGAGCAGTTAACAGTGGCAGAGGCCGTGCCCTTTCTCTGACAGGAGTATTTGCCACCTCGCACACCTCGGCTGCTTCTCCAGTGATGGTGGCAGCTTGTCTTTTTCCAGGTCTGTGGCACAGGCTGGCGAGCAGCAAGGCCATGGCTGCTTTGTGGCTGCTGCACCTTGTTTAAAGCCTTGAATAACCTCTGTGGGTAGCGCTGGAGGAGCTGTAGGCAGGGAGAAGTAGCGGTCCCATCCTTTCAATGCACTGAGTCATGTACTGGTGAGCGCTGACATGCAGGCTTGCAGGCAGCCCCATGGAAAGCCTCCGTGGTTTAAAACGGGTGTTGATCGTAGGAATTACAGGAAGATGGAATCGGAAGGCAGCATTGCCGAGATGGTTACTCAGCTGACACAGACCGCAAGCGCACACCCTGCTTTTTAAACTCATCTGACAAAGGAACCAACATCACCTCCTCGGCACTCGCCCGCAGCGGGCACCCCACCACGACTTTTCCCTCCGGCCCTCGGGGAGCGAAGGAGGCCGGGGGCGGGCCCGTGCCGCTCCCCTCGCCTCAGCCCGGCCCCGGGGCGGCGCGGCGGCTCCCTCCGCGGCCCAGTTCCTGCTGGTGCTGCCGGCCGGGGGATGGCGGGGCGGGCGGGCGTCCCGCCGCGGCTCTGCCTGCTCTGGTGCGCCCTGCGCCTGGCGGCGGCGGCGGGGGCTCGGCGTGCGGCCCCGCACCTGGTGCTGGTGCTGGCCGACGACCTGGGCTGGGGCGACGTGGGCTGGCACGGCTCGGCCATCCGGACACCGCGGCTGGACGCGCTGGGTGCGGGCGGCGTGCGGCTGGAGCGGTACTACACACAGCCGCTCTGCACGCCCTCCCGCAGCCAGCTGCTCAGCGGCCGATACCAGGTAGGGACGGGCTGTGCGGACACCAAACCCGACCGCCTCCCGCTGAGCTGCCAGCTGGGAAGTACAGGGGCGGGGTGGTGCAAGGTGCCGGGACTGACTGCCCTGCCGTGGTCCCCTTTGCTTAGGTGCTTCTGAGCACCTAAGATCCAGCCAGAAGCACTTTGTGCTATTTATTTTCCCCGCGCAGTGTTTAAATGCACCCTTAACCTGTATATCCTCCTTCACATGATGCCCCATGGCCCCCTGACAGCGTGCCCACAGGCTGATCCTAGCCTGGGTACCCAGCTTCCTACTCGTGCACATGATTCTTCACTCCGCCCCCTTTTTCTTCCCCCCCCACCCCCCACAGGTTTAAGAATTGAACTTCATAATTCTGCTATACTTTTTTTTTTTTTTTTTTTCCTTTTCCTTTCATTTTCATTGCAGCTTTGGCAAAAACAGGGGAAAAAGAAAATTAGCAAGAACAAAATGGAGGAACTGGCAAAGGATTAAATGTGTTTCAGAAACTTCCCCTTTCTTTCAAAATGTCCTGCAACTGTATTTGTCAAAGAAAGTGCTCAGGATGAAATTAAATGTTAGTGGGTGCTACCTCTTGGTGTAGCAGAGTGATTGCTCTAGGTGGGAGTTACCTTTTGCAAGCAGTGTTTGCTCTGTTCCCAGACTTAAAGAGCCAATAAGGAATAGAAAGATGTAATTTTTCTTTTCTTTTCTTTTCTTTTCTTTTCTTTTCTTTTCTTTTCTTTTCTTTTCTTTTCTTTTCTTTTCTTTTCTTTTCTTTTCTTTTCTTTTCTTTTTTTCTTTTCTTTTTTTCTTTTCTTTTTTTCTTTTCTTTTCTTTTTTTCTTTTCTTTTCTTTTTTTCTTTTCTTTTCTTTTTTTCTTTTCTTTTCTTTTTTTCTTTTCTTTTCTTTTTTTCTTTTCTTTTCTTTTTTTTTAACCAGTACTTTATTTTTTTTAATTACTTACACTATTTCTTCATATTGACTTATTCTAGAATGCAGTTCATGCTGTTAACTTGCTTGTCTACAAATGGGTCAGTGTCAACTGGACTTCGCAGCATCTGATCTTAGAATGGAAATTAGAAATGCTCGTAGTTCAGTCTTGATTTAAGTTCATCATATGTATCTGACTTGATAATTCAATATCATGTTGACCTTATTAAAAATGAGTAAAATATATTAGAAAATTGAAGTAAATTGTCTATAAAATTGAGCAGGCATTCTGTTCAGGAAACAAAACTCCACACACTTGTTAAATAGTTGTTTTATACAATGATATGGTGAACGTGATGAAGAATTACTCAAAGATTTAAGAATGTAACCTACATCTGGAGCTGGAATTCTGATAGCTGCCCTGCAGTCTATGAGAAAAAAAAAAAAAAAAAAAAAAAAAAAAAAAGAGAAAAGCTGTTGGTTTTTGAAAGTTGTAGATTTGTTTTCCTTTTTTTTTTTTTTTTTCTTTTTTTTCTTTTTTTTCCCTATAGGCTGTGGTGGAGGGAATTGCAATATTTTCCTAACTTGTATCTTCCACTATATTAATAATACTTTTCTAATGCTGCATTAAAAATAAATAAATAAATAAACAAATCCAGCTCCATTTTCAAAGAAAACTAGCAACTAATACACCCACCACTGTGTACTCATCTACTAGTCTAGTCTACTTACCCATGCACTTTATGTTAGGGCTTACTTGGTTTAAAAGTGAGTTCAGATGGTTGCTACCAGGATGATTTCAAATTAATCATTTAGCTTGCTTCACCGGAATGCTTAGTGGCATTATGAAATCTGATGTCTTGCAGTCTAGGGGGTCTTGGAGATGTTGTGCTTTGACAGAGGCAGATTACTAGAAACACTTAGTGAAAAAACAAGATATTTAAACTGGTATGTGTGTGTTTTCCCTCGTAGATCTAGGGTAGTGGGACTCTTGTTTGTCTGTGGTGTTTTTTTTAGTAAGAGATATGAGAGTTGACAAAAGTCAGCTTGTAGTACATAGTAACTGAAGAGGTTTTTTGTATCAAGCAAAATATACTACTCAGACTGTTATTACTGGTCATGCTTTTGTGAAGAGATACAAAGTTCACCACTTGTTAAGTTCAGAAACCTGGGTGGAACAGTCAGAGGTCAGATCTAGTCAGTGTCTAAACCTTGCCTGATCTCAAACATCTGATTTTTATTTTATTTTATTTGTAAAAATGCTCAACACTCACTTTGAGGATGTAAGTAAATACATACTTATGTTTATGTAATACCCATTTGGAGCAGTACTGCAAAAATAGCTTTCCTAGCCTTTGCCACCTTTTCCTCCAGTAACAATACTCCAATAAAGGCACAAGCTCTGTAGCTGTAACTGCATTGCATCTTTTTGTCCATCTGCATTCTATTTTAATTTTTGCATTCTATGTTGAGGTGCTATCCCGAGTCTTCAGGAAGACTGTAATGGTGGTAGTTACCTGTTAGGCTTTTAGACAAAAATACAACAGGCTTGATTATTTATTTATTTATTTTTATTGCGCTTGAATTATGACTGGGAAGATCCTCTTGTTAACACTGGCAGTTCTTCCTCCATGCACTCCTGACCTCATCTTTGGCTTCCTGAACTTCCATGGTGCTACATCAGTGAAACCAGCAGGCCCTAAACCTAATGCTACCCTGCTGTGTAATATTGTTTCTTTTTGGATGTGCTTATGTGTTACTGCATTGTAACTAATACCTCTTCCTTTCTTTTCCCTACTAGATCCACACAGGTTTACAACACCAAATAATCTGGCCGTGCCAGCCCAGCTGTCTACCACTAGATGAGAAACTCCTACCAGAGCTACTTAAAGATGCAGGATACGTTACTCACATGGTGGGGAAGTGGCATTTAGGGATGTACAGGAAAGAATGCCTTCCAACACGCAGAGGATTTGATACTTACTTTGGTAATGGTTAAATTTAACACGGGCAATAAATGTAGTGTTAAAAATTATGAGAAAACTGCTTGATTCTTCCAAGAAGAGCAGATATACTATGAGTGCATAAGTAATACTTGAGCATGCATATTTCCAGTGCATAACTGTTAAAAATAAGTTAGTGCCTTAAATGCATGCCCAAGCCTTATGATCTATTGAAGAAAACACTGTAATTATTGAGTGCCTCCAAAGAATTTCTCTTTAAAGATCTGTGTTTAATTTCATTCTGTGATGCTTAGAAGATTTAAGTTGTAGTGACTAGTTTCATTTTAAAAGTGTCTCTAAACTGTACTTTTTAGATCAGACAGTAGACCTCACATGCTCTGCAAATAACATTAAACTGCTAAAAAGCTGATATATTTAAATGAGAGAGAAATAAAGTCTCTTCATGCTTTGTGAATAGACTATCACTGGTTTTCCACTTCCTCTGGCAAGGAAGGTGATATGAGAGCCTTTATAAAAACAGCATACAAAATGTGGATGTTACAGGAGCTCACAAGCTGTGACACTCAGGTATTACATAAGCTAATCAATTACTCTGATTTAAAAAAAAAAAAAAAAAAAAAAAAAAAAAGGATAATGCCAGAATTAGATTGTCTGTGTGTGTGTATTACAAAGCAACTTGTAATTACTTATTACATATTTTTCCTCTCACAAAAGCTCCTGTCCAAGTATTTATTGGATGTTTAATAGTTTTGTGCAGGTATCCCACATGAATGTGAATATTTGCCTATAATAATATTTATTTCCACATTGTAATATTTATTTCAATATAATTACTTTATACTATAATATCATAATTTTTCCCCATTATGCGAATCAGGTTATCAGTAATACAGCACATAGCACCCGATACTGAATATAAAGTTGTTAACTTCCACTTGGTTGGTTTTAAAAACTTTAATTGAATGTAGGATTTCAAAACAGATAATCTTCAAAATAACTCCATAAGCTGTTGACAATAATGCTGCCCAATTCTACAATAGGGAAATTAAGATACAGAAACTTTAGCTTTGCTTATTTAAGCCCACACTCCTCTTATGTAATGTTTGGTACCTAAAAACCTATTTGTGCTATGTTCCCTAATAGATACTGGCGATTCAAATTCTAGGTGGAAAGAACTGTTCCCTTAGATTGTCTCTCTTGACTCTTCAGAGAGCTTGGGATATGGTTTCACAACTGAATTAAGATAGTAAATATGGATCGTAACATGATGGACCACTGTTTGAATCTATATGCCTCTTCTCCTGTTGGTTGTCTGCTCTCATCCCTTCACAGGATCTTATCTTATTCTTGATGGCATAGATGTAGGCTTATGCTCCTAGGAATGAGCAGGCTTTTAATACCAGGACTAAGGCTGGCTCTAGGCATAGTCATTGGGTGCCCAGCATGACACCAAGGGAATTATTTTTCAGCGTATGTGGTGGTTTAATATCCTATTCTGTTCATATAGTTCCAGTAGGAGTTGATTGCAGTTAGGGACACTCATTTGATTCTTTAGCAAGCTTTTTATTTATTTATTTATTTTGAGTAGTGATACTTGAAGTTGATGTATAAAAGTTCAAGCAAAGAAGTAAAGTTCCTCAATTTTTAGTTGTTGGTCTCAGTTTTAATTTGATTTTGCAGAACTTCACTTTTTTTTTTCCAGATTTTTTTTTCCTCAGGGTACTAGAAGATAAATCTGAAATTTAATTTTAGACGTAGTAATTATTGAGATTGGAATGATTTCAAAGAGTTTTGTTTCTGGTCAATAAAAAACAATGGCACTCAATGCTTAACAGGGTAGCCCTTGATAGGAGAAAATTTATACGTCTAGAATTTATACATAGTCTTTTTCTTTTTGGTATCTTTAAATAGTAGTATCTTCTTTTCACCAGTTGGGGTCAGCAGAGGATCAGAAATTACTTTACAGTTAAAACAAACAAACAAACAAAACATTTCATACTTGGATGCATTTTAATGTTAAAAAACAAACAGACACACACACAAGCAATTCCTAACAAAATAAATTCCAAGCGTTCTAATAGAGAGAAAAGTCTTATGTGGAAAAAGCAAGTATACCAAATCAAACCAGATAAAAATTATAGTAGTACAGGAATAGGTCATTCCTTTGCTATCAGTGTGTAAGTTTGATACTAAGGTCTTTGATATAAAGTTATCCCTATATAGTGTCATTACACTGCTTTCAAACTGTTTTGTGTGCTTTGAAATTACTATTTGTAGTAGTGATAAAAAGTCTGTGTGTTAAATGTTGAGATACTTAGTCCTATCAAGTGATATCATTGCTGATTATCAAATGTTGGATGTGTGTCTCAGTTCAAAATGTCCCCCACTCCACCCACCCCCCCAAAAAAAAATGCATCTGTTTCTATGATGTTGTGTTGATCTGTTTACTTGTCATCTTTTCCTGTTCTAGGCTATCTTCTGGGGAGTGAGGATTATTATTCTCATGATCACTGCGTGCTCATCAAAGCAAAGAATGTAACACGCTGTGCTCTGGACTTCCGAGATGGAGAAGAAGTTGCAACTGGATTTAAAAACATGTATTCCACTAATTTATTTACAGAAAGAGCTATAGATCTCATAGCCAATCATAAAACCGAGAAGGTAGAGTCAGCAGTTCTTACTTTATTTGAGAATTTTAACACTGAAGAATGTTTATAAAAATGTTAATGAAGTATTAATGCGGAGAGCTACATTTGGGCTGTAAATGTGGGCTTTTCAACAGGGTACACAGAGCTAAATGTGAAAAGAGGCACTGATAAAACTTGCCTTGTCTCCCTTTTGGGATGAGTTTTGGCTGCGTAACTCTGGCCTCCTACCCTTCTCCGTTTGATTTTTGACAATAGAAGTAATGAATTTATAGAAATGATTTAGCATGTAACTAAAAGGGTACTGAAAAGCTTAGCAGGAGAATTTTCATTAAAAAAAAAACAAAAAAAAACAAAAAAAAAAAAACAAAAAAAACACTTTAGCTGTATTATGAAGAAAAGATATACACTTGCTGTTCTCCCCCAGTTTTGCCTAAGTCCTTTATCAAAGTTTTATTAGTCTGTGCTTAGGGATTAGAAGAGGCAGTAATAGAACTGTAGAATGTCCTGAGTTGGAAGGGACCCACTAGAATCATTGGGTCTAACTCCTGGCTCCACACTTAACCAACCAAAAATCAGACCCCTCTCTTTGAGAGCATTGTCCAAATGCTTCCTTGATCTCCAGCAGGCTCGGTGCTATGACCACTGCCCTGGGGAGCCTGTCCCAGTGCCCCACCACCCTCTGGGTGCAGACCCTTTCCCTAACCCCCAGCCTGACCCTCCCCTGTCCCAGCTCCATGCTGTTCCCTCGGGTCCTGTCGCTGCCCCCAGAGAGCAGAGCTCAGCGCCTGCCCCTCCGCTGCCCTTGTGAGGGAGCGGCAGGCCACCATGAGGCCTCCCCTCAGCCTGCTCTGCTCGGGGCTGAGCAAACCAAGGACCTCATCCACTCCTTACACATCTTTCCCTCTAGGCACTTCACCACCTTTGTAGCCCTCCTTTGGACGCTCTCTAATAGTTTTGTGTCCTTTTTATACTGTGGTGCCCAAAACTGCACATAACACTTGTGTTGAGGTTGCACCAGCACGGAGCAGAGCAGGACAATCCCTTCCATTGACTAGCCAGCAATGCCACCCCTGATGTACCCAAAAGTAGGGTTGTCCCTCCTGGCTGCCAGGGCACACTGCTGGTTTGTGTTCAGCTTGCTGTCGGCCAGAACCCCTGGATCCCTTTCTGTGGGGCTGGTCACCAGCCTCTTATCCCCTAGTTTGTATAAATAGCCAGGGTTGGCCCTTCCTGGGTGCAGCATCCAGCACTTGCTTCATGTGGCTGGGGATTGCCCAGCCCTCTAATTTGTCAAGATCTGTGTTCGAGACCTTTCCACACTCACTGGAGTCAAAAGTTCTGCTTAACCTATCTGCAAACTTAGTGTGCATTTTAGTCCTGCATTCAGGTCATTTATGAAAACACTGAAAAGAAAATGTAAAATTTTTTAAAATGTAACGCTGGCTCTAAAATGTAACGCTGAGGAACCATACTAGTGACTGGTCACCAGCCTGATGTAGCCCCATTTACTACAACATTTTGAGCCAGATTCATCAGCTAATTGATCTCCGTTGTATTATATTCTTGTCTAGTTGTATGCTGAATATTTTGTCCAGAAGGATACTGAGAGAAACTGTTGAAAGCTTTGCTGAAGTCCAGAAAGAACATGTCTATTAGTTTCCATTGTTCAGCTAGATGGGTAAACTTTTCATAAAAGGAAATTAAGTTAGTTAAACAGGACATTCCCCTTGTAAACCTATTTTGGCTATGACCAATGGCAGCATTTTTTTTTTCCAAGTGTTTTCCAACAACTCCCAGAATAATCTTGTCCATAATTTTACCAGATACTAAAGTGGGAAGTTGAATACATTTCTGTAGCTGTTAATTATCAGGACTGCTTTTCATACAGCAACTTTTTTGTTTAGTACTTTACATTCAACTAACTTATTTTCTGTCCTTTCCACCCCAGCCCCTCTTTCTCTACCTTGCTTTTCAGTCTGTTCATGAGCCTCTTGAGGTCCCTGAAGAATACATGAAACCCTACTCCTCCATTAAAGATGAGAAGAGGCGCCATTATGCGGGAATGGTGACTCTTATGGATGAAGCTGTAGGAAATCTTACTGATGCTCTGAAAAGATATGGTCTTTGGGATAATACTGTTCTTGTTTTCTCTACTGGTAAGTTAGTTTGAATATTCTTTTCGTAATATCTTTGATACAGTGTCTAACAAGCTGAATGCAGACACATCTGGCCCCTCTGTCTTTCCTCAATATATTTTGTAATTACGGAAGGGCTGTCTTATGGCTGTCTTATGTATGACTAAAACAAATCTGAAGAAGTATCAGAGAAAATGGAGGATACTCCTATCAGAGTAGGAACAGTGTTGTGAAAGCAGAGGAGTGAAGTGAAGTTGGAGGCATCTTAATAGGTGTGAGGTCACTGTATACCTATCCGAATTGAATCCTTATTGAGAGGATGTTGTATGTCATATTCATATGTCCTGATCAATATAGGTAGCTGTCTGCTCAGTCTACAAATTGCCACCTATTGCAGGAAGTTCAAACTGCCAGACAGCAAGTACTTTGAAGACAAAACTCTTTCTTTCTCCTACTTTTACATAACGTGTAATTTTTGCAGTTTCTTCCTTGAAATATTTCACTGGCACATTACTCCCATGAAGAAGAGGTGTGTTAATAAAAAAAAAAAACTTAATATGTGATGATACAATCTAGGTTGCCAAATTACAAGCTAAAATTGTGTATGTATTAGCATATGATCTAGTTTCTAGAGTATTAGGAGAATATAAATAATGGATTATAAAACTTTTATCTTTGTTTCCAAACTTGGAATGAAGTGGAACCTTTTCAAAATACAGATGCTTGGCAAGGTTTCAGGAAAATAGACAATATTGTTTGGTTGGCAGTGGGAAGTCACCTTTCAGTGCTTAAAATTGCTTGTTTGTCCAGGCTTTACACATCAAGGCTGTTAAAATGGCAAATTCATTTTCTTTGAACACTATGTAGAAAAACAAAGCAAGCAAGCAACCGAAAACCACTTCTCCCCCAAAAGAGATCCAAATGCAAAAACCCAAACTCAAGACTTGATTAAAATGAAGTGACATATTTTGAGTTTATCAGCTGTTTTGTATAGCACTTGAAATCTTGAAACAACATTCTAAGTCCAAGTCTGTTTGCCTTGTAGTGGTTCATTTGTGTCCAGGTTTTGTCTCTGATAGGATTCGATAACTTTTTTGTGCTTATTTTTGTTTACAATGTTTTCATATTTAGAACCAAAATTAAACAGCAAAGCCATATGGAAAATGATAGCAATGCTTATTCCATGTGGAAAAAATCCACTCTTTGTTCATGGGGTCCTAACAGAGTGTTTTCAGTAATGTTTTTCAGTACGTTATGGAATAAAACTAAAGACATCTGAGCTGAAAGTTTAGAGAATAACTGAATTAGAGAGATATATTTATTTATATTTTATAAAACACTTTCTTCCAAATAGAGTATGCCTTGCTTTTAACAGTAGTTATCTCATAATCAATTACAGGTACATTTCAACAGGAGTCAGACAGTCAGGAGAATCCAGTATCTGTCCTGTCTAATGGGACTTGTCTTGACTTAATTGATGTTTTAAACTGCCGGGAATGGAATTTAATATGATTGAAATGTAAGGAAATTGTGCCTAGATCAAGGAGATCGCAGGCAGTGATTCATTTTTTCCATTGTTCTTTCCTCAGTTCACACAAGTGTTCTTTACAGGCATAAAACATTGCATGCATTAAAGATCAAGCTTCCAAAACAACAAATGTTGAAATCATTAAGTATTGGAAAAAAGAGGTGTGAAATCTATTCAGCTTTTCTATATTCTATCTATCACTTTTGCAGATGGTGTGTTTCAAAATGGGCATCAGAAAGTGGTTGAAAAGAAACTTGAGAGGGTCTGTAGTTGGGTGTCTTGTGCAGAGAATTATACTATGTGAGATCTCTCTGCAAGTTATTTGCACAGCTTGCAAGTTCTTTATAACTGGGAGTGTTAGTGTGCATTGGTACTTATGGTATGGTGTTACTTAAGTAATGATTTTGGGAATTGGGTCTGCAGTCTGGCTTGAGATACTTTTTATAGTAAAACCAATGCTCCTGTGTGTTCTAACTGTAGGACATGCCCCTAACTCTTTTTTCATACACATTTTTTTTCTGGTATACTTCTTAAAAATATTTTTTCAGCTCTACAGGGGCTGCCCAATGCTCTTGTGGAACATGTAGACCCTCCTCTTGCTCAATATGACAAAAGATGCACATTTTCCTATATGATTAGGAATTCTCTTCAAAATATTTCTTCCTCTCTTGCAGAGCTAAGAATCAATAGGGTCATTTTAAGGGTTCAAATGAGGACTACAAGGGAGAACTTAGAGAAGGATAAATAGTATCCATAATTTTATTGAACAGTGGCTGCATGTCTCTTCAGCATAGTAGCTAAAGACACGGGACTATGAAAGCACCCACTGTTTTATTATGTGGTTTGATAAGCATTGTGTTGGAGAACTGTAGAGAAAAAAGAAGTGAAGAACGTATTTTTGCTGTACATTTTACTAGGTTTGTTACTTTTCCCCTCTAGTTGTGGCCAATATTCACATTTGGATGTTTGCATCTTACTACTTCAAAATTCACAGAAAAAATATAGAAATTACAGTAATTGTTTGCTATTGTTTGCTGTGCCACATAGCATTGCAACAAACATACAGTCTTCCCGTTGATTCCTTCACTGTTAAGTATCAAACCCAAAATGAAAGATGTCTATTTAGTGGGTGCCAGTATGGCACTATCTAGTTCTGGACTAGAACTTGACATACTCTTTGCTCTCACAATAGATTTCTTTTTGTTAAACTCTTGAGTGTTTCTTCCTATTAGTATATGTAATTGCTAAACCAAGATTCACTTGAAAATATGCCAGTTGGCAAATGGAACTATTGCACATTTTAAAAGGGCTTTGTAAATTGTGTAGATCTCCAGTTCCACTTTTAAGGAAGTAAAAAGCTTGACAGAAATACTGCGCCAAGAATTAAGTACTTTGGTCATTAATGAAGTCTCACCATGCCTCAGTAGTATACTGTGTAAATCAACATCTCAGGTGTCTTCTTGAACAGATTCATAAGCTATTTCTGCAGGTAAATAAGAGGGTGGGAGGAGGATAGGATGATAGTATGTGGTGTTATATTTATGTATCAAGTAGTGGATAGAAGCAACTTCTAGACTGGTGCAATACAAAACAGAATTTGCTTTTATAGAGCAGATTTTACCCTGTAGATACAAGTACTTCTACACTAATGGAATCAGTGGTGAAAATATAGTTGTGGTCTAAGCAAAACAAGTAAAAATGAATGTTGCAGTGCCTTGGGTATCCATGGTGTTTTATTAATTTGAAATAAATAAATTTTTTAAAAATAACAAGAGATAGGGTTTGTTTTTCTTTTTGGAAACGTAAAAGAACATACCTAGAACTTTCCCGAAGAGGACCTTAATTTAAAATAACCAAAGGTCATAAGAAGCATACAAATTTAACTTAGCACTATTAAAACTGGCTTGTAGTCCAAGTTTTGCTTCAAATATAAACCTGTATTTGAGGTAAGAAGTTGGGATTTGCTGTGTATAGCACGTGTTTATAGTTTTTGCAATATACAGCAAGTGATTTGAGTAGAAACTTGCCAGCATTAGAACATAGGAATCTGACTTCTGATTTGAGTTCTATATTAGAGCTAATATCCCTTGTCTTATTTAACTTTCAGCTTTTAAATATTCTAAAAAAATTTGAAGCAAACTCCCTTACCACTGTTTCTTCCAATATGTCCAACAATTCTTAAAGGGGAATTAACACTGTAGTGTCTGGTAGTTGCCATGAGAGGGCTTTGAACAGTAAAATATGTAGATTTTTTTCTCTTCAAACCTAGGTTTACATTACTAAGAGGAAACTACATAAATCCTTTCCATAATGGAGCATGTGACAGTGATGGCTGTTTTCACTCCAAAAGATGGTCTTTTTATCATTTTAGAATTGTGATTAATAGAAGCACAAATTGTCTTGGACATACTTACTGATGTTTGTACAGCCTCTCTCATATACTCCTTTATTTTTTTCCCAAAACTTTATATTATCTTTCCCTAATAAAGAATTCGTCTTAGTCGATTTTATTTTATTTTGAGCATTTTGTGCTCTTTGTCTGATAAAATTATGTGTTTTTTTTGCTTGTGTCTAGCTTCTACTTCGGTATAAATTGGGGATCTGACTTCCACCGGACTTTTCTTGAGGGCTATTTTTATCCATATCTTTGTTCCTAAGTGAAACTCTGCTCATTCTCTTTAGTAGGTAAGGGACTTGAGAGAGACTTTTAGTTCTAGATTATCCAAAGCAACTAAAGGACAGATTGGTTAAAAGAGTTATTATCTGATTGTGTTGTTAGAGGTGCTAACTTTGAAGGTTGTGTATCAGACAGAATTTTTAGTAAGTCTGCTCAATTATAGATCTGAAGAACTGCTTTAATCTCTCTTGTCAGGAAATTCTGAAAGGTTCAGTGTACTGCCAGCAAGGGAAGTACCAGAATATCTTTTTTCCTAAAGATGAAGTAAGCACATATCTCTTGGTTGCAATTACCTTCAATGAAACAATTTATTAGAGTTTGTGTACTAGCAAATATTATTTTTATATCTTGAGTGTTTAAGCTTGTTATTATGCAGATAAGAGGTACATCTTATTGCTGTACTTGCACTGATCACAGGTATTGCATGCCAGTGATAAATAATGAAAGGTGCATGTGTTTGGTGTTTCATATTCTAGTACTGGCTTTTGTTCTTTTTATTTAAACTTTTTCCACATTAGATTATGGGAGGTAAGAATAAATGTTTTTGGAAATAATAGAGTTTCTTCTATCTAGTGTTGTGTGTTACACAGCCCATCTAGATTGATGCCCTAAGATGCAGATAATAGTAATGACTCATTGAGATGTTTTTTCAAGAATGTTATCAGAAGCAGAAATGTTGTCATATGACAGAAATCAATTTCAAAATGAAAAATGAGAAGGTGTTGATAGTCAAGAAATATAATGATTTTGTTTTCCTATTCTGAAGCCATGTGAAAACCTAAAATGTTTTGCAGAAAATGTTTATTTACTTTTTCTTTCTTATAGTATTGAATTCCCCTACCCCTCCCTTCTTTTTTCCTTGCAAAACCTAGCATTCCAAAATTGAGTTCCTGAACAGAGAATGGCCTTGTCCCAGAGATACTCACTTCTTATAATGTTTTGTGTTTTAAATTCCACAATAAGTGCAAAAATTGAATTTTTCTTCCTGTTTTGAGCAAATGTCAGTACTTAAAATGAAGTTAACTGGTAAATAAACCTCAGAAATTAATTTTGCTGGTGTCACAAGCTGGCCATTTTTGATTAAAACTTAGGTATGCTAACAGTTATTCTAGCTTTTTTTTTTTTTTTTTTTCTCGGTCTGAGAGGTAGTAATGAATGCTGAAAACAGCTTATTTTACATGTTAATGACATGTAATAATTTCACATAGCTGTTGAAAGGCTGTGTTGAACTGTGTTTACTATTAAACTATACTAATTTGTTCTGTATGATAGTGTAAAAGTAGCCTTTATACTATGTATAATAATCTTCTACATACAATTCAATGGTCTGGTTCAGTGCTTTGTCATTCACTGGGAAGAGTCCAAAGTTTTTTTTAATTATGTCTCATTTCACTTGCTTTCTGCAGACATATGAAAAGTTTGTCAGATTATTCATGGTAGTTTCACGTTAAAATTTGCCTTTGCATTTCACTTGTATTTAGTGATGGTGAATGCTGGTGTAGACCTGACAGCAGGGTCTGTAACTCTGAGACCTGTTTAATTGCTGAGGCTGCTTAAAGTAAAGGTGGTTGCCTAAAGCTGTCTGCACTAGGATCCTATTGCTGTACTGGGAAAGAGATGGGATAAAAAAAGGAAAAAGAACAGAATGAAAAAGGATATTGTGCATGCAGCTGTTATAGGACTAAGTTTGTATCTACATGTATTAGAATCTTCTATAAATCAAATTCACTTTTTCCACAAGATCTTTTTTTTTTTTTTTTCTGCATTAGAACAGTCAGGAGAGTAAACAGACAATTCTGGTAAGTTAAAAAAAATAATAATGTTGATTTATTTGAACACAACTCTGCAAAATCATGGTGCTCTGATGCATCAGAGATATTATGTTCCCTTGATGGAAAATAAAAGCCCTATGGGTGTATTTAAAGCAGGACAAAAATTACATGAGCAGAATTTTATAGGAGAAGGTGGGATTTTCTCTTCCTACTGTGCTTCCAACAGAAAGACTTCGAGTAGTTCTTCCATCTCATACACACAAAAAAAAGTTTGTATTAAGTGCTGAAAACAGAATAATGCATCATCAGCCTGAAGACACTTTTTAGAGTGGCTTTTCTCCTGCATATATTGACCCTTCCATGTTACTCTTTCTGCATCATAATGAAGTATACAACAGATGTTTTTTCATCAGCTGATCTTAACTAAATGATTGTGGTTTGTTTCCTTGAAAATGTATGTTTCATACTAGCCATCAGAGTTAGTGTGCTTACATTTTTATCACACTTGCAGCACAATTGGAAAATACAACAACAAATGGATCTTTCAAATCCATTATGGGGAAGCAGGGAAGAATATGAGTTCAAATTAAGGACAAAGTTATTCTCTAATTCCTGCTGTGAGTAACTTATCCGCAGTGTAGATCTCCGCTGTGTATGCTGTACTTTTTTTTTTTTTTTAAAACAAAACCTCAATGGGAGTTCCGTACTTGGAACATATACAGAATAAGCATTATTCATGCTGTGAAGATCAGAGGGGAGAAATTTTCCCCAAATGTGATCATTTTCTGCCATTATTGACAGTACTCTCTGTTTAACTCTGAGTCACAATCATGAGCTTAAATCACACAAAGGAAAGGCTCCGAAGTCCTTGTTTGTGACCTACACTTTCAGCAAGAATGTTGAAGGTCAAAAATGAGATGCATTTACAGAGCTGTGTGTGAAGCTGTCTAGTACTTACTCATATTGTGTCTGGCACTAGTAAATGCTATTTAATTCCCATTTGTATATACTGAATTTGCCAACAAAATTTTTAAGTTTGTTGTTGTTGTTGTTGTTGTTTTTTCTTTAAAAAGTAAAACCAAACATCTAACTGCCTGCTTATATTACTGATACTAGTGACTGATGGTAGTGTTACATCCAAGCCATGTACAAGAATTCTGCATGCAAGGCTTTGCTCATCAGGGCAAAGGCAAGAAAACTATGGGGATATTTGTTTTTATCCCATCCCATTCTCTGTTTGTCCCTATGTCTACCTTTTGTTTACCTTGTCTAAGGTTGTCTGCCTGTTTTGTTATTCCAAATTCTGTTTGGAATTCCAAATTTTGTTATTCCTTATTTTTAGGTGAAAAATTCAGAAATTAGCTTTGTAGAAATATTGTAGGTCTCATGAATCACATGACTCATTGTTTTCAACAGCATTGAGACACTACCATGGTCAAACTGGCTTCTTAAACTTTTAAGTTATGTATGAAATAGTTTCACAGTTAACTTTTAATAGACTTTCCAGTTCTGCTTCAGTGTGGATGGACTGTTACACTGGCCTCCATATGGTTCTGATTAGGTATAAGACTATGATTGCTCATATAGCCCCAGTCCTTCAAAGGAACACGATAAATAACATTTAACAGTTGTTTACAGAATTAAACCATGGATGAATTGGGTATTCTGTCTTCTGCTATAGTTGTTACTCCTGTTAAAATCTAGTTGTTGTGGATTAAAAGAACCTATATGGTCACTGGTACTCAAAGTTGAATTACATTTAATTTTTTTTAATGCAATTAATATAAAAAAAGCAAAGCCTCACTATTGCAAAGCAAATAAAGAATTACATAAAGGAGGAGAAGAAAAGCAACATCTTCCATAGTCTAGTTTTTTGGATCATATTATTCTGGATGGTTGATAAGCTGTCCCTGGTTCATTTTCCTGTATAGTAAATGTTCTGTTAAAAGAATTGTGTTGACTGGCTGGTGATGGCAAAGTGATGGGATCACATTAGATGCTATGAGATGCAGGGTTAGAAGAGAACTCTGTTTCTGTTTTTGTTGTTTACAGTTCATTGTAAAATCTTGTAATGCAGTAGAACAACAACAGAAGAAAAAAAAGCCTTCAAAATATCACAGAATCACAGAATTTTCTAGGTTGGAAGAGACCTCAAGGTCATCGAGTCCAACCTCCAACCTAACGCTAACAGTCCCCACTAAACCATATCCCTAAGCTCTACATCTAAACGTCTTTTGAAGACTTCCAGGGATGGTGACTCCACCACTTCCCTGGGCAGCCTGTTCCAGTGCCTCACAACCCTTTCAGTGAAGAAGTTCTTCCTAACATCTAACCTAAAACTCCCCTGGCTCAACTTAAGCCCATTCCCCCTCATCCTGTCACCAGGCACGTGGGAGAACAGGCCAACCCCCACCTCGCTACAGCCTCCTTTGAGGTACCTAAAAAGAGCGATAAGGTCACCCCTGAGCCTCCTCTTCTCCAGGCTGAACAAGCCCAGCTCCCTCAGCCGCTCCTCGTAGGACTTGTTCTCCAGGCCCCTCACCAGCTTCGTCGCCCTTCTCTGCACCCGCTCAAGCACCTCGATGTCCTTCTTGTAGCGAGGGGCCCAAAACTGAACACAGTACTCGAGGTGCGGCCTCACCAGAGCTGAGTACAGGGGGACGATCACCTCCCTAGCCCTGCTGGTCACACTGTTCCTGATACAAGCCAGGATGCCGTTGGCCTTCTTGGCCACCTGAGCACACTGCTGGCTCATATTCATCTGACTATCCACCATCACTCCCAGGTCCTTCTCTGCCTGGCAGCTTTCCAACCATTCCTAGTTTGCCAGTTTGTGTTTCTTTTTAAGCTTTCATCATTCAGAGCTCGGTTGTTGCACAGTGGAAATATATCAGAAACTTTAGAGGGAAGGAATTTACTCCTTCCTTAGCTTACTAGGACTTGGTGGGTACAGCCATCCCTGATTGCCCTGCTTGACCTAGAGGTGAGCAAGTGGTGAATTGTCTTTTACTTTCTATGGGGACTATATCCTAGTACATCACCACAGATGATGGAAAAAGATTAGAAAAACTTTGGATAAATTAGTTTCCTTTTTTTTTCTCCTGATGATTCTTCTTTGCACAACCTTATATATTTCTTCCTTGTCCTGCAAGTTATTTTAGATGATGACCATGAATTTACTAATACATTGGGTACCCTTATATAATCAAGTACTATTAAATTTACTAAATATTACAATATAACTAGATGTATGCTGTTTTTCTGATCAACTGGTCTCAAAACCAAGATTAGCCTTTTGTAGATAGTCTTTTGTACATTGCTCTTACTCTTTTTAGAGCTTACAATTGTTATATAACCAACTTTTCAATTTTGAATATACAGGAAAAAGAGGAATAGTGTTTCATATCACTAGTATTCACTCACCATAGTGGATCTATACTAAATCTGTCACTTAAAGCACTGATTTTTTTAATTTTTTTTTTGTATCTGCTGTTATTGTGTTTTCTATTTGATTCTATATTGATTTTATATTGCAGATCAAATGAAAACAGTGATGGAAATAACTCTTTGAAGGAATATTGAAAAACAAAATTATAAATCATGGTTTAACAGAACAAATGCAAAGCTTGAAATTTTGTATACGTAGATGTTCAGATTTCCTCTGAAACTGATTAATGTTCTATGAAACAGCACAAAGCCATCTCACAGAAAACTATCATGTATGTTTAGAAATACTGCTTGTCCAAGAGACTTACTCTGTCAGTCATGGACACCCCTTGCTTTATGAATCAATATAGAAATGTAAGGAAAATCCATCACTAATTTGGGAAGGAAGCATACATGTACAATACTGTCTGGTCTGGATTAAGCATTTGGAAGAAGCTGCAGATGTTGTAAGATGGCCCAAGTCAAGTGTTACCTGAAAAAGATCATTTGAATCCCTGCTGAGTTCTGAATCTGTTTTCTTCCTTTGCATTTTTCTTCCATACATCTATGTTCACATGGAGTATGGCTTGGTTAGTTCATCTGTTTTGTGTACTTCTGAATATTCCAGAATTAAAGTGTGCTCCAAATAATGTGTGAGTAAAGGCTAATCTCTACAGAAGAAGCTAGAACTTCCGTATAAAACTCAGCACAACTATCTGTCGTATTCTTCTCTTTCACTTTCCAACATCCCATGTTATTCCTGTGCATACAACATAATAAATTTGTAGAAGGTTTCACTCTAGCATGTTTTAAGGCATTAAGATTTTCCCTCACTCCTTTAATTCATGGGTGAGTATAAACAGCAGAATTTACTTAGAGCCTCAGAATACAGATGTGCTGAATGCCTAGGAATTTGTGCATTTTACAGATTTAAAGTGTAAAAAAAAACCAAACAACTATCATGCATAAACAGAAGTTTTTCTAAATTACAGTATCTTATTAAAATAACTGTATCAGTTAAGAATTGGTTGACTTTAAAAATGGAAGGGATGTTTAATATCCATAGTTTTTTGCTCCTTCCTGTATATTTTCTTGATCATCCATTTCTCTAAGAAATGCTTAAAAGGGATTTAGGCATTTCATGCCATGAAATACAAATCTCTTTTCTGGGGGCTATGAAAAGACTCCCCCCTTTGGTGAGAGAAAGAATTTGCACTTTTCTTTGAAGCATGTGTAGCCACTAGGATTTCTTTTCTGGACTAAGTGGTTTCATCTGTGTGGCATTTCAGATTGGTTATTGAGTAGGATAGAAGAGAAAGATTAATTCCAGTCACTGATGATCAATATATAACATGCAAAATACAGGAAAACATTACTTTTGTCCTGCTGAAATACCTGTGCTGTCTCCTGAAAGAAAGAGATAAATAATTATATTTATGTAGTGGGATAGGATAAGAATTTTTAAAGTGTGAAAATCTCAGCTTTCTTCTGTGTTTTTGATTGCCTACAAGGAATACATTTTTGATAATTCAGGACTGTGACTTTCCATGGTTGCATGCATAAGAATCATCACATAGGTAAAATGCAGAGTAGGCTGTGGAAGAAAAGATGAGATAGTATTTTAAAGTCCTCTGATATGAAACTGATTAAAGAAATCAGGTTGGTAAATAGAAAGAGATAAAAATGTGCAGAGGGAAAGATGAGCTTTAATTTTATGAGATGAAAAAGAGATCATGGATATATTTATGAAAATGTGATTAGATGAATACACCTTGAGAAGAAGAAAAAAAACAAAACAAAACAAAACAAAACACCAGGTTATATATAGTAAGAGTACCTGAGAGATAATCTTAAAAAAAAAAAAAAAAAAAAAAAAAAAAAAGTGGGAAACACTCATACACTCATTCTCTCATTCTCTCCCTCACCTCTTTAAATTGTTGAGGGAAGCAAGCTTTAGAACATACCTGGATACTCAAGCAGAACTAGCATGAACTAAAGGTGTCACCCATGGTCAATATAGATTTTCGGCAGTATTTTGCCACATTAAATTGCAGCAGTGAATAGTAGGTGCAGAGGGGATATTGTGACATAGATAAAGAAGTTATCTTGGACCATGGTCTGACACAAGAAAACAAGATATCTAGGACTGAGCGGTGATTTAGAGATGAGGGTCAAAAATAGAGCCTTCCTAGCTGTTGGATGGAAGGTAAGACTGAAGTGAGACGAGTGTCTGAAGTTACCCAGAAAAAAAAAAAAAAAAAAAAGATGATTATATACACGGTGCATGTAAAAACATACACCAAGGGAACCTTTGAGTATCAATTGTAATGGAAAATCGTAAGGAAAAGTAGAGGAAGAAACAGCAGCAGTGTCTAGGGGAGGGCACAGTGTGTCTAGCATCTACTGGCAATCTATAGTATTTAGACAGATAAAAACAGATTATCACAACAAAATGTTCTGTGGGCGTATTACACTGGTCCTAGTGTTGTCCATCTCCTATGCTTGCAGAAAAGAAGTTCCTTCTGTTGTTTGTTTGTATTTAGTGAAGCAGTGTTGGGACTATAATGGAAGGGTTTAATATTGGGAAAAATTCTATAAAATATTGAAGGCTAGAACTTAGAAAGTGTTCATCCATACTTAGAGCTAATAAAGTAGAGCAGCAAGAATTTCAAAGTAGCTGTGCACCTTAGTCATGAATATTAAGATTCGGCCATGGATGAGAAGTACCAGACCCTGTAAGCATCTGATGCAAAATTGGTTTGGAGACCCAATACCTCAGTGTCTGTTCTGGATTTTTACCATTTCATACTAATGTTTGAACTAACAAGCTCTTTTTCCCTCCTTTCATGAGGACCCTTCTTTGTATTTCATTTCCTTACAGCTCAGTCTTAGTCTTTTATCTGCTTTTTCTATACGTTCCTACTAAAGTTCTTCACACCATTTGCAATTTTTTGCATCTCTAGAGACTGTTATGTGCCTGCAATGACTGGAATATCTGTCTCCTACTGTACATCATCTCTACATCTTCAAATTTCTCTTTAAGCAGGAAGAAACAGCCACATTTACTATACCTGAATTTTGAGCAATGCTACCATGTAGAACATGGCCTGTGCCTGTTCTTGGGTTTGACCTCTAATTGCATTTGCTTGTGTTAAAGTACAGCCAGAGCTTTGTGTACATTGAAGTGAATTAACCCTGAATTTCTATTAAGATTACAGTGTTGCTTGAACTTGGTTGGGAAGAAACAGCGGCAGTAATTTCACTTGTATTTTAAAGTAAATGACTTTAACCAACTACATGTACAAAGAAACAATTCAGCAACTGTAGTATGTGCTTTTCTTTATTAACTTCTTGAGGTCTATGTAATTAGGCTATGCAAAAGATTACTGATCAATGCAGAGAACTGCATGTATTGGAGCACTGCACTGCATTTGATACCTTGCAAGAAGATATTTTAACAAATTAAAAGTGAAATAGTTGAAATGTATTGACATCTCATATACAAAATTTTATGACAGTTTTAATAATTGTCTTCTTCAGTCTGCCTTTCTGTTTGCAATGCAACATTGCAACACGTTTTGAAATCAAGTAAACATTTATTATAAGAGGATCTTAAGAATGGCATCCTGTGCATGCTTTTTTGTAAAGTCCAGATTTTCACAATAGTATTCTTCTATTATTGCTCTCTTGGAGGAAAATACAAAAAAGTGATTTCCTTTTTTTTTTTTTTTTTTTGTTTAAGAAAGCCATGGCTGTAAATGATACAAAATTGTATCATTCTACTTGAATGTATTGGCAAGTGATGCTCCATAAATATGGCATCAAGCTTTATACCAGTGCATTTGATTGACTGAAAAAGCAAAGCCTTTTTTTTTTTTAAAGAATTTGTTTAATAATTACACTTAATCAACAACAAATGATTCACATCAACTAGGAGATGTAAACTACTGCCAATCAACAGTACTATTACAGGAAGCCAAGAACAACAGAAAGCAAAAATAAAAGAATGCACGCCTCAGGAACAGCTGTGTAGATAATGATGCTAATGAGTGTGACTGAGAAGTTAGGGGCTTCTTTTGCCCACAGTTCTCTTTTTCTGCCTATAGGTGTTTTTCTGCACACTGTGCTTTCACAGTTGATTGCCCCTGAAGTTTTTCAGATGCATTCATGTGGCTACAATGCATATGGCTTCTTGTGATTCTTTCCAATTTTGCGGTAATTTGAACAATTTTAGTAGTTACAGTGGTCTTGGTTTATTAATCCAGATAATGTTGATGGAACTAAAGAGTTAAGAGTAAGCACACGTGCAATTGTCCTAGCCTTTGCTGTTGACCTTTTGTATGATCTGAGGGTTTTTAATTATCTTAACACTTTAGATTCATTTAGTCAGAGCCAAAAGAGTGCATCTTACTGCAGTGTAACACAGATGAGGAAGCCATTGGACCTGAAGACCTTGATTAATTTAATGGGTCACCTACTCCATTATGCTGAGAAAGACTTGAAGTTGGATTTTTGAAGAAATAGTAACTCCTTTGTCAAATTGGGACTAAGGGTAAGATGGGAGTTCTTAAGTCACATAGATGGACTGGGTAGTGGTTACCTGGGAAAGCAGAAGTCTTTATGAGGAAGATAAAACTACAACTCTAAGTAGGGTACTCAGGGGAGCTCATTACACAGGATGCCATCATCCCTGCTCATGTCACCCTTATTTATGGTAAATCTGCTCATTTGATGAAATGGTAGATTTTTGCTAATGCAGCTTTGGATTGAGCAGATGGATGACAGAACCTGTGAGTAGTTTGGAGTAAATATGAAAGAAATGATGAATTCTGAGTGTTGGTGGGATTAGGGATGATAAGCAAAAGCAGATAGACTCCTTTTGCAAGCATAGACTGAACCATAAAGTGGATATGCTTTATCGCTTTAATCTCACAACAGTAGATAAGGAATTTGCAGAGAAAAGAATGCGAGGACTTTTCTGAAAATGGAAGGAATAGCTAACTTCTGAAGTATGCATGTACTGGGAAACACTGAGACACCCAAGGCCAAAGCTCTGTATATAGTGAAATAATGTCTTTGAGCAGAAGAATCTGTCAGTGCATTATGGATTTGTGTATTTATTTCCCACTATCAGGAATGGAATAGCAAACCTGTTATCCTGCAAAGGATAGAATTTCAAGGATAAAATTTCCAGGGAAAGATCATTACTGACATGTAGACATGAAAACATCAAAAACAAAATGCCTACCAAGAGCAATATATGCAATTTGACTATTTATTCGAAGCCTACTGTTTTTCTGCTGTAGATATGAACAGCTCCCTCTTGAAACTGCTGAGCATTCTATGTGTGTATCTGAGGACTGAAAGTGGTCTGTAATGCCAGAGAATTGCAAAAGGAGAGATTCCACAGCTTCAGGATTCAGGAAATATGATCAAAAGTGGCAGAAAATTCAAGGATGATAATGCTGGAGAAAGGTTGGATCATGCCAAGAGGAAATTGCTGGTTATCTTACTGAACCTACCATCGTGTCTTGCAAGCATATTTCAGTGATTCAGACAATGGGATCAATTAGAAAAAGGCATGTCTTAGCATGCAACTGGAAAAAAAATCATAAATTCTGATTACAATAACTTCTATGAAACCAAAAAAAATGAATTTAAGGGCTTTTTCTCATCACTCAGTTAAATGTCACTTTGATGTGACAAAATTAAGAAGGGGAAGAAGAATATTACATGTACTACTGCAAAAAAAAAGAAAACACACACATTAGTTTTTTCTGTTTATTTGGAGAAAATATATTCAGTTTTAGCCAGCTTAACATCTTGTTTTTTAGATTTGGCAGTATGCTACTCAGCCATTATTACTGTCATGCAGCGGAGATAAAGAAATTAATACCAAGTAAAACTTACTTTGAAGTTCATTCTGCAAGAGCGTTGTCTGCCATTTCCCCATCCTAAAAATATCCATTGCAGAAAAACTCAGATTTTTGAAAGCTGATTAATAATGTTGCTTAGATCATTGAAGGGAAAGATATTCATTTATTTATTTATGTAAACTTAATTTTTTCTTCATTATCTGTCTTTCTTATTTGTTAAAGTAGCATGGTGATGAAGCCCTTTCCTCCCATTAGCTGGATTGCACTTAGCAAAAGGCAAGGTAGCTTTTGGAACATTGGTGAATGGGCAGTAGACATTGCCTTAGACATTGCTGAACGTACCTATATAAGACCGACGCATTTTCCACCTTGTCAGTGGGTACTGAATATCTTACGGGTTTCATTTCATTTCATTGTCATCTCTAGGAGAATGGAAGTGTACAGGAGACAAAATGGTTACAACAGATCACAAAGTAATTAACATTTTTTTTTCCTTGAAGTTTAAGACTAGTGTTATAAAGATTTTTCTCAACTTTATAATTTTGTTCTGTTATTTGGTTGGGAGAATTGTCATATGGAATTTCAATTTTTGTGTTTTATGTGCTTGGATTGAGCCTAGGGACAAATACACTTGTGAAAGTACTTGCTGCTCTTTTTTCATATGTCCAGTGTGGCAGGTAATAACAAAAGAGTTCTGTTTCATTTTTATGTTCGTATGACAGCAGATGTGTGTTTCTTTTTGCTTGTGAACTGTGCCAGGATTTCCTGGGTATAGCTACAGCCCCAAGTGATTAAGAACTCAAGTCACTCCTCTCAAGAAAAAGTGATGTGAAAAACAGATGCAAATGTGTCCAATTGCATGAATCAAGTCATAGCTTGCAATGTGTAAAAGCAGTGCATGTGTCTACACTTAATATTAAAAAGGAAAAGAAAAAAAAGACATCTGGCTCATAGCAGATGAAATATAAAAAACATAGACACATAGGCAGTGTTGTGCTATTGCTAGACAAGCGAGGAACAACTGAAATGCTCGTGACACTGAATTGTGGCCCTGACACTCCTGTTGTTATGGGTGAACTTCCTAATTCCCTGTTTTGGTTGTGGCTGTTTCTGGGCTGGCTGGGGAGTTTCGACACTGACCAGTTAACATTGGCTGCAGGAGTTGTTATTGGAATGGCTGACAGCTGTCTGCCAGCCTGTCTGCACAGCCTTCCTGTGCTCACTGCTGCTCGGTTGCACACTGCTATTGTTCATCTGGAGCCTTTCTCTTAAAATCTTTCCCAGCTGTATCCTGATACGCTAAACCACTTAAATTAGCTCCAGATTGCTCTGTTTATTTTGTGTGAGATAAGTGACAAAGTGCAATCCTAGCAGTCCTCCTCAAGTAAACACAGAGGAAAAGGGGGATACAGGATATTATGATGGAAGAAGCAGATTCTGGATATAAGCATGAGGCTTTAATGTATGTAGATTAGTTCATTTGTCTCTGCTGTTTGCATGTAATTGTAAGCTTTGACAGCTTCATATCCCTGGAAGTGATTTTTTCTTTTTCCTTTTTAAATAAAAAAAAAAGAAAAAAGGTGTTATGTCAAGGTAGTATTCCTGTCTGCCCTCATCCATTCCCCCACCCCCCTCTCTCTTTTTCCCCCCGCCCCACCACAAAAAAAAAAAAAAAAAAAAAAAAAAAAAAAAAAAAGAGAGAGAGAGAGAGAAGAATTAGGGAAAAAGTGAAACAATGATCCTCTAAGGTTAGCACTCTTCCCTGAAGTCCATACACATCTTAAAGCTCTTGCTGCATCTGAAGTCACGGAAATCTGTTGTACATGACTGATCAGCCATAGATGCAAAACCAGTTTTATGCCATCTCCTGTCCTCACGTGTTAGAGTTTGCTCATCTTCTCTTACCTTACAGCTGCAACTTGAAGCACAAAACCATCAGGCCTCAGGTCAGGCATTTTCCATACATCTGGAAGTATAGATGCATTAGTTTTGGCTGTTTGGAGCTGTCTGTAAGTACAGTAACAGTTGCTGGACTTCCTGCTTTTTTCCTCCAAAAGCTGCTATAAATGTGTCCTAATTAGATCCGTTACGTTGTTTGGATAACAGCACTAGACTTGTTGTAAGAGTTCACACTGCTTCCAGAAGCAGAGGAAAAAAAACACAAATATATTCAAAATAAACTTCCGAATGCTTTTACTGAATAAAAACACCTATATGTTGCCAGCTGTTGGACAGTTTCTGGCACCTACAAGTCTTAATGCTTGGAATTTGGTGCTTCCTAGCATACTCCCAGTCATTTATCAGTCCTCTCTAGTCCTCCTTTTATGGAGGTGTTTCTGTCTACCATATGAACATCTCTATCCTACTTGGTGGGAAGAGAGGTGGGTGTGCTTGAAAATGAAATGTGAATTTAAACATTTTTCTAAGTTAAATTACCCCCTTATTTTAAATGAAAAGAGAGATCATATGAGAGGGTCTCCATTGTTCCTTTTAGTAAAGAGAAACAACTTTATTTCTTCTCTTGTCTTCACAAAGCAATTAGTTAATCAAAAGCAAGAAACTGGAGTAAGTACTATAAATTAATATTGACCATATTTCCCCTTCAAACATTCTGAGCACATATTTCATGCTAGATTATGTGCAAGTGATGGCTTTAGTGTGTCAGCAGACTTTAGTTGCAGGAGTAGCAGACACTTAAAAGATTCCCTTTTCTCTTTATTTTGAAGATGTTTTAATTTGATAATGTATTGAACTGTCCAAGGCTGCATTATAAAATTAAACAGAGTTGTGTTCTTTTTTTTTTTTTTTTCCTGGTCTTTACTCAATTTTAAAATATTGCATGGCTTTAGACAAGCCTTTCAAACAGAGCTTGGCATGGTTTATGTATTAGACAGATGTGTGCTAGATCAGCTTACTGCAGGGGCCCATGAGGAGAAATTTCAGGGTATGGGAGTTTTCTCTTACAGCTTCAGAAAATTCAGTGGTTGAAAAATGTTGGAGGTTAAGCACAGGTGAAAAACAGAAAAAAAAAATGCAGCATGTGAATTCTGGTTTTGAAAAGTACTGTATGTACAGCAAGAGCATTTTACTAGTATTTTGTAACAGTTTTCAGGAAAGAAGGGGATCTAGATGTCTGTTACTGAGAGCCAGAAAAGTAAGGCTAGATCTCCTCTTTATAGACTCTAATTGCAACAGTACTTGATGAATGATTAGATGTGAATACATTTGTGGTATCTAATTACATATATAATATCCTTGGTGCTTAGATTTTCTCTTACTTTGCCCTTAATGTAGATACATAACTTAAAATGCTTTCTTTGTGCTGGGATTTGAATAGGATAATAAAGTGGTTACATAGTCAAAAGACTTTCTTGGCACACATCACTTGATTTTTTTATTATTTTTTTTATTGACTCATCGAATACTTTGTTAAAATGTTCATTGGTTATTTTTTGTGTCAGCACATATGCATATAGGTCTGCTAAACTTCTGGATATGTAAATGCATTTTTTCTAATTGGATATGTACTTAAATTTAACAACGTTCTGATCATAAAATATTTTGCATGTCCATATTTTGAGTTATCAAACAGCTTTATTCTTTTGTTGCTTATTGCTAAAATTTATTTTTGCAGAACTTGTACTGAGACATACAGTACTAAACAGTCCAGAAAAGCTTGTCTTAGTGCAATGTTGTACTGAAAGTTTTTGTGTGATTATGTTTTTGTTGTTCTTGTTTGCTTGTTTTCTGTTAAGACTGTTACATTTCTTAAAGGAAATAACTTATTATATGCTGTATTTTGCAGAATTATCGTTGTGAATATTTTCCATATTGTTGGATTGCTTTTTGTTCTATAAATGCCAAAAACAATTGTTAAGCTAATGATAATTAGAATTGCTAGGGTACATATCTAAGAATGCCATTCTGCCTTTGTAACTGAGGTTGTATAATAAGTATCACAAATTTAAACTCTCTGGTAATATCATTTTATGAGAATGGAAGGTTTAGAACAAATACAAGTCAAAGACAATTTCTGTAAAGCCTGAATATTTTTATGAGGCTCATAGCTAAAAACAATATGTACACAAAATGTAGTCAGGAAGGGTGGGTGGGTTTTGGTGTGCTGCTGTTGTTGTTGATTTGGTTGATTTGTTGGGTGGTTGGTTGGTTTTGTTTTTTGTTTGTTTGTTTTTATTTTTGGTAAGGAGGGTGATGAGCAGCACCTTCCTTTGAGTAAGAAAGCACAGTTGAAAAGAAATACTGGAATTGAAACTGCTCAATAACAGCACCTAATACAACCCTGTATGAGTCTATGGAGAATTTTCAGGAACACTTCTTCAGGGAGCTTGTCTAGAACAATTTGCCAGGCACATGAACAGAACTGCAAGGTTTAGCTCAACTGTGGTCATAACAAGAATGCAGCAACATGAAGAATCACAAATGAGAAAAAAAAAAAAAAGGTGCTCTATTAAAAAAAAAAAAAAATGTTACTTTGCTGTAGAATCATAGAATTATTCAGGTTGGAAAAGACCTCTAAGACCATCTAGTCCAACCTTTATCCCTTTATCATAGTACTGACAAGTCCACCCCTAAACCATGCTACTAAGTTCTAAATCTACAGGTTTCTTGAAGACCTCCAGGGATGGTAACTCAGACACTTCCCTGAGCAGCCTGTTCCAATGCCACACAACACTTTCAGTAAAGAAAATATTTTTTTCTTTCAATAAAGAAGATATTTTTCCTAATATCCAACCTAAACCTCCCCTGGCGCAAATTGAGGCCATTTCCCCTTGTCTTATCACTTGGTGGTTGGGAGAACAGACCAATCCCAACCTTGCTACACCCTCCTCTAAGGTACTTGTAGAACACAGCAAGGTCTCCCCTGAGCCTCCCTTTCTCCATGTTAAACAACCCCCACTCCCTCAGCTGCTTCTCGTAAGGCTTGTTCTCTAAACCCTTCACCAGCTTCGTTGCCCTTCTCTGGACACTCTCCAACATCTCTTATACTGAGGGGCCCAAAACTGAACACAGTACTTGAGGTACAGCCTCACCAGAAGATCACCTCACTAGTCCTCCTGGACACATTATTTCTGATACAAGCCAGGATGTTCTTGCTCTTCTTGACCACCGGAGCACATTTCTGGCTCACATTCAGATGGCTATCAAACAGTGCCCCCAGGTCCTTTTCTTCCAGGCAGCTTTACAGCCACTCTTCCCCCAGGCTGTAAAGTTGCATAAGGTAGTTGTGCCCCAAGTGCAGGACCCAGCACTTAGCCTTCTTGAACCTCAAACAGTTGGCCTAGGCCCATCAGTTCAGCCCATCCAGATCCCTCTGCACAGCCCTCCTGTCCTCAAACAGATCAGCATGTGCTCCTATCCTTGTGTCCTCTGTGAACTTATGGAGGGTGTACTTGATCCCCTTGTCCAGATCATTGATAAAGATATAGCACAGTTGAAACAAGATCTAGTCTGTTGGTGGAAAAATATGTTGCTATACAACAAGGCATGTAGTTGTTTTTGAATAATACACAAAACAAAGCAAAATTATTTTCTGTATCATTTATAATTTTTAATTTAGTCACTTAAGTCCTACAGAAAAACTGACAAAGGATAAGGGAAATCTTTAAAAGTGAAGACCAGTTCCTAGTTTATTTGTACCTCTATTCTACAGTATTAATTTGAGGCAACACCATTAGCAGAAGCTGCTAAGACTGTGTGCAAGTAAAAAAGTGGTAGTAAAAGTCATAGAAGGGTAATCATTTGGACCACTGGGCCATGTGCGGAAAAAAGTCCATGGGCTGATCATGCTAAAATGTGCTTTGGAAGATGTTCTTATGGAGTTTTCACACCATCCAAAAATAAAACAAAGATCTTTTCATAGTTTTTTTAAGTAAGCATTTAATTTTACCACGTAGTCAATAATGATTTCTGTGTACATGACTAGGGGAGAATAAGCTTTTTTTTTTTCTTAAAACAAAACGAAGTCCCCAAACTGGCATTATGTATTATTACAAAATTGCTTCCATTTGAACTCCTTTCTCAACCGTAACTTCGGAACCCGTTGATATGTGAAGTCTTGGTAAAACAATTAATGTTATTAATATTGCCTCTGAATTCAATAGCAACTGGTAAATTAACTTTGCAAGGAATGCAAAATGAGATTTATGATCCTGGGAAGACCCTCGGTCAGGGTTCGTTCTGATGTCAGCACTCTTGCCATTTTCAATTTTTCCATTGTCTGAGGATGGGTAAATAATGAATGAAGTTTTTCACAGAGTTCTTATTATCTGTTGCCTATGTAGATTGTCTTCATAGTATGAAGTAGGCTGTTGCTGCAGTTACAGACTAATTCAATGAAAAAGTGAGTCAATACAAAGACTGGAATCCATACATGCTTCATTAGTTATTGCTCTCAGAATTATTTTTTTCCTGTTCCTTATTATCAAGCTCTTCTTCAAAGAGGTTATATTCATTAAGCTGTTTACTAGTTGCATACATCCCACACCACTGCATATATATAGTGCACTAGTCAGAATGGCAGCTGGCAACTCTTCAGAGAAGAGTTTGGGAGAAACAGAATGGTCCCTCTGTTTAGCTTTGTTTATTGATTCCTTAAAGAACTCCTGCAAAACATCTTTGACAGTTTACAAATTACAGATTTAACAAATTAAATTCTTTCTCATATATATGACAGTGAATATTAATAACAAAAGCAGATGTTTGTGAAGAGAAAACATTGGACTTCATTTTTTAAAGGTATAGTCAAGATGCACAAACTTTGTTTGCTTATGGTTTATATTTAAAAAAAAATCCTCTTCATAATCCTCTTCATTGCTTTTACAAAACCTACGATATTTTGAAAGACAGCTGTCTTTTGTCATACAATATACAATATTTCAATATAGATTATATTCTCTGATTTTCTATGTGAGAAATATGTTCTGTTTTCATCTAAAATCTTTTGGGAGGAAGGTACTATGGATTTTTGTTGTTTCAACTCAGTCCATTAACGTTTTTTAATTTGAACAGCAATGTATTGACTTAAAAGGGGGGAGACAGCGATTAGGTGTAAGTAGGAGTATGAGGGAAAAAAGTAAAAACAGTCCTATGTGAAATTAATTTTTTGAAGGCAAATTTTGAAGGCAAATTAGTTACCAGGCTTAAAAGAAAAGAATATTTTTTCCAGCTATTTTTGTCAAAATGGATGGCAGAAGTTCTCCAAGACTTAAAATGTATTCAGGATGTTAGAGTACTGTGTAAAATTATTTCTAAAGCAAAAGCAATTTCATCTGGAGAGCTTTATATCAATCCCTTTTATCAGGACACATGCCCCAAAGATACATTCTTATGGAAAAACTAACAAAATGTGTTGTTGCTTGTTGCTTTTGGTTTGGGGGCGTTGTGTTGGTTTGAGGCATTTTAGACCTACTAATTTTGTTAGTCAGTTCCATTGAGATTGTTTGATGTGGCAATTCTTTTGGAAGAGGGATTCAGATCCTGTCAGATTCCTGTCTTTGGATACTGAAGGACAACACAAAATTAAAAGACAGCTGTGCTACTCACAAGAGACATACACATTGGCAGAGAATGATACTAGAGATGTGAGTAGCTTTTATACACAGGGGCTCTAACTTTTGTCCAATTCCTCATCCTCAGAAATATCTACTGCCCTATTACGTACATGTATGTCACTACATGGTTCCCTCAGATCTAAGAGTTGTAGGCTCTCTCACCAGTACTTAGAGCTCTAAATACATTTCCTTTTCTTTTTTTTTTTTTTTTTTTCTTTCTCTTACTCAGTAGGAATGACATCTCTTCCCAAATCAGTGCAACACTGGTGTTTTTTACTAGTTTATACTGATTTCTCCATAGTCAGAAAGGCTGATGTTAATTCAAGGATGTACAACTTTGATCAAACCAACCTTTAAAAGTAGCTAGGATCTTTTTTTATTGTTATTTTATTTTTATTTTGTGTGTGTGTGGTGGTGGTGTTGGTTTTGTTTCTGACCTTGCTTTGCCATTTGTGCTGGCAAATACACCACCATAAATGGTTCTGGTTTTGCCATTTATGCTGGCAAATATGCCTCAAATTTCAGTTTACAGAAGAAAATCCTGTCAGAATGAAAAAGAACATCTCAGGTACCCTTTTCTTAAAATAACACAGAATGATGGAATTGATAAAAATACCAAGAGAAAATAAAAGTAGCTAAACACCTATCAAACCAAGCCAAACTAAGCCAACAACAAAGCTCATTAAAAATGTATGATGCTTCCATTTAAGAAAACAAACAAAACTGAATAAATTAGTTAGGTAATGCTTATGCCAAGTACCACCATTTCTAATTATAGCCTTATTCTCTCCCCTTTCATCCTTTCTTTATGAACAGGAGCTGGTTTGTTTTATGATTTTTATAATGCACTTAATATGTTGTGGGTACTACTGAAGTCTAAATTATACAGATGTAATTATGAAAGTTATTCTTACAGATAGGAAAAATATGCTCACTACATTTTCCAGACTATTTTGCTATTATATTTAATTAAATTCTACTTGATGTTTGTCTCCAGGAAAGAGACAATTGAAATATCATGCTTGGGGGAGGCTTGTGTTTTCAGCTGAAGTAGCAAGGCTGAAGTTTTAATAATAAGAAATGTTACAAATCAGGGCCTCTAGCTTTAGGTAGCTTGATTCCAAAAGCTTTGCTCTAGAGACTGCTGAGGTAATGTATTAGGATGAGTCATGGAGAGAAACAGTTGCAAAAATGGTTGATAAATCATTGAGGAAATGTTGTTTTGAAGTGGGTTTATAATTGGATATTGTTCTGGTGTAGAACTTGAAGCAACAATGATCCTATTTGTCTGTTACCTACATTGATATTGCCTGTGTTGTAAATGACTGGAATTTTCTGTATGGACTTCTGAGTGTGTTGCACATTCAAGATACTTTGATAAAACGTCATGAAGAGTTAGTAAGGAGTGGCTTATTTGGGAGAATATGAGGATGTCTGTATGCCCACAGAGGATCTATCTAAACATGTATCCCCTCACTGCAGCAATACCTGGTAGCATGTGCCTAGGAAGGTGTTAGAACTTGTCATTGCTGTCCTTCACCAAAAACTTTGTGATTTTTTTCTAATCTTCAGCAGCTTGTGGCTGAAGAAATTCCTGAGACGGAAAATCTGTCTTAGTGTCCTAGAATGAAATAGTTCTTTAATTTAGTCAATGATATTGATCAATGATATCAATGATATTTTAATCTTGAACTTCTCCATTGGCTTTCTGCAAACTTTGTGCAATAGCATCAATGGATAAATTATTAGTAAGATAGCATCCACAGGTGTTACATTAGAGGAAGGATATTTGTATTGGGACCACCCCTTGAGTACTGTGCTCAGTTTTTGGCCCCTTTTTTATTACCTTCCCCTGCCTTTATTATCTACTATTTGGCTTAGTATTTCATCAATACAGACTTGACTATTATCTTTTTGTATGATGAAACTTTCTACTCTTTAACGTACTGTTGATATTTGAAGTCCCAGATAGTATTTCAAACCATACAGAAACAGACATATCTAACTTTGAAAAACGATATTATTTATGTATAAACTGTCAGTGACACATCAACTCTGTTCTGCTTAACTAGAAAGGGAACTTCAAGAATCAAAACAGAAACCATCCTTTCCCTTCCTTCAAAACTTTCTTGATAACTAGGTAGAGAACTGAATCAGAAAGTAATTCTTGAATACTAATTCCTTAGGGAGAGGGAAGTAGTAAGTTAGAAATGTGAAAACAAGTGGGGTGAAGCTTGTTTTATATGTTGTTGTTTTTCCATTTACATATCAGGTAAGCTATCAAAACAAGAAAATATTGTCGTCGTGTTCCTCCCCTCCCCACTCCCCCCCCCCCTTTTTTCAATCTTATGTACTACATCTGACATTGCATATAAGTCTTTACTTATGGATATATGTTAGATAGAACCCTTGTCTCAGGGATTTTATGACAGAATTAAACTGGCATAATGTGCATGTCTTAATTAAACAACAGATAGTAATGTCTCAGGAAAAAAAAAAAAAAAAAAAAAAAAAAAAAAAAAGCAACAATAAAGATTTGACTGTAAACCAGGAAAGGTACCCTTTTCTCTCTCCATTCTTCAGTACGACATTCTACTTCTATAATTTCCTTGCTACTTTGTTGTTGATATGCTAGTTTCTATAATCCTGAATACTAGCATTAAGCAGCTAGAGATAGTAAGTAACCCGTCATACAAAGAAAATACTTAATATACTGAAGATTTGATTCCACAGTATGTCCTAAGTTCTAAAATTGTGTAGCTACTGATACCTTTTACTGTAATACCACCAAAGGTTAAGAGCTACTGAAAGCTCTGTTCCCTGAGTATTCCCAACAGGAATTCCTGTTTACACTAAGAGTAAAAGGAACTGTTGAACTGATGTCTTCTTTGTCTCTGACAACTGTTTAAATTCTCAGATCTCAGCGCTCAACATCTTTGTGTGAGAATTATTGGTAGCTAGTATTGGGTTGCATGTATTTCATACTATAAACAGTAAAACTCTTGATTTACTTATTTTTTAACCCAAGAGTGCTGCATGTATAAGCAGCCCTGCTGGAAGATAATTGGCCCACAGAGCATTGCACTTTTCAGATCATGCTATTTTTTCCCCATGTGTTTCATTTAGTTTAGGCTTCCACCTTTGAAAATCTTCCACTACATTATTCATTAGCAGAACAAAAAGAGTCTCTCAGTAGAAGGATGTTCACAGTAGGGGTTTACACTGGTCCTTAATTAATAAAACAGAAGGGAGATCATTTGGCTGTATTGCAGTTACAGTAAAGTTTTTCTGTAATCTATTGGACATGAACTTCCTGTTTCTTACCTCAAACTCCAGCTTTTTAATTAGAAAATGCTTAAAACAGAAACGTGACAGATTTTACTGAATGTTCAATGATTACTATGAAAAGTAACTTTAAACTTACTAAAATACAGAAAAATCATGCTTACAAGGATTGCTATCAATTACTCTTCTGAAATCATTAAAGCAGGTAAAAACAAGAACAGGTATACAACACAATAGTAGTAAAAGTAACTTCAAAGTGTCATGAATTCTGTCAATTTTAGGAATCTGGACATTTTTCTAAGTGTAGAAGATTGGTCAGGAAAGAGTTTAAAAAGTTACATGAGCTATCTCTAACTCATGTAGATATTTCTGTGTTACTGTAGTCAAAGTTCAACTTTTTCTATAACCATCTTGCATTTTGTTCTCACCAAACACAACAGATTCAGCATATTTCCAAATTGCTTCAACTATTTTAAGTATTCTCAAGTTTTCTCCTTTTGCCTGTGAAATCATCTGTTTTGTGTGACATCAAACAGAAAAAAATGAGAAAATTAGTACTAGACTATGAGTACATTTATTGTCCTGATACTGGAATAACAGTTTTCCATTTAAAGTGTAACTGCTTCAGAAAACAGAATAATAGTGTAGTCTGAGTACTAATGATGATAGCAACTCTTCCTATGGTCTTGAAAGTAGTTGGAATTAATTTTCTTTAAGTCCGTAGCTCCGGAAGCTTGGGATGTCTAATGATCAACAGTTGTTGTTAACAATACCTTTCTAAATCATTGCTTTGTAGTATGGTATCATTTTTGCCCAGTAATAACTTTTAATTGAGGTAATTTGCAAGATTCTTGCAAGAACTAACTTAGTTTGTAACACGTTCTGGATATGTAGTACATTGTATTAACACCTAACAGCTCTATGCAAGTAGTTGAATGTCATGTCTACATTGTGAAAATATATTTTTCACATGGGTGAATAAATGTTGTGGGGAGGATTGTTCTGTTTCTTTCTTACCACTGATTCCTTACACTTACTTGTTTTTCAGATAATGGAGGACAGACTATGGCAGGTGGAAATAACTGGCCACTCAGAGGAAGAAAATGGACTCTCTGGGAAGGAGGAGTGAGAGGAGTAGGCTTTGTTGCAAGTCCTCTACTGAAACAAACAGGTGTAGAAAGTCACGAACTAATACATATCTCTGACTGGCTGCCAACACTGGTGCACCTTGCTGGAGGACATACCAATGGCACTAAGCCTTTGGATGGCTTTGATGTTTGGAAAACTATCAGGTAACTTGCATGTCAAATCACTGAGTCAGAATTCTGGTATGAGAAGAATTTATTCAGGCCACAGAACAGAGAATGGAATTGGAGGGAAAATATTATGTTTGCTTCCCTAAAGAGGGGAAGATAAATGTGCTGTTAACTTTGCTGTCCATGAAAGAATTATCAAGATTGCAAATTAATCCTTGTCCCTGATACAAAGCCTCCATAATGTGTTAGCTTGTGTGTGTTGAATTTATAAATGTGTATGCAACATGGCAAAAACATAGTATACTTTGTCAAGAATCCTCTATCATCCAGAAGTATGCTAACTGATTTTGCAGTGTGTGGAGTGCATGTTAGTAAATTGTATGGATCCAGCCCTCCTTTCTACAGAACCAAATTGGCCATCTCTGCAGTATGCTTCTGGCATTGTACATGTGGGAAATCTATGCATACATTAAACTAATTGAATATGGATATCACTTTGATTCAGTAAGATTTGTTACATCAGTGTAGAATCTGTCAAGCTGGCCTGAAGTATGAGCATTTGGATGGGTCCTTAGCACGGTGTCCAGCGACTCAGAAAGCCTTTGAGGCTGGGTGCAATGGTAAACCTTACTTGGTTCCTGGGTTTGTAATGCTGTGCCTGATTTAAGCAAGTGCAGTGCAGAAATGCTTAGATGGCTGTAAAGAACGCAGCTTAACTCCATCTGGATTGGCACTGAGACCATGAATACCTAATGAATTTTACTGAGCTCAGTCTGACTGTGTATACTTCTTGTGCTGTCTGTATTAAATGGGATATCCCAGACCCCATTAGTTCAGATAATGGAGAGTCTTCTGTGCATTAAAATAAAAATGAGTTAAATCCCATACATTTTTCCTCTGGAGAAACATAATAAAAATGGTATCACAAATGTTAGATATTGGACCTGGGGCTCTGGGCACATCTGAATATGTGCTTATTACTGGTACACTAGGTTCACCAGAGTAAATCGAATGTAAAATAATAAATGAAATAGGCATTAACTGGTAAAGGTGATTTTTCACTGGAACAAACGATTAAAAGGAACTCTGATTTTGCCCCTTTGTGCTATTTTCAGTCAAAACTTATATTCAATCAGTCCTTCATCTTTCAAAGCTGTTCTTTTATTCTACTAAAATGGATTATAAAGACCTTAAAACCTGAGTTTCTGCAGAATTTGAAACTTCTGTGGCCAAGCTTGGTTTTGCAGAAGTTGTCTGGTCATGTTGGCTTAAATTCCTTTGTTTCTTCCTTTTCTGTGCTACATGTATTGTATTAATTGATGGGGCTAAATTTGATTGTCTATGTTCTTAGAAGCTGTTTTATTTTATTTGGTCTCTGAATATAGTTTTGAATTGCATGAGAATTGTTTAACATGGAAAGTTTAATACTGCTAAAAAGAACAAAAGAACTAGCAATTCTATTTTGTAAATGTTGTTCATCAGCAATTTAGTGTTTTGCTTCTTTTGATAGTCTTTGTTCTGTTTTTATAGCAGTCAGCCAGTATTACGGATCATTCCTTGTAAGGGTACTTACTTCTTTGCATATTATGTGTTATATAGCCTTTTGTCCCTTTCTCAGGCTTCCCACTCCAGCCTGCAGCACAAATCTTATTTATGTAGCAGTTGCTGAAACCACTGCAATGGTCTACATAGTTCATTAAGATAAATACAGATTTCAAGTATTTTAGCATTGTAGACCAAGAATTACTTTAGTTTGGAAAAAAAAAAAAAAAAAAAAAAAAAAAAAAAGATTGTTTGTACATTTAGTATGATTATTTGTTTTGAAAATGCCTTGCTTGATTTATTCCTTAGTGCTGTCTCTGTTTACGAGGAGCTATGTGGTAGCTTTCTGTCCTAGCTGGAGTTTGCAGAGATCTTGTGGTCTTGTGAACAGGTATTCTGTATGGCTCTCTTCCAAGTGGAAGAAGATAAGGATAATGTATAAATAAGGATAATGTATAAATGTATAAATGAGGCTGGGGCCATTAGCTGCCAGGAAGAAATGGAGTCCTCTGTCCAGGCAGAGATAGCAAAATGTTTTACATGCTGACGCTGCCGTGGGAAAATAACATCAGCAAGATTGTGGGCTACTGCTAAATTGCAGACTAACTTTTCTTCCAGTTGCCAGCAGAATTTCCACCTACTTTGGATTCACTTTTATACAGGCATTCTTTGTCATGGACTGATCTTCTTCAGTCTGTTTCCTTCAGTATTAAAACTATATGTGGGGAAGAAAAGGAACAGCTGCATGTCCCCTGCACACTTGTGTCACTTGAATCTTATCTCTTCTTGTAGGATCTGAATGCAGTGTTTACTAAGACTAGCCAGAAAATAGGTGACCTCAGATGTTTGTAGTTGTGCCAGCTGGGGTGCCTCTATCCAAAGTGGAAAGTCAGTTTTTGTGAATTGTTAGGCTGCTGTTTGTCTGACCTGCAGCATAAATGTCAAATTTCACATGATTTTCCCACATAATCAGGAGAAATGAGTGTACTAAATTTCATGATCATAACTCAAAAGGTCACTTGAATATTGGATAGCAAACAACGGAGGAACAATGCCCTTTTGTGACATCTGATGGAAAGTTCAAATATGTTGCTACTATAGGACCAGGTAGCTCATAATGAGTGAAATTATAAATTGCTAAGATTCTACCTCATTTAAAAAATGGAAATTAATAGTATATCACCACCTTATGTTTTTTTTTTCTCCTGCCTAGTATTTTACAAATAGCTGCATATGCTTTTTTTTTTAACATGACATTGATTAATATTAGTACTTAAAATCAATATTGATTAATATTAATTTTGATTGATATTGATTAATATTAATATTGATTAATAATAAGTTCTGATATTAGAACTAATTAGATTAATATTAAGTATCAATATTAATAGCTTTCAGCACTTAATACTTCTAAGTATTAAGAAGTATTAAAACTTAATACTTCTAAGTATTAAGTGTTGAAAGCCGTATGTATCTGCAGCTGCTCCTTTTGTACCTCCTCTGATTAATTTTGTTGAAGAACCAGAAGAAAGTTAACTGTTAGGAGCAAATAGCATGAAAACCGTAAGTTCAGAAGCACATGGTTCTTTTAGGCAAGAAAATCTCCTCTCTACATTGCTTTTTACCTACCTGTAGTTTCTTTTATACAATGCTTGGAACTGCAAAAATACAATATTCTTATTCTCCTTGTTTGAACTTCTTCTCTTGGGTTGAAATCTGTATGCTACTTAGAAGCTGTTTGACAGGGCCTTTGAACTCAAAGCCTGTCTGCTCCTTCCAATGTGATCTGATGACCTAGTAATGTAGCAAAACTGTATCACTGCAGTCATACAACCATGGAATGTTTGGGGTTGGAAAGATCTCTAAAGACCATCTAATTCCACCCCCTTGCCACAGGCAGGGACGCCTCCCTGGCAAGGACCAGGTTGCTCAAAGCCCCATCCAAGCTGGCCTTGAACAAACACTTCCAGGCATGGGGCATCTGCAGATTCTGTGGGCAACCCTGGCAGTGCCTCACAGCCCTCTGAGTAAAGAATTTCTTCCTTATAAATCTACCCTCTTTTAGTTTAAAGCCATTTCCCCATCACTCCTATCACTCCACTCCATGAACAAGAGTCCCTCCCTCTCCAGCTTTCTGGTAGGCCTTCTTTAGGTACTGGAAGGCCCTGAACGTACTGGGAGACCTAACAGAAGTAGAATGTGATTTTAAACAGAAACTGAAACAGAACAGGTTTCACTCACACTGTCATGGTCTGACACACAATCACCAAAAGATGTGTGTCTAAGATGTTGGTCCAGTGGCTAGGCACCAAGATGGGGGTTCTTAAGCCATCCATCTCACATCTGGGCCCCAGAATGCTTGTGCCCAGGGTCTGTTGCAGTGGTGCAGAGGTCAAAGAATGAAAGCAATGAAGTTCTTTCTTACATTTGTGTTCTTTGTTTGCTGACCACGCACAGGTTTTGGTTATGCTTTTTTGTCCCCTTATTGGTACTGTTAGTCCTGTCCCACCCCTGTGAGTCATCAGAAGGCATCACTGTTCTTTATCTCCAGATATCTGTGTCTTGGGAAAGTGGCCTACAAGTTGGGATCTTGATGACCTGCAAATCTGGGTGTCATTAACACAGGCCATTCTGGAAGCCTGTACTGTGTGTTTCCTGCTGTTGTCTCCATATGCAGACATTCCCAGTCTTTTTCAGTTCATACCAGTCTTGGCCCTTCTGTTGCAGTTCTTTAGAGTAAAAGAAACTAGGACATCAAAAAAGCTCTTCCATGCAAAACTGTTCAAACATATTTTTGAACCAGTAGTTCCTAGACTTGATCTTCCTCCAAGTGCCTTTGAAATTAAATTTCAATTCCTTTTAATGTCCCCAGCTTCTTTTTGAAAATGACTTAGTATAGTATCACTGTAACCACACATTTTTGGACATCCATCACACCATTCCAAAATTCACAGAGGGCAGCCACCTGGGATTCCTTGTGCCACTTCAGTTTGCAACAAAGGTTCTCAGCTTTCATCACATTCAGCTCTTGATGCTCTCCCATTCCCACCCACTGCTGAGTAGAGTGCTACAGCATGGGCAATATCCTTTTATTTTAACATTCCACTCTAAAACTTAAATCTCAAATATAAACATCCTACACAAATCACAGTAGATTCCACTTATCTAGCATCTTGAATTATCACCCATAACACAACAATATAACTGGAACTTCTAAAACCATGTATGTATTAGAAATGATATCTAAAATTTGGTAGTAATATCACTAACCTATTTTACAAAAATAGTAATTGAGAATATCAAGAATGATTAATGTAAAACAATACTAAAGTGCAACTAATCAAGGAATCTAAACTGCAGTGCATGTTTCCAAGCAAGTATCTCAAAAGGCATTTGCATTTCTAAGAAACATCTGTTTTCCAGATGCTTGCTACTTTATTGAAATAGTGATATAAGGCAAAATTAGTTTCCTTATGTAGAAATTTGCCTTGGTTGATACCACTGTTTTGATATATTTTATTTTTCAACACTGAGTGTCTACTAAGTCTATGCTCAAAAGAAGTGTTTAATTTTGCATTAACAAAAAAATGGAAAATTATGGTACTGGTTATGGTGAAGGACATGAATCAGTATGGTAGCCACTGAGAGATTCAAGATAAAATGCGGTTTAAAAAAAATAGTATTTCCCCAAAGCTTGTTAGCAGGTGAAAGCTTTCAAGTTTTACTGAGACATCTTGCCTGCTAAGTTACATTTTTTTTAATTTTTGTGATGTTGGACATATCACATTTGATTGGATGAAATAAAGTAAGATCAACTTGAATTCTTATGTACTAAATGGCTATACTAACTTGAGAAACGAAATACCTGTTTGGAAAAATTATCATTTCTATTTTTGGTGTGAATTACTGCTCACAAAAAAGCAAGTGAAAGCTTAGAGTAATTATTGCCAGAACATCTGAAATATAATTATTTTATAAAAGTGTACACAGAATCACAGAATCACAGAATTTCTAGGTTGGAAGAGACCTCAAGATCATCGAGTCCAACCTCTGACCTAACGCTAGCAGTCCCCACTAAACCATATCCCTAAGCTCTACATCTAAACGTCTTTTGAAGACTTCCAGGGATGGTGACTCCACCACTTCCCTGGGCAGCCTGTTCCAATGCCTAACAACCCTTTCAGTAAAGAAGTTCTTCCTAACATCTAACCTAAAACTCCCCTGGCTCAACTTAAGCCCATTCCCCCTTGTCCTGTCACCAGGCACGTGGGAGAACAGACCAACCCCCACCTCGCTAAAATGATATGACAGATATGACCTAGAGAAATACAAGGTATTGCAAATGCTTTTGCTGAGTGACACTGTGGGAGGTAAACACATTTACCCTGAAAAACTTTGTCTTCCTTCCCAAGGAAGCCTTCTGCCTATTTAACAACAATAAAAGTGAAAGACCACATGTAGTGGTTTTGTGCAAGTTCACTAAAGAGTAATAGATCTTTCTGTATGTTTTTAAAAAGCAGAAAACAGACTGACATTCTCAGCATAAACTAGCTGATTCTACAACCATCTCTGAATGTAGTCCAATATGTTCCAATCAATATGTTCTTACATTGAGCAATTTTTGGAAAGCAGTACCTTTTAACTGCTTAAATAAATATTCAGTCAATATGGTAGAATAATTCCCAGACAAAAGAAAAACTTCCTTATTTTTAGGGGGAGGAGCCTAAAAATAAGTATTCTAAAAATAAATGATTTTTAGATATGGTTACGCTGAAAACTGCTAAAATGGGGATCCTACAGAATCTTATTCTTGTTGCATCAGTTAGAATATATTCCTAATGCATAATATCCTTGGCAGGGCATCAGGGGACACTGAGGTCAGTTGTAGAGCTCCATAAATGGGAACTAGGACAGTGTTTAGGCATAGAGAAAGGTTTTCTTCAGGACTTTTTTCTGCCTTCCTGATGTCATTTTTTTTTTTTCTTATCAGCCAGACACTTTCTTTAATGTGCAGTGCTGCCTTCTCCTCTCTGGCTATTGTTTTGTGAATAATAAGTAGTGACTATAAACCTCCATTTTTGTGTGCAACAGAATTACGGAAATAACACCAAAACTGAACAAGCAGTTCATTACCAGTTAACAGTACTACAGAGCTTATTGTGGTAAAATTGTAAGCCTCAGGTAGTATATCTCATAGCTATATGTAAATGGTATTACCAAGTTACTAATATTAATATTCTATCCCAGAAATAAATAAGAAAATAAATAAATAAATAAATTCAATATAGAGGACCACTGCAACATGAAAAACTTAAATGAATTCACGTATAATTTTTATCTTTTGTTCTACCTGCTATGCAATAACATTCATAGCCACATTTACTGTACAGCATCCAACCTACAGATTAAAAGCCATAAAAGGAAACTACCTATGATATATGATAGTAATAATAGTAGGCTCTAGTATTGTCAATATTTTCAGTTCTGACTTTTTGAGGCCTAATCTCATAGTGTGTGAATATTGGATGTATAAATAACACATAGAAGTAAGGTACTTTTTTGTTCTGTAGATTACACTGGTGGAAGGTACTTTACTACTTAGCATAGTTCTAGTGTTTGACTTCCTTTGACAGAGTACTGAAAAAACTGGACAGAAAGGTGAGAATATCTGTCCAAGCAGTCACTACAGAGTCAGTTGCATACTTTAAATTCACATCGTACTTTAATGTGTGTAATTGGTTCATGTTATTGTTACCTATTAACGCATGGGAAAAGGCAAGTTTGACCATAACTGTAACTGGACCATCTAGAGGCAGTAGTACAGGTATATTAGATTTTGTTAAGGCTGGGCACTCCATAGTTTGGAGTGTGACCACTCCTAACGGTTAGTTAGGAGTGTGACCATCAATTAACCTATAGGTTAATTATTGTACTTTATATTAATTGCAAGGTTGTATGATCTAAGTAATTTTAATCTTTCATCTGATCTTTCTTATTAATTTTATATTTAATCAAAATGTATAAAGTCCAGAAATGGTTTTAGAAATAGAGTAGAACAATATTAATTTTAATCAGTTAATACTGAAGCTTCTAAATTATGTGTAAATATTGTTTAATTCTAAAGTACTTCTTCAAAAATTATATACTAAAATAACAGCCATTTTTGGTTTCTACTAGATGTCCATTAAATTTTATGTTAGCTGTTTTTTATTCTTAATGCTAAGTGATTTAGTGGCCTAGGGTGACTCTTTTAGAGTACTACAATGAAGGTCTTTAACAGAAAGAGAACAACATAAATTATTTGGAAGTTTCTTAAACTGTATGTTTAAATTAACTGTTAAATAATATTTATCATGATGAAGTCAATGTTCTTTCTTTTACACATGTTGCCCTTTATAAGGAATGAATTTATTTTACTGACTCTCTTTTAGTACTGGGATTTATTTAATTCAGAAAGTTTATTGATAAGTTAGGAGACTGATTCTGTACCACCCCTGTGTAGTCAATAGAAAGACAGATTATTTTTTTTAAGAAGGTAAGAAGGTTGGTTCAAGGTATCTGAATAATCTTCGTGACATCACTGCAAAAGATAGAGCTTTCTCTCTCTCTCTTTTTTTTTTTTTTTGAGGGGTAACCAATTCCCATAATGTTTTTTGAGGCAGCCAGCCAAAATGCTTCCAGCACTCTAGAGTGATGATTCTTGTTTAGGTATTCAGAGAGCAGGACAAGTCTAAAATGCCAACTTAATGCTGCTAGATTTGATTTTTAAAGAAAGTAATAATTAAATCCTTTTTTTTTTTTTTTTTTCCATTTTGGTAGGACCAGCTCTGTGCTCTGTAAAATTGTGAGTAATCCCAGTAAAGAGCAGTGAAGTCAGGGAAAATAGGTAGGGGCAAAAGCTGTTGCTACTGGGCTAGAAAATAACATTCAGATTAAAGTTGTTAGCAATTAGTGTATGGATATGAATTCTATATTAGGATGTCAAAAAATAAATCACAGAATCTTAATGAAATTTATCTTTCCTTTTGAAATTTCTCCTAGTGAAGGAAGACCTTCCCCCAGAGTGGAACTGCTTCATAACATTGACCCCATGTTTGTGGATGATTACCCATGTGAGTATGCTACTGATAAAGACTTGTTAAATGTACAGTTTATCTTCCTAATGCTCCTTGTATTTCCTTCTAGGTGAAACAAAATAAAGTAGGATGCCTTCTACTTTTAGGTAAATAGTTTAGTTCTAAAATACTGAAACATCATCCCGCAGCTACTCTTAAGTCCTTACTGAATTACGACCAATGCGCACTTCCCATTCTGCAGAGCTCTGAAGCACTGCCGAGTAATGAATAAAGTACTTTGGGACATGGAATTGTTGAGGAGCAGCCATGTGCCTGAGGTGCATGGGGAGGCACACAGCCAAAACAAACCACCAAATCCTGTCTTCAGTGTTCCAGGTTGGCAGGTAGCTCCCAATGAGCTGCTCAGCCTGGCATATCTTGATATGTTTATTCAATATGATTGTATTATTGACCTTGAAAATGGAAAACCTGAGTTTGTGAGAATATTAGAAGTTCCAAGCTTTGTGATTGCTTTTGTTCCATAATCATACAAGTTGGATCTTTAGTGCCATAATCACATGAATTAGAGCTTAACTTTGCCAATTCCATAGCCTTTTGAAAACCGTCTGTTTTATGATTCAACATTATTAGTTTGCTAAGGACTACACAGTTTTCAAGCAAAGATTTCTACACGCACAACATTGGAACAGATCCTTTCTAGTGTTTTTATAGCATTTCTGTATTTCATTAAATGAAGAAGTAAATCCAGGCATATGAACTAGTACAGTACGGACAGTGATCTGTTACTTGCACGACAGATACAAGTTGTGCTGCGGTAACAAGAAGGAAAGTGGTAAGGTGTCCTTCTGCTACGCACATCTGGTTCTGTGATGTTTTTCTGAGAAGGAGAAACATCGTGCACATCTAATGTTGGCTGTATAACACTGCCTGCAGATAATTCCTATACACTGATGGAATTAAGGCGTAGCTACAACAATTTCCCTTCAAAGAATCCTCAATGAGTTGTAGCATTCCTGTACAATGTTATGCCCTGATGTGGTATTCTGAAGCATACTTCAGAGACCATCTTTTCCATGTGGGAACTGCTATTATTGAGCACAGCTGAGGCATTTGAATAGCCAACTTCCTGGTTTAAATAGAGGAGGAATGAGAAGAGGAAGTTTTCAGGAGCCTAAGCTCAGGAAATACATCCATGGATTGTTTACGTGAAGCCACATGTGATGATTCTTTACTGTACACTACATCTAGCATGTCCTTCCTATATGTGTGCATGTGTTTTGTGTGGCATTTGGGCATAGAACTGGGCAGGTGGGCAGAAGGTGTAGTAAGGGAAACTTTATTCTAGAGGAGATGTGACCTTTAGCCACCATGAATGGAGGGAGGGGTATGTGTACCTGTAAACTCCCATTATTTTTATATACCTTTGAAACTCTAGTAATGAAAACCAAAAATCTAAATCTTTACCTGCAAGTCCTTATGCGCCATATATGGTTTTCCTTTTTCTTCTCAGTGAAGATCTTAAACTTTGGCAAGATACTTTGTGCCACCTGTTTCGGCTTCTCCCTTAATAGCACTTTTGGTCAAGAAAAGACAGAGAGGACGTCTAAATTAGTATCCATTACATTTTTCCTAATTTTTTATTTTATAATACCATTCTTAAAAAATATGAAAGTAGATAATTGTATTATTGATACATTTGACAAAATACATCCCTGTTATATATGACAAAACATATATAAAACTTTACTTTTTCACATCACCATTCTTTTTATTAATGTACACTTTGTATTGTAACAACAAATCAATTTATAGTTCAGTGCTGCGGAAAAAAATCCATCTTTTCTTGCACTTGAATTGTTACAATGTGCTCAATTTCTTAACTGGAATTAGGAATAGTTTTGTCTTTTGTAGGGTGAATCATGGTGTTCATGATGCTGTTTTTGAATAGTATAGTGAAATTATGCTTTGTCATACGAGGATTAAAAAAACTATGTTGAAATCTGAGTTGTTAGGAATAACTGTATGTATGTAACTCAGCCTATTTCTTCTTAAAATGTCTGGGTTTTATTTGCATGAGTTGGATGAATTGGATAACTAGTTGAGAATCAAGATCCGGAGTAATGATTTTGGCATCTCCTTTATGGATAGATGAGGGAGACTCAAAGGTTGACGTATATAGGTCTTTCATATTTTTGGAAATATGGCTCTCTGCATGTTTTTAAAAAGCATTTTAAAATTAATTGCACATACATAATCTTTTATCACCAAGGTGATAAAACATGTGTCATTCTTGAGTGTTACTCTTTCCTTGACTGTTATTTCCTTGCCCTAACTTTTTTTGAGATAAAAATATTCTTTTGCCTACAATGCTAACATGTATGTAAGTTTGTTTTGCTTAGTTCTTTCTCACCTCCTATGCTGAGTATTATGACAGTAGTCTTTGGCCTTCTTTGTGTCCACCTTGCCCTTCTTAAGTCCACTTAAAATATCATTTCACCTTAATCATCCTTCTGGTTCTTGCATCAGATGAAGTATTTAAATCATGCTAATATTTTCTTTTATTTTTTGTAGAAATTGAAGTAAAAGGTAAAATAATGACTAGAAGATACAGACTAGCTAAACCTTTGGGCCTGCAGAGTACTGTGGAAGAGGAAGTTAAATCTCAAGTTACTAATAAACATAATCAAAAAAAACTCAGGAGGTTGGGGATAATCAAGAGAGTTCTGATTATTGCTGTAGTTATGCACACATAGGGAACTAAATTATTGTTCTATTGTGCTCATTGCATGTTCAGTGCTCCTTAATCCTTGACTGCTCTTGCATATAATGCATGCATTCTTTCAGTATATATTATGTAATTGATTCATCTATCTTCATCTCCAAATAAGCTGATAGTATATATATTTTACTAGCATGAATCATGGGATGTCTAATGTAATTCACAGATTTTTTTTGACTGAAATAGGAAAACTGAATTTGTTCTGTTCAGATTTTTGATGCCTATATAAGCTTTTTTTTTTTTTTCAGGGAAGATTTTGTGCAGAAGACATAATTAATTTACTATTAACTCAAGTGTTACAACAAGGTATTCAACAGAGTATTAAATTTAATGTTGGGAATACTATCTTAATTACAGAGCTAACTAAATCTTTGCTGCTGTGGTCTGTTAGAACTAACCTTGACCTTGACTCCATGAGTGTGCTGCTCATGGAGTAGTAACATACAGCTTCTCAAATTCTTAGGCTCGGTGCTGGTACCGAACATCTTGCCATCAGCTATCGTTGCTGTAGGAGCTCTGATTAATCTATTGATGAGTATCTTGTCTTTTTTCAGGAGCTTGTGTCTGGTAGTCAATACAATAGCCTTAAAGTAGCCTTGTATCATAATACTGTACTTCACTCCTGTTGTTAATATAAAACAACATGAGGGACAAAACACTGTAATCTAGTTTGTCTGCAGTTCTATTTTACAAAACAATGCTGATAGGTCTTATTTTACTGTTTCTTTCAAATAATCGCCTTCTGTCTCTGAGGCAGACTTTCTTCATTCAACTATAAACCTCTGGAGTGGTCTAAAACATATTGCAGTGTTTTAAACTGTAATTTCTCATTTGTCATCCTCAGTGTTAAAAAGAGTTTCTGTTCCTGACTGCAGACTTTGCCTTCAGGCTACATCTGACCTGTGGCAGCCCAGCTGAATGATCAGGGTTAAAAATAATCTTTTCGCTCTGAACAGATCTGTTGTACAATGTGGACCATAAAATCTGGTGTTGTAACAGGAGGTGGAGTGAAGAACTGGGGTGGAATCTCAAAAAAAATGTACTGGTAGGGTATGAGGGTGTTGCGGTCTTTGTAGTGAGGCAAGTGTGGTGGTGATTCATTGCCAAAATGGAGAACCTCTCTTATTATTCCATCCTTTTCTGATTCCCTTTTGCTGGATCTGGAAATCACATGGCAACAAGATGAGTCTTCTGCCAGATCAGCCTTCAAACTGTCTTGGGACATGGGTGGGGTGGAAGAGGAGGAAAGATTTGTACCAAACCAGCCAGCTGAATCAACTTCCCTTGTAGCTGTCTGACTAGGAGCACATGGGAGTGGGAGTGTGTGGTTGGTGGCAGATGCAGGCAGTGGCCACAGGACATGGCCACCAGATCAGCTCAGGCCACCAGGGAACCTCAGCCAGAGGCAGTAGTTTCATGGAGCTTAAGCTAGCATAGTTTGATGCTGCCTACCAAAGAGGAAATCCTGCCTCCCTCTTCTCTCTCTTCGATCACCAAACCCACTCATATAGCCATACTGTATATGAACCAAATCACGACACTGATACAGATTTTAATAAGCATTTTTTTTCTTTTTATTGGATATATAATCAAATGCTCATTTTGGCACAAAGGAAGGGACAAGAAGGAATTTCCAGGGACAGGTGAGACTGATTCTGTTGGTGGGGCTGAAATTAGAGTCTGAGGTTTCTGTTTCATAATAACGGATGAAGTGATTCAGCAAGTTTCTGTTGGGGAAATACTTCACTTTCTCCCTTCCCCTTTCCCAGCCACATGATCCTGATGCTTGATTTGTATCTCTTCTGGTACTCCTCAGGTGCCTCCACAGACTGATTTAACTTGCTAACCTGGGGTGGGGAACAGATGATTTTCTTCTGTCAGTTGGGTTGAACTGGCTCATTGAAGGTCCTGATGGATGCCAGAGCAAGGCGGGGGTGAGGATGGCTGTGCAGTTAGAAGAGGAGAGGCAGAGGGAGAGCCAACCCTACTAGTGCTGGCTGGCTGCTCCTGGAGCCAGAGCCCCCAGGGGAAAGCATATGGGCCACACCCTCTTGTTGGACCTGGCTCTGCTAAACCAGTCTGGTGAGCTTTGCAGATGGAGATGGACCTGGGCTCCTCCAGGCAATTGCTCTTTTCTCTCCTTGCTAAAAGCCATTATTTTTGTCGTTGGTTCTTTCTTCATCTCCCTCTTGATTTTATTTATTTATTTTTAACAACGAATACATGTCTCAATCACTTGGTCTCAGTGTAGGCTTGTAATTTATTATAGAATTTGCAATTCTATAAAAGCAGGTCATTGATATGAAAGACCTACAGTCTTCCAGATCTCTGTCTGAAACAGTCACGTTTTCTGTTAAGAATTTCGTAGGAAATTAAGAAAATTAAAAACAGAAAGCTAGAATCATGCTGAAACAGTATCATTTTCTCTGTAATGTACAGGTTAAGAAAGCTCAAATAAAATGTGTAAAATAACTGAAAAGTTGCAAAAATCAAAAACTGATTTGCATTTGTTGGAAGGAAAAAAAAAGGTTTTGCCCCATTTTTGTGACTTTGTCTTTAAAGAAAAAAGGCCAAGTTGTTGATGGTTTGGCAGCTATAAGGGTGACGTCAGCTCTTCCATTGTGAAAGATCTGCTTTCTTTTAGACAGTCTTATGGCATTTCATCAAGTTTTGGTGATTCAGCTAAATTAAAAACCAACTGGATTTAAATCTAAATTCCCCTAACTGCTAAACCAAACATATTTCTGACCACACCGTTGTTGCTAGATGGTCTGTCTTGAAGCAGTATAGAAACTTTATATCCCACAGAAGGCAATTTTATTTTGACAATCAGAGCTAAATGACATGGTGAAAGAAAATGTACCCTTTATTTCAGTTGTTAATCAGAAGCTGTCAGTACATACTGTATAATTTTTTAATCTGACTTGCCAAATTCATAAATTAATTTAGTGAATTGTACAAAATCTTGAAGATGACAAGTAGAATCACTTTCTCTTAAAAAAAAAATAAAAATCCAAATTTCTTTAAATTTCAAAGACGTATTCAAAATAAATATGTTGTTGGGTGGGGCTGTTTCAGGCTGAAAAAACTTTGCCTTCTTTTAAAATTCCAGGCTCAACCATAAACTAAAACTTCAAAGGCATAATAAAACTGTATGCTACTAATTGTAGTTAATTTATTTTGAGGATATCTATTCATAGAGGCAGACATCCAATACAGAGAACTTGTAAAAACATTTTGTGATTTTTCTCCAAGCTTTGATTAATTTTCTCAATGCAAATAAGACTTTACATTGCTCTCCTTGACATCTGAAAAAAGGCATTACCTCATATATTGCACTATTAATTGCCAAAATAAATGATTGCTTATAAGGGGCTAAATCTGCTCTGTGCAGAATGAACATATGATTCATTACAACAGAGAAACCATTTTGTTTCTGGGACTGATGTATCATTCATGGACATTAAAATAGCATTATAATGGCTACAGCATTATATATTATATCCATACATATACCAAAATGATTCATCTTGATTAAGGAATAGACATTCTAGGCTCCTTTAGGCCCCATTTATTACTTATTGTGCCCAGGTGAAAGATGATTCCTAGGACTTAGCAGGCCAGAAGTGATTTCTTCCCCAGTTTTATTACTGATGATCTAGCTGCTTTAGAATTACTGGGAAAAAAAAAAAATAATTAAAAAAATCCCTCATAATGGAGTTATTCAGTAGCAGATGAAGTATACAATAGACATAGATATGCATGCCTGCATGTGCTCTCTGGGCTATGAAGAGTATTAAAGTGCTCCAAGTCTGTGCCAGGCTAAGACCCAGAATCCACTCCTGGAGAATCAAAATGTGAAGAAAGCTACTGGTAGCATTACATGACTGAGTTTACATCATGACAGCTGGAATGGGAAAGTGATCAAGAATGAGGAAAAAGATACATTGTTTGCTTCTCTGAATTTCCATTTCTCTGCAAAATTAAATAGTCCGTGTGCTGACCATCTGGAATCTGTCATCTTTTCATTACAAGTAAATCATAAATTCAAATGACCCCATGTATATGCATAAGGCAGGAGTTGTCAATAAGTGACCTTGGAGCTGTGTATGGCACTCAACCACTTCATGTGGTGCTTTCATGTTGGTCTGACAGTTTTGGATAGAACTCAACTCCACTCCCTCATGGGAGGCCAATAGTTCTAGACAGTTCTACTGCTGTTCAGATCACAGATACGCAGTGCTTTCCCTTTGGCTGTTGGCTATCTGAAGTTTCTGGGGATGTAGCTTTTGTGCGGGGATATAGCTTGGGAAGCTTGGTCTATGGTTATACATTGCTTTGGCTCTTAGCCCTCCTGCATCTGGATGTGAGCCATCCATCATAGTATTCAATACTAAGTATAAGGTTATTGCACTTTTGGTGAATCTCATGCTTATCCCCATGTTTCCTTGAGAATGTAGATAATCTCTTTTAGAATTTAGAAATTTTAAGTTACTTGATAAAGTGTCTAGTGCCAGTACCATGATTGGAATTCAGAAATCCCTTGTTACTGCTTCTTTTTTTATGCTTTATTATATTCTATAGCTACTTGAACATAACACTAGCTACATTATGTAGCTCTTGATATAAATGGATTGCATTTTTCAAATGAAATATCTCTGAGATGGAAATCTGTTAAGTTTTAATTGTACACAGGATGTTAGAGTCAGATTACAGACTCTGTTCAGTTTTCTTTATCATGACCATTGCTATCTTACAGTAACATAAGTGGGTTTTATGTTTCACATAGAACACCATCTCAAGATGACATTTGATGTCTTCAGTAATTCATAAATACTATTCCAATCAGCTCAAATCTGTTTTCTGAGGGGGAAAAAAAAAAAAAAAAAAAAAAAGTGTTGAAAAAATAGTATTTTAAAATATTTTTCTAAGGGAAGTGAAAGTCAAGCACTTCATTTTACTGTCTCTCATTTTGTAATGTTTGATCTCATAAGCTGTATTAATCAGTTTGATATTATTTAGAATAACTTTATTTTTTTTCTTTTTTTTTTTTTTCTAAATTATTTTGTAATTGTATAATAATGTAATAGTGTGGATAAATGCTTCACTCTTCTGATGCATGTGGGGAGTTTTTGCTGCCATTAGTAATTCTGGATTTTACTCAATTCTTTGTCTAGTGGGTTTTTAAGATATAATCTTAATCTGTTGTGAGGATCAAGGTGAAGAATACTTTTAAACAAGACCAAGAATATTTTAATATGCTTACTACTGTTGGAATTAAGTTTAGAAGGGTACACATTTTGAAAGGTAAGAGACTGAGCATGGTATTCTCATAAAAATCTTTTATTTGGAATAAAACATTGCCATGAGAAAACTGAAAACTGAAATTAGAAGGGATAATAGGTGAGTTTGAATCTGTATGTGCACAGTGTTCAAGTTAAGTGAATTAAGGCAGGTGAACTTCACTGTATGAGTTTGTCTATGGCACAGACTTATGCCTCATCAACATGACATTAGGAGGTTTTAGTGTCTCAGGCCTCAGCTGTTTCTTCAAGATCAGTATTCTATTAATTCTTCCAAGGTTAAGGTCATGGCTATTCCTCAAATGCTTTTATTTTAATAACATAAAAGAAAGACAGAGTTTTGTAGAAAACTCATTATTGCTATAAAGCAGCAAAAGGTCACCAAATGTCTTTCCTCGGTGAAGTAGCAAAAAACGTTATTTCTTCAGTAATTCATTGCCACAGTATAGGTTGGAGGAGCCCTTGACATTTGCAGTTTCCTTGTTGAGATGAAATAATTGCTCCATACATCACAGTTCAAAAAAATAAGTCAATTAAAAGTATATATATGCAAAGGCCTTGTTAGCCCACAGAGCCATCTGCATTTCAAAATGACCACGGCAGGCTTGTCTTTCTTTGTAACATACTTTCATCTTTCTCGTGGACATTCACAAGCAGTCCATTAATTACAGCATCATGCCTACAAACACATGTGCAACTTTAAAAGAATAGAATGGAATACTTCAGTTGGAAGGTACCCTCAAAGATCATCTGGTCCAACTGCCTGCCTTCTTCAGGGCTAACCAAAAGTTAAAGCATGTTACTGAGGGCATTATCATAGAATTACAGAATGGTTTGGGTTGGAAGGGACCTAAACATCATCTGATTCCAATCCCCCTGCCATGGGCAGCAACACCTTCCACCTCCCAGGTTGCCCAAAGCCCCATCCAGCCTGGCCTTGAGCACTTCCAGGGATGGGGCATCCACAGCTTCTCTGTGCCTCACCACCTTCATAGTGAATAATTTCTTCCTTATATCTAGTCTAAACTTACTCTGTTTTAGTTTTAAACCATTATTCCTTGTTCTATCACTACAGTGGCCGACAAGGAATCCCTCTCCAGCTCTCCTGTAGGCTCCCTTTAAGTACTGGAAGGCTGTAATGATGTCTCCCCAGAGTCTTCTCTTATCTATGCTGAATGAACATTCCCAATTCTCTCAGTTTTTCTTCACAGGAGAGGTACTCCAGCCCCTTGATCATCTTCATGTCTCTTCTCCAGACTTGTTTTGTAGGTCCATGTCCTTCTTGTGCTGGCAAAAATTATCACTGGGACAGCATAACATAGAGAAGAGGAGACTCGGGGGGATCTCATTGGTGTCTATAAGTACCTGAAGGGAGGTTGCAAAGAAAAAAGAGTGACAGTTTTTAGTGGTGTCCACTGCCACAACAAGAGGCAATGGGCACACACTATAACACAGGAGGTTCCCTCGTTTCTTCCCTCAGGAAGCACTTCTGTGTGGGTGACTGCGCACTGGGATAGGTTGCTCAGAGACACCGTGGAGTCTCTCTCCTTGGACATACACAAAATCCGCTTGGATGAGGTCTAGGTTTCCCTGTTTCAGGAAGGAGGCTGGACCAGGTGACCTCCAGAGGTCCCTGCCAACCTCAGCTATTCAGTGATTCTGTGACCACTTTCAAAGGGCTATAGACTTTTGAGTTATCATTTAGAAACACTGTAAAATATTTTATTTCTTTTATTTATTATAAACACAAAGGAAAAAATGTAGGCCTTGAAATGGGGGCCTGTCTTGGCAAAAATGAATTTACTTCATCTGTGTGAGAAAGTGCTTTTTTTTTTTTTTTTTTTTAATATATATGTATATATATGTACTGCAGGGGGAGGTACAGATCCTTCATCAAATGTTATCACTTAAGACAGAATTCTGATATCCTTGTGCTGCTTTGCAGGGCAATGTATATGAGCATAGCTTAGGAGTCCTTCTCTTGGGCTGTTGGGAAATATTTGTTTCAGACCTTGAGCATAACAAGGATTTTGCCTGAGGAATCCTTATCTACTTTTATCTAAGACTTTTCATGTGTCTGTAGCAATAGGGAAGAAATACTCTATCTTCCCCTCTGCTTTCTTTTGTAAATGCATGGGGAATATCCGTGTTTCTCTCCAAGATCACCTACTCCAACCTCTGACCTAACACCAACAAGTCCTCCACTAAACCATATCACTAAGCTCTACATCTAAACGTCTTTTAAAGACTTCCAGGGATGGTGACTCCACCACTTCCCTGGGCAGCCCATTCCAATGCCTAACAACCCTTTTGATAAAGAAGTTTTTCCTAATATCCAACCTAAACCTCCCCGGTGCAACTTCAGCCCATTCCCCCTCATCCTGTCACCAGGCACGTGGGAGAACAGACCAACCCTCACCTCGCTACAGCCTCCTTTAATGTACCTGTAGAGTGCAATAAGATCGCCCCTGAGCCTCTTCTCCAGGCTGAACAAAATCCAGCTCCCTCAGCTGCTCCTTGTAGGACTTTTTCTCCAGACCCCTCACCAGCTTTGTAGCCCTTCTCTGGACTCGCTCGAGCACCTCAATGTCCTTCTTGTAGCGAGGGGCCCAAAACTGAACACAGTACTCGAGGTGCAGCCTCACCAGAGCTGAGTACAGGGGGACGATCACCTCCCTAGCCCTGCTGGCCACGCAGTTTCTTCTACAAGCCAGGATGCTGTTGGCCTTCTTGGCCACCTGAGCACACTGCTGGCTCATATTCAGACGACTGCCAACCATCACTCCCGGGTCCTTCTCTGCCAGGCAGCTTTCCAACCACTCATCTCCCAGCCTGTAGCTCAGCTTGGGGTTGTTGTGCCCCAGGTGCAGGACCCGGCACTTGGCCTTGTTGAACTTCATGCAGTTGACCTCAGCCCATCGGTGCAGCCTATCCAGATCCTCCTGCAGAGCCTTCCTGCCCTCGAGCAGATCGACACACGCACCTAACTTGGTGTCATCTGCAAACTTACTGAGGGTGCACTGGATCCCCTCATCCAGATCATCAAAAAGATACGAAAGAGTACAGGCCCCAGTACCGAGCCCTGGGGAATGCCACTAGTGACCGGCCTCCAGATGGATTTGACTCCATTTGCCACAACTCTTTAGGCTATCCAGCCAGTTTCTAACCCAATGAAGCATATGCCAGTCCAAGCCATGAGCAGCCAGTTTCTGGAGGAACATTTAAATGAAGCATTTACAAATACTATATACATATAAATAGAATATATATAAGGTATAAATGTGTTTATTAATTGTAAAAATATCATCTATGCCTTTTGTTATTTTACTTTTTTATTTCTCATTAAAATTTTCTTTGGAACTTTAGTCTTACTCTTTTCTTGCAAGTGAGTAGTTAGTTCATCTGACAGGTTTAAGATTTTAGTCCCTGTGAAAATTATATTACTACGTTAAGAGACAGTCAAGATTTTCAGGGAATTTGGAAGAGACTTGATTTAATATTCATCAATAGAAACGTAAAATGTACTCTTATTGCTCTCAGTGCCATAAATGTTGTGGTCAAGTGTGTACATTAGATAAAAACTTGAATCACATTCAGTGTATCATTTCCTGAAATTTAGAAAGAGAAAAATCTCATGTTAATGTAAAGCTATATGGTCCCTAATCCAAAGGTATAAAACAGAGAAATTCAAATAGAATGGAAATCCAGTGTCAATTTATTTTTCTGACCCAGTCCATAGATTTGTACTACCTTTGTTATGTGTGCAGCTGGATAATGTGAAGAGTACAGCCTTCCAGTTCCTAAAATGACCTTCACTAGAAAATATATATACCGGGAGATATTTATATGTTCTTATGTTTCTACATTGAGCCTTCTTGCCACCTTCTCTCTCTTCTCTCCAGATCCAGCTACTTCCAGACAGGGAAATAATGAAGGAGATATGTATATTTTTTCAGTTATCATTCTGTGTTTTATGTTGTAAGGTAGAGTTGCTAATTCAGCTTTAGATTTATTTGAAGAATAATTTGTTTAAGCACCAAAGCAGTCTGCCTGCAAATCAAAACCACCCTGTGCTCACAGAATATTTTGCTTCTATGGATTCCAGAAAAACTCATAGATCACTGAATTAAAATTTAGGAGGTAGTAAAAGTTAAGAATCTGATCCACATGGTATGCACACTACATTTACATGTAGTTCAAAGCTTTATGCATAAATTTGGTATGAGCAAAACTGAAATTACCCAAACCCATCTGAATATCCCTTCACCACCTTAATCATGCTTATTTTCTCTCTTGTCAGTCAAAATGTTTGCATGTATTATATGACGTGAAACAGAAAATATGGAGAAAATCTCCATCTTGGAGTTTCATACAGTCTGTTGGTGAGAAATCTGTCTTGAAAGACTGATCACAGTTCAAAACCCATTTTTGACCTTGGTGTTGGGCTAGATTTTATGGAAGCAGGAGAAAATCTCTCATTCTGTCAGGTATATCCCTATGAAAATTCAACCCTTAGATTTGAGGTTCACCTATTAAAATGTATGGAAATTATATATTTAATTGGTCTGATCCTTTTCTTTATTTCCAGTTCATTGAAAATTAAACAAGTTCATCACTGAATTGGCATATGTTTCTAATTGTTCTAGTGGACAAATAGTAATTTTTATAGCCCGCAGTTGGGTGGGGCTTTCTGTGTGACTTGAGAATTTTTTCCTGTAGGGAGGAAACTATTGGACAGTTGGAAAAATGTTGTCCAAAGAAAGTTCAGAAGATGTGGTTATGGGAAGCAATGCTGACCACAAAGAAAAGTTATAATGTGGCTTCCTGAGTTTTACTGCAGTGAAGTTATGGTTCATTTCTCAACATTGTGTTTCCCTTTCTGGCTGCACACTCCTATAAAGAATCAATTGTTTTGGTGCCTGGTACCTGAAGACTGGCTTTTTTTTTCTGTTCCGGTGCTGCAGGGAAGATGAAGTGAGTTGTTTAAATGAACAGTTTCTTGATCTTAATTTCTGACCTTAGTGACATGGATTTTGCAGCAGAGAAAATGGCTCAAGTTCAGTTTTCTCTGCTGATCCATCAACCTCAATTTTGGGAACATTCTTGGGGTTGTGTACTGTTACTGATCTTTTTTTCTTAAGCTTTTTCTTTTACTTCTAGCACTTGGTAACTTGTCTATTGGTGTTTCTGTTCTCTTTTGATTAGCATCACTTTAATGTTCCCTGGATAATTTTGAGAGTGTTTAAAAACTTATGTGTTGCCATAAATGATTGTTGTGAATACAAATATGTAAGCCTTTCTTACAAAGGTTTAATGGAAAACATACTGTCTCTCCTGAAACGTGTGGATCAAGAGGAATTCAGCTTCATCTGTTTGATCAAGAGAATCTGGTAGGGTGTAAGCCCCTCGTTTGTTACTACTAGTGCTTACCAATCTAAGTCAGAGCCCACTAGAAGCAATGGAAAATTTTTTATTAGTTTGTGTGATTTTTTTCAAGTCCCAACAGACCTCCTGCTTTTCCACAGTTAAGCATTAGTGAGGGACAGTGAGCCTTCTAGACCTGCTAGTTTTGTGTGTGTGCAGGTGGTGAGATTAATAGGAGATGGAAGACTGTTTTCATGAAGGTAATTTTTATGTGGCATTCCTTAATATTTAGGATGGTCTGTGCTTTTTTACTTACTATTTCTGCAGTTGTAGCACAGAACCAGGCTAAGTTGATTCAAAGGACTCTGAAATGTCTATAGAAAAGTAATTGCTTGTGATTTTTGAATCAATCCGGAGGCAGTCTTCTCTGTTTAAAGGGCATCATGTAAGTAAATGTTTCAAATCTTTATAGAGAATTAAATTATTTACATTAGAAAAGAGGCTGTGAAGTGCAAAGCTTTTGATTTATTTTGATGGAAGCAGTAGGAGAATGGTACTACTAATTTTTATGACAATATATAAAAGCTGTTGAATAAAATAGACATTTTTTGGATGATTAAAATAGTGTGTTGATTTTAAACATGATAATGAACTAGAAAATATTCTAGAAAATATTGTCTTTGTGTGGGTTTCAGGTATAAGTGGTTTTTGGTTTGCCAGTCCCAGACTTCTGTCTGGGGATCTCCTCTGTGGTTTTTATAGGCTACTAATCAGATCACAAGAGGCAGAAAGATGCATCATCTTACTATGAAAATAATATTATTGTTTGTTGGTTTCAAATTCTAGTAGAAGTACCCTGTGTGGGTTTTTGTTTGTTTGTTTGTTTTCTCATTTTTTTCTGGTTCAACTATTAAGCAGAATTCTACTCTGTGACGTACAGATTGAACATCTAATTTATCCCCTTGAAATTTGTCATTGCAAGATGACACTACCTTTTGAAAGCCTGTCTTCTTGGCATGACTGTCTTTGGTAACTTAGCAATTTGAATGGGCAACATTGTATTCTTTTGAATACAATATCTTTTTTAGACATAAGATTAATACCACCATTCCCCAAAGCTGAGGAAGGGCATCACTCTGAGCACTAGTTTCTGCAGTTCAGTAGTTTCTTGTCTTCTGGCTGTGTGATGAGACTGTTATGTCTGTGATCCTTGCTCTCAATGCGTAACTGATAGAAAATCCTATGATAGGTGCATCTGTCACAGTTGCAGGCCAGTATGTCTCTCCAGCTGGCATTAGAGAAATATTTATGATCCTTGTGGGTTCCTTCCAACTAGGGATGTTCTATGAGTCTAATTCTATGTCTGAAAGCCTGAGCAGTCCCACCCAACATGTGCGATCCTCCTGAGAGTGTTTGCAAACACACAGGACACTTGCAGTGCTATCCTAGTAACAGTCATTGGTGACATGGTACCTACAAACAAAATGAAGTTTATTTTTGTCCTGCAGGGGTAACGACTGCACAGAACCAAAAGCTCACAGAGCTGTTGTAGCCATTCTGATAGCAACAAGCTGAGATGCTATTAAAAGAAGGTTTTACAAAGTGATACAATAACATGGAAGTATTCCATGAAACCTTTTTGGTGATTGAAAAAGAATGACATGTAATTGAATTTGAGGATGTAGACAAGATTATATTTGTTCAGAGAATGTAGTCTAGTCTAGTTGGAACATGGTTTTTACTGGCAAAAGCAGACAATGAATTTCTTAGGCAAATAATTTTATAACTCGTCCAGCATTTCAGCATGTGTGAGTTTTTCTTATTGTGGGTATGTGCTGTGTATTATTACCATTTGGCATTGCATGTGACATCTAGTCAGATGTTGAGAAGGTCAGGTTCACATATAGACTGTAGTCACATTGACTGTATTAATGACAGGCCAAACTATTTAATTATCTTGGTAAGTCTCCTGTCAGTTAAAACATTAAGGAGTCGATTATTTGATTGGCTCAGCATCACACAAGATGGAACAAACCTTCCTTTGCACACACAGGAGGTAGAAACAGCCTGGTCCCTAGAGTTTTCTATAATATAATAACTTAATTAAGCAGAATATACAACTAGCAGAGAATTTTAATTCCTGAGGGACTGCAGGTTTCACCCAACTTTGTAGCTGGTTTCTAAACATTTTCAGTTGTGCTATATTGTTTTTGAGATGTGAAGGCCAGATCAGTTTTTCAGTTGCATAGAACATTTTTCTTTGATCTCTTATCTTTTATAATAATTCCTTGCATTCAGTTTTCTTGTTGACCAGTGCTGACATAATTCTGAAAAAGTGTCAGCTCAATCTGTCATGATTCTGAGGTTTCACTCTTGGACAGTTACAGGCGACTCACAAGTCATCATTTTAGACTTGAATTTAGGACTGTTATTTCACACTTTCTTCACTTTAGCTACATCTATGTCTCTATCATTGCCTATTTTAATGCCTACTCATCCAGTCTCACAAGGTCTTCTGTCATTCTTTTCAGGCAGCCTTAACTAACATATTAACATCCAGAGACTTTGTAATCTCAGTTTTCAGACCCCTTTCCAGATCATTTGGAATATGTGTAACAATATGGGTCCCAGCACAAATTCCTTCAGGAATCCAGTGATGTATTGAACATGAAAGGGAAACTTTTTTTTCCTATTGGATGCCTTTTTATTCCTTTTAGGGTCTTTCCTCTTACCCATCGCTGCTTACTTTATCTGTCTAGAGCCCTTTGGAAATCCAACTGGGACATATCAGTCAGATTTCCTTTGTCAAGAGCTGGCAGATTTCTTCAAATTGATTAGGGTCTGGACGGGATGGAGTTAACTTTCTCTGCAGCGGGCCATACAGTGCTGTGCTCTGCACCTGTAGCTAGAATAGCACTGGTATCACACCAGTGTTGTGTCTGCTGCTAAGCAGCACTGGCACAGCAACAAGGCTCCCTCCAAACTCCCCCACAGCCAGCAGGCTAGGCGTGGGCAAGAGGTGGGGAGGGGGCACAGCCAGGACAGCTGACCTAAACCAACCAAAGGGATATTGCATACCATGTGGGTGTCACACTCAGCAATAAAAGCTGAGGAAGAGGATGGAGGGAGAGGGCTCTCATTATGAAGACTCCTGTCCTGCCAGACAGCTTCTCCATGTATTGAGGCCTTGCTTCCTGGGATGTGGCTGAACATCACTGATTGATGGGAAGTAAAGAGCAATTTTTTTTTTTTCATTTGCTCTGCGCTTCTGCATAGCCTTTGCTTGTTTGCTTTTCTCTCTTCCTTTTCTCTTTAATTAAACTGTCCTTTTGTTTAACTTATCCTTTTTTTCTTTCTATCATACTTTCTTCTCTCCCTCTTCTTCCTCTGAGAGGAAGTGAGTGGTTGTGCTGGAGTTTGGCAGCCCAGCAGGGTAAAACCACCACACCTCTTCTTGCAAGTCTTAGCCTCACCCCTGTCTGCCCTGTTCAGCATGGGCAAAAACACTCCTTTGCACTTCCTTTAAATAATTCATACAGCGTGAGAAGTAAGCTTTTGTTCTATGTGGATCCTCTTATTTATTATTTAAGTTTTGGAATGCAGCAATCAAAGAAATGATAGAGGGAGTTGCATAGACAAAAAAAAAAAAAAAGAAAAGAAAAACAAACAAACAAAAAAAAAAAACACTGAAATTAGTATTGAGAACTAAAAAGATAATTTTTTAGTTACTAACAGAATACCTAGGGAATGGCATCCATTACAAACTGTGAAGTATCAAATCATTTAGACACCTAGGTGGTGTAATACACACACACACTTGTGTTACAGAAAATGAATGTTGGTGATATTTTATGATCATATTTTCCCTTTCACATGGCTGAATTTCATGTTTTATGATATTTTCAGAAACAGAAGTTTGATATAGAGAACAATTTTGGTTTTAGTCCATTCTACTGATAAGATAGATAACTGTAGATAACAGCTGTAGTCTTTGCTTTACAGATGAAGTAATGAAAGTACATGCTTCATTTGCTTCTGTTGTCCATAAAGAGTACTGATTATATATACTTGCTTATAAATTAAAGCTTCTGTTACTGTGCAGGATACTGGAAAATTGTAGAGACATATTCTGTACAATCTGGTACTCAGGCTGTTCAGATTACATCTTTGGGCAGGGCTCTGTTTCCCAAATAAATAAGAAACTAACATTAATTTGTTTTTGTCCAGTACCCTACATTTCTTCCCTGCACGTTAGTGTCATAGACCATAGCGTACAGAAATATAGCGTGCTTCAGGCAATATTGTTTTGGACCCTTAAAATTTTGGGCTTGGGATCTTGTAAATGGCATGTTGGGCAAAACTGTATGCTCTTTGATCTCCTACCCACCAAGAAAACTTCTCAACATGGATCATTTTCATAATCTTAATCATAGCCTGAATACAGAATACTCTATTTTTAGACGTACTGTGTAATTATATCTTTAGATTTTAGGTATCTACCAATTGCTTGAGTTGGTCTCATTGTTGGAGGAAGAAAGAAAAGCTATGGGAATGAGAAGAGTAATTAATCTATGCTTATTAGATATGTGCAAGTATCATACCTATCTTTGTAGATATAGAATATATTTTCCCATCTATATTCACTTTCTAAAATCTCAACTGAAAATTTGTACTTTATCTTCTTACTTTCTATTATTGAAAGTCATAAAGAGAGCATAGGCTAAATTAATACAGTCTTAAATAAATTTATTTAATTGATTTTTTTTTTTGTTTTCCCACAAATTTATATATTAGACTAAATCAAAGAAGTGGAAGCTTTCTTGAAAGAAAAAAAAAAAAAGTGAAGTTAAGATTGTAACATCCCATGGAAAGGAATTCCCCTGTTGATTTGCAATTGTGATAAGAAAGTACATCCTACTGTATGTTTTGAATAAGTAGCCTCATAATTTATTTGGTGTGCCGTATTACAAAAGACCAGCTTTCCTTTTTTGTCCTGTCATTGCCACCCAATCTCATGGGTATGTGTTGTTCCTCTCTGGGGATGAAGATACTATTTAAGTAGTTTCTCACATAGCTGTTTCACAGCTTTCATCTGGCAAAGAGACATTTTTTTAGATGATAAACTGCCTTTGTGGATAGTGTGAGTTGGCCAGCCCAGTTCCTTTTAAAGTCTGACTTGAAACCAGTTTTCAGGCTGTTAGACTAAGGATGGGCTTGAAATATGACACAAACTCTGAAGTCACTTATCTAAAGACTGCATTTTTCAAAGTACTTATTTTTTCTATAGAGATATGAAAGCTATTGATTAACTTTTTTTGGTTACCTACAACTCCAAACAAAACACTAAAATAGTTAGATCAATTTGTCATAGCATTAAATATACGAAAATAAATATCTGAATGAAATTCCACTGCTTTCCTAAATAATAAAAGTTAGTATCACTTCCCAAAAGAGCAGTTAAATGTAGCAACTGATGAGGGTAACAAATTGGGCTTTGGGAAACAGAGGCTTAAGTCAGAAAATAAGAAAAATGATGGCAAAGGCTGTGGGATTTCTTTAAAGCAAAAGCAAAGCTGTAGTACTACAAAGCTGTCGATACATTGGTGACCAAATGGCAGCAAATTAAAATATGTAGCCTCTTCACACAAGGAAAAGCATCAAAAGCATTTTAGATTTTTAAGTCTATAAAGAGAGTATGTGGGCATATGAAGGTAGACTTCATTAGATAGATCCATAAAAAGCATCTGTCCTCTGTCTGCTGAATTAGTCCATGGGATTCTTGCTTGTCAATGATGCTGAAAAACAGAGGGGATAGGGGGGAGAGAGGCAGGGAGGGAGAGAACAGAAGCCAAAACCAGTCTAGAGCAGATGCGGAGGAAAGCTACTTAGATGCTTAGGAAGTGAACATTTTATCTTACACAGGAAATGAAAAGGAATGTGACTTCTTTATCTACTGAACTATGGCAGGAGAAGACTGCCCAGTAGTTTTGCATTTTAGCTGCAATAGCAGAAGCTGAAGAATGAAGACAGAGATAGAAATTTAACAGCTGGGTTGAAGAGAAGGAGCAATTAATGTATATGCAGATCAAGGTATGTTCTAGCTTAAGGCGACTCATAGAATCACAGAATGGTTTGAGTTGTAAGAGGGACCTTAAAGATCGTCTAACTCCAACCTCCTGCCATGGACAGGGGCACTTCCCACCAGACCAGGTTGCCCAAAGCCCCATCCAACCTGGCCTTGAGCACCTGCAGGGATGGGGCATCCACAGCTTCTCCGGGCAGCCTGTGCCAGTGCCTCACCACCCTCTGAGTGAAGAATTTCCTCCAAATGTCTAATCTAACTCTCCCCTCTTTTAGTTTAAAACCACTCCCCATTGTCCTATCATTATCTGCCTGAGTAAATCATATAATGGGAGAACACAACTCATATCAAGCAAACTTTTACAAGTATTGTAACTGGTGCTTATATAATATAATATAATAAACTGCCAGTCTGGTAAATATTCCATGTAAAGGTCATTCAAACAAGCACCAATCTGTTTTTCATGGTCTGAATAAAAGTTGACCGGAATTGCCCATGAAGCAAGGAACTTGGCTGAATAATAGGCTGCACATCTCTTTGGTGCAAGATGGGGTAAAATGGCTTAAAATGAATGAGTTATCATGATTGACAGGGTTCTGCTTATAATAGCTCAACATGAGTGCCTTTATCTTTTCAATAAATTTTGCTCAGCGATAAAACTCTATCAAACAATTTCACCTACAAGTTCTGGTAAAAGCATTTCTTAGTTTAAAATTTGTTAGGTTTTGTTACCTATATTTTGCAAAGTATTTCTAAAATGCAATCTTTCATACTGGTTATTTGAAGTATTTTAAGTAATTTATAGTGTGTAGTGCAATGGCTTCACATACCATACCTCAGCAATCAGAAGCATTTTCTCCATGCTCATGCTTAAATTCAGACTTACATAATTCTTCCTTTAGACCTAATGCTGTAATTTTGTGACATAATGTTTAAAAAAATACAGTTGTACTTTTTCATCTGCTGGATGTCCTTCATTGTGCTCTTTAAGTAAGTAAATGGCAATGATGAGTATTCCCAGTAGCAAACAGTATGACAGAATAATACGTAGCATAATGATGTGGAAAAGTAAGCAATATTAATCTTCAAAACATTGTGTATCTGCTGCAGACATCACATGGCTATGTGTAGATTTATCTTCCAGAACAGATTCTTTGGGGTATTTCTATGATTTTCTCTCTCTTTCTCTCTCTCTCTCTCTCTTTTTTTTTTTTTTTTTAATAGTGGTTTTGTTTGTTTGTTTGTTTGTTTTCCCATCAGTACTTCATGATCTAAGCTGAGCTAATCCCTCCCGAGCCTGTGTATGCAAATTCTAAACAAGTAGTCCACTTCTATAGTCTTTATCTAGGAACACTACACAAGTCTGATGTAAAAAAAGGAACTTGGATATACATACAAAGTGTTTGTTAAAGAAAAAGTGATTCACAGTATGAAGTCCAGTAATCACAGAATCACAGAATTGTAGGGGTTGGAAGGGACTTTGAGAGATCATCAGGTCCACCCCCCCTGCTATAGCAGATTCCTTAGAGCAGGCTGCCCAGGTAGGCATCCAGACGGGCTTTAAATATCTCCAGAGAAGGAGACTCCACAGCCTCCCTGGGCAGCCTGTCCCAGTGCTCCATCACCCTTACCGTGAAGAAGTTCTTTTGCATGTTGGTGCGGAACTTCCTATGCTCTATCTTGTGGCCACTACCCCTTGCCCTGTCCCCACAAACCACTGAAAAGAGGTTGGCCAAATCCCTCTGTCTTCCACACCTCAGGTATTTATACACATCGATGAGATCCCCTCTCAGTCTTCTTTTCTCCAGGCTGAACAGACCCAGGTCTCTCAGCCTTTCTTCATAGGGAGGATGCTCCAGGCCCCATATCATCTTTGTGGCCCTCCACTGGACTCTTTGCAGGAGACCCCTGACCTTTTTGTACTGGGGAGCCCATAACTGGACACAGTACTCAATAATCAAATAGAATTAAAATAGAAATCTAGAAGGACCCTCACAAAAAATAGAGAACTTTAGAAATAGAGAACCCAGCATTTCCCTTCCAAATTTTCTTCTATGTGATTTATATTTTCCCCACTGTGGAGTAATTTACTGTTTTTAGAAACCTCTGGTATTGCCTCTAATATTGGATCTCATGTGATCATTGCACATCTCAATGTGCAATGATTCTCAGTGATTCTCTTTTTTGTTTCAATGGCAAAAATATCAGCTGAGTCCTTCAAATTCCCTAAACTGATTGAAACTCATCTCTTGAAAGATGTTAGAAAATCAACATTGGTTTCTGTCTACTTCCTGATGTCTTGCTTCTAGTCTGATTACAGAATTGCCCTTTGGTAGTCTTTTTGTAAGCAGGTACCAGCTGATAACAGTTAATGTAAAACTCTTAGATTTTATTTCATAAATATAACTTGGTTATGAAAGCTGATATGCAGGATTTTTGCAGGTTTGAATTCTCCTAGAACATCTGACTCTCCTGGTTTCAGTAAAGAACTAATTGCTTTCTGTATTTGTTTGTTTGTTTGTTTTGTTTGTTTTTTTGTTTGTTTTTGTTTTTCTGAGCTTACTCATATAAAGATTTGTTTTGAGAGGGAATTGGTGCATAGCTAACATCTGAGAATTTGCTGCAGTGTCTGGATATGGAGACACATAATAGATGAATTTTTCTACAAAAACACTGTTGCTTTGCAACCTCTTGTTGTCATATGATAGATGTACCTCACTGGCCAGATTTGGGTGTGTGTGAATGTAGCCAGCTCATTCCATAGAATCATCTCTCTTGTGTGTGAGTAAAAGCTGGGACCTAGCTCATTCTCTGCAGTGATCCAAGAGAACTAACAGCAATAGTTCTGATTCAGGAGATCTTTCAATACAATGAAGAAATTTAGCAATCACAATGATTAATGTTCTTAATATAGGTATACTGGATACACACATGATATCTGTATATGAGATGAGTCCAGTTATTTGGACTGAGACGTCACTTTCTCCACTGGTCATCATGTCACTTTCTAGGATTCAGTTTAAGTTCTATTAAGTATATCCAGTGAATTGGAGCACAGATCTTTGTACATATATATAACAAATTCTCTATTCAATACAAAAAATAAATGGATGATATTGCTTTGCTTTCTATCAGAATTCTAAAAATGACTTCATTCATATGTAATGCATCTAACTTATTTTACTGTTCCATTAAGGTCTTGGCATTGACAACAGGACATCTTTACCGCAGATCAATTCTTTTCTGTGGGATAATACACTTTTCAATATATCTATGCATGCAGCAATCCGTCATGGAAAATGGAAATTACTAACTGGATATCCAGGTAACAAAGTAACTCCCTTTTGTACAAGATGTCATATCTCCCCTACACTCTAAACACAGTTTCATTCTGTTTAACATATGATCATTTCTCCTATTTGTCCTGTTAGCTTTCAGGATTTAGATCACGTGCAAAAATCCAGAAGGGACACTTCTAAAATCCAGACAACATATTCTTTCATTTTGCAAATGACGCATTTGACATTTACAGTAGTGAAATTCACAGTAGTGAAAGAAAAAAGTCCATGAAATCACTTGATTTGAAATTAAGCCACATGCAAGTTTTAATCCCAATGGTGTGGCTTTTTTATATAAACGTAACTCTTGTACAGGTAGCCCTGGAGTAGAGAGACTCTGATGCTGGACAGTTAAGCAATGCAGCAAGTCACTCGCCCGTGGCTTGTCAAGGGACCTAGTGAATTCCTCAGTTACAGAATAACTTTGCCTCTCCTCACAGCTCTGTATCTAAAAATTAACGCTTGGTCTGTTCCTGTTTCTGTAGGCTGCGGTCATTGGTTCCCTCCACCATCTTTGTTCAATGAATCAAATATTCAGTCGTCTGATCCACCAACAAAGAGACTTTGGCTGTTTGATATTGTTCGTGATCCTGAAGAGAAAAATGAGTTGTCTGAAAAATATCCTCATGTGGTCAAAAAACTGCTCTCACGTCTTCAGTACTATTATAAACGTTCAGTGCCTGTATTCTACCCTGATGAGGATCCCAACTGTGATCCAGCAGCAACTGGGGTTTGGGGTCCTTGGGCATAATGCACAGCACTACACCCTGCAAAACACACCTGCAGCAGAGTTCATTTTATGTACTTCAAGGTCCTAGACACATTTGTCTTACGTTGTTGATTGCATTACTGATAATTGTGAGTTCATTTTTTGCTCTTTCCTTTAAGAGTATTTCTTACTCCTTAAGAATATTTCTTGCTCTTAAAGTATGCTGGGGATCTTATTTCAGTCCTTCCCATTCTCTCCTTCCAATTATTGGATGTGAAACATTGATAAAATTATAAATCTGTTGTTTGAGTATTCTTTGTTAACAATACGTGTTTAAAGCAGAAAGTAAAGCACTGCCTCCCTTCCTGAAAGAGATTACTTCTGTTAAAAAGCTGAAATGGATCAAGGCAGCAGGAACATCCAGAATTCTCTTGTGGAATAAACTGATTTTGAGTTTCATGTTTACCCAGTAGATAAATTTTGTTGGAAGCTGTTACATTACCCATAAAGAATAGAAAACAGTACAATAGTTGAAGTTATAATTTTTACCTTTAACACGAAACTCTGTCCAGAAAAGGCAATAGAGGAAAAAAAGTAGGGGAAAAAAAGAAAAAAAAAAAAAGTAAAAAACAATCTCTAAGAATAGAGCAAAATCCCTAATCTGTGTTCACTGTTAATGTGTCAAACTGGGGTAGAGGGTGGTGGCCAACTAGAGTGCAGGGCAGCCAGGCAGGATGGTCTCGACAGGCTGAAGAAAGGGTCGAATAAAAAACTTAATGTAAGTTCAACGGAGGCAGAGAACTGCACTTGGGATGGAATAATTGAACACATGGACAGGCTTGGCTCTGGCTGGATAGAAAAGGAAAAGAACCTAGGTGTCCTGCTGGACGATAAATAGAGGGGGAGTTGCCACGTGGTCCCTTGGTGAAGATTAACCTCGTTTGTCCATATGGGCAAGACTGTAGCCAGCATGTGAGAAGTGTTTATTCCCCTTTATTCAGCACTGAAGCAAACATATTTTGGGCTTCCCTGTGCAAGAAAAAATCTGCCATACTGAAGGGACATGACTATGATCATGTGGAGGAGAGCAAATGAGAAGGGGTTAAAGAAATAGGATAGTTTAGCACAGAGAAGAAAAGAGGAAGGGGAGATGCAACTGCCTGATGTGATGGCATGGAGAAGATGAAGGATCTGGTGACTTGGCAGAGATTCACAAAGATGAGAGGCACACAGGGGGTCTAACTCAATATGACAATAAAAATAATTGTACCATGAGGGTAGTCAAATATTTAAACTGTGAGGCTGTTGAAGCCTATCCTCAGAGATGTTCAGACCTGGGTTGGAGAAGACTGTGAGCTGTGTGGCCTTACTGCCTACCATTGTGGTGAGTACCCTTTCTTCACAGATTTTTTTCCTTTATTATCTCAGAAGACACTGTTTTCATCTCTGAGCCATGGAGAAACCAGGCCAAGCAACATTTCTCAGTTACTCATCAAATTAATGCAAGACCAACCCACCAGCTCTCTTAGTGTCTCAAACCTCTGGAGTCTGTCCAAAGTTCTGGTATTGCTTCTCCATGTCCCTAGGCAAGTTCTGAGGCTGCAGAACTCTAACTATCATTCCCTCCAGAAAGTGGGGATCTAATAGCCTATTCTCAAGGTCCAGGACTATGTCCTGTAATTTGCACTGAAGTTTTGCATACATTTTTGCAATTTTCCCTCAGGAAACTTGTGGTAATTGTTAGCAAACAAATTCATGAAGGGAGAGACTTGTCAGAATTTGTGTATTTTTTAAATAAAAAGATAAACCATGGAAAAGACAAAATTTAAGAAAATTAAAAATGTATTTAATATTGTTTTTTCTGATACAGTTGATGCTCCATTACACTATTTTAGATCTATCTTGCCTTTTCCACTTTTTATGTGTTTCTGCAAGTAGAAGTGAAGCCAATGCTCTCCAAAAATCTGTTCAGCTGTTCATCTTCTTCCCAATGTCCCATGTTTCATGTTTTATTTATTTCACACTGTGTCTACATCAGTAGAGATGTAAGACTGGAAAGCTGACTGTTCTCAGTCAATACCCACTTATAACATTATTTTAGTGGGTTAACCGTATCAATTACGTGATGTGGCTGCCACAATAAAAAGAGACTGGACTTGGGAGCAGAGGGAGAGCGGAATTTCTGCCCTATGTTCCTGTGTGTCATTCAGTGTTCTGCACTGTTCCATTCCATTACATGAGGAAAGATGTGGGCTTATCCACAAGAATGGGAACTTTGGTCAATGATATACAGGTACTTTTTTTATTATGCTGATGTCAATTTTATGGAAAAGAAGCATCAGATAACTTGCAAAAGCTCAAGTAATTTGTGTGTTTGAGTCTCCCATCTATGTCAGCTCCTTGGCTAATGCCAGAAAAGGTTAAAGAACAACAACGTTCTTTGTTCTCAACAAAGGTAAGTATGTTTTCTCTGTGTCTTGCAATGTGTATTTTAATGTCTTGTTGATAGAAATTCATCTACCAAGAAGAGTCTCTGGCATATAACTGTCGTCTTTAAGTATTAAAGTCACCCTATATTTCCAATTTTTCCTTACAAAGAGATGATATATTTTGGTGCCAAATGGTTCATTATTTTCTCAGCTACAAATAATTATTTATTTTAATTCCTACTTATTTTACATGGGTGGTCCTTCATAAAATATTTTAATTGAACTGGGTTAGGAAGAGAAAACAGCTGGCTGGCACATTCAGGTTGGCATCTGCATCGAGTTGTATACTGTTCAGTTGTTTCAAATTGAGAAGTACAGCATCCTTTATGTTTTGTGGTTACTTGAATAAGATTCAAAAATGCAAGCATTTTGAGCTCTATAAATAAAACTTTATTTCATTCCTTTCCAAGTAAAAATTCATTCTTAATCTAGCAAACATCTGAGGATTTTGAATTTGAAAGTGTCCGTTTGTATATTGTAAAAATTATTTAAGCTTTGCAAAAGTAACCGTACTTAGGAAGAATGTCCGTGCTGGTTATTCATTCTGTGTTACTTGTTTACAAAAGAATCCACACAAACAAGGAAAGAATGACTTTATACATGAAACCTGGACCTGTTCTTGAGTCAAAGGCCCTATACTCAGCCTAAAAATAATTTATTCAGTTTTCCCAAAGTCAGTACATGTGCTGTGGATGAAACTGAGTTTAATCGTCTTTATCATCTCTGAACAGACGAACCCAGTGCTTAACCCACCAGGGCCTGTGTGGATTTGAAGATCAGCTGACTAGCTATCCCTGTTGGCCTCTGGGAATATGTCTCCCATGTCACTCCCTGACCAAGTGGCTTAATAGTAGCAACTCTAGAAGGGATTTCCTGTGCTTTTCCATATTTTCTTTAAAAAATTAGTAAATGATCTTGAAGTTACATGGAGAATCCTATTAGACCCGTGCCACCCTATTACAGACTTAACAAAGAGTCCTGATGAAAGGGGTGACAGTGGCAGAACAACTGATAAAGGATACGTGATGGAGTCTTGCACACCAGGACATGTGGTCTGTGTGTGCAGTAGTGTCTTAAATCCTAGGACCTGGGAAACCTAAATGAGAAAATGAATCTCAAAACACAGCATGAAAACAGTCTGAATAATGAAAACTTGACAAAGAAAAATATATGATGTCATGCAATATGTGGTGATCCAAAATGTATCCACAGGCATCAGTTGTGCTTAGCCTAGGAATGTGAAATCATTTCCAGGATGTAGCAGATCTCAAGAGAGAATTCTTTTCCATTTGGCAACCCACAGTAGGCATCCCTCCAACTGGACTCTGAGGCTGTCTCTCTCTCTCAAAACACTAACCTTAGCTCTGACATGAGAGACAAGTGGGTTGAGCCTTAGCCCGACCTACTGACTGAAGGTCCATGAGAAAGAGCCCTTGAGATGCTTCTTTCTGAAGCCTACCCCTTTGACACCACTGTTGCAGACATGATCTCACTGGTCCCCTGGCTTTCTTGCTGCACTAAACAACACTAATCCTAACTCTAGAACTGGATGTGAGCCTTAACCTAAGACCCAGGTTGTGGTTGAGATGCCAAAGATGCTAGAAATAATGCTTTTTAGATTCTACTCCTCCTTTGCCAGCACCATTCCACCCCAACACACCTGGACACCTCACTCCCAACCCTAACCCTTGGCTTTGTTGCTCTCCAGACTTGAAGACCTTAGCCCTAGCCACAGGCTAAGCCTCACTCAAGACCCCAAGCTATGGCAAGAGGAAAATTCTTCTCAGGCAAGAACCCTGAGAAGGGGAGAATCCTTTAGTTGCCCTTGGCAGCACCCACCACAGCTGGACCCCTAGATCTTGTCACTCTTCTAATCCTAAGAATTGCCCAGGGCAACAACCACACAGTTGGATTTGTAGTGTCTTTAGGATACAGCTCAGTGCCTCATTAGGCTGTTACAGGGTCTACCAAAGGAAGGACCAATTCCATGGCTTATTCAGGATATCCATCTAGGAACAGCTAGAGACAAAATTGGAGACGAGACCATAACACAGGGCCAGAGACAGGTAACCCTAAAAGAAGGCTCAGGCAGTCACAGGGCTGAGCTGAAATGAGGCTCCTGACCCCACAGGCAGAGGCTGAGAGGTTCCAGCTGAAGATGCTCAGCATCAAGCCTTTTGACAGACTCAGGGCTCTGACACTTGTAGCCCTAATCCTTACTATAGATGAGAAGAGCCTGAAGACCCTTTCTAGAGCCTAGACCAGCCCTTCCCAGTGTCAGCCCATTGCAGCCCCACCCTAAGTGCACCCCCAGGTTTTGTGTCTCTCTAGCTATAAATAGGCTGAGGTTTGTAATGGGAAAGTAGTGTTTTTGTTAAGGGAAGAAAAAAAAAAGCTAAGTTTTTTTGTTTGTTTGTTTGTTTGTTTATTTGGTCAGCAGGTTTCCAGCTGAGTGTTTTAACTCCTTCTACTTAGTATGTCAGCTGCAGACAAAGGGTGAACCTCATTCAATTTCAGATTTGGTTATTATGTGGGAAGATGCTGGTTAAATACACAGTGTAGAGAATATTCTGGCTCCAGTGTTCTCAGATTTATTCTGGTGCTGTACAATGTGTGTATGAGCTCATCTACACAGAGCAGAGCTGCTGCAAAGAAGAGTGAAAACATTTGTCACAAAGCAAGCAGAGTGAGTCAGTCATGCAACCATGGATATGCTGTGACGGCCCCTGTGATAATTGCATACCACAGTTAGCTGAGGCAAAGAGGATCATGCATTAAGTTCTTGTTGTGTTAGTGTTCCCTCCTGAGAGTGTTATTTTTCTGGGGTGGAGTGGAGAGAGATTGGAAAGGTCAGTGATATATCTGCTGCCAAGTTTCTAAAAAGTGACTATCAGCTGCCATCATCAAAGCAGCTACCGGATGTTGATCCCCTAATTCTGGCTAAACTCAATAGCAACACAGGCAGCTATATTTTTTTCTGCAGGACTATAGTTAGAAAAAGTATGGTCAGAATAACTAGATTTGGATCTAAGGAATGCAGTGCTTATTTGGATGAGTCTTCAAAAGCCACAACAAGGTACTACACCAAAGCCACAGTTCTGGGCTGCCAGATTCTGGCACTGAAGGCTGTGATAAAAATAAAGAACTCTGTCTTGCTTTCTGCTGTGCATTCTTATGATTTCTTCATGCAAACAAGGAATTAGAATGTAGTGAATACACACATAAACAAAGTAAGCTGTGTTCTGCATTCAGCAATTCTTTTTGAGTAGTTTTGGGCATAGAGCCCATAGTAATGAATAGAAAACTTTGATCAGGACATCTGTGGCCTCCCCAGATCATTTCATGGGAGTTAAAATTTTGCCTGGAACATCACTTGATGGCCCTATTAACACAGTATGCTAAAGCCTATTGTGTACATTCTCACACTCACAGCACCCTCATGAAATAGGAGTCTTTTTTTTTTTTAATCTGAGGTCTTTGTTAAAGAGCTCTGAAACGACTTATCTGGGGACATATGAGCCCTTAAGTTATCCTTGCATTTATCCTGCCTCACTAGCTAAAAGAGTTTAATGGCTCTCTGAAAGATGAAAAGATGAACATGTAGCAGACGTACATTTCAGTTCCAGCTTGACTCTAGTTGTCTCAGTGTAAAAACAAATACTTCTTTTTATTTTCCTTATGACTTCCAGTTTTAATAATTCTGTGACTACAGTCGTACCAGATGATTTTGGAGGTCTTTTCCAACCTTAATGATTCTGTGATTCTATGTTCTTGATGTTGCTCACCCACGTGGTTTTATCTATGAAACCTCAGAGAATTTCTGGACAATCACCATTTTCTTTTTTTTTCACTCTGGCCTATGTATTAACAGCAGTGGGAGCCTGCCTAAAAGGTTGTGAAAATAGCTGTCCCAAGAACCATGAAAATACTGCATGAAAATACTGGTAGCTGGCCCTTACAGATGTACTGAATTTTCCATCTAGTTCTTGTCCCCTTCACTTTTTTTTTTTTTTTTTCAAATATTCCAATTTACAAGTCATGTTTGGTTGATAAAGTACTGTGTGAAATAATCCTAAGGTGGCTATTAGTCTGTTCTAGTCACACACTTCTGCCCCACCAGTGACATGGTGTAGTAACAAAGTAATTAGCCTGCCTCTTCAGATCTGTTTTGTCCTTACTTTATAATGAAGAGTGCATGGTCATGGTATGTTAAACAAATGGATAAGAACAACATATATATTAATATTATCCTGCTTCTAGCTAAAGCTCTAAGACTAATACAGTGGAGAAGCCTGGCTAAGAATTTGATGATAATTTTCTTTTGCCATAAATTCCACCTACCCAAACAAACAAACGAAACAAACAAACAGCTGAAATGGTATAGCTGAGTAAAAAGTAGGCACGTTTATGATATCAAAGAAGACTTACATGTATGAAAATATCCCAGCTGGATTTTGAAAAATGTAGGAGGGAGTAGGGTGGAACAATTACATTTCTCTCTTTATTTGTCCTAGAAAATATCCCACTCTGAAGAAACATTTACAAAACTGAATGACTGAGAGAGATTGTCTCTTAGAGGCAACAGGTATAAAGTATCTGTCTAAGGTTTTAGTTGTAATTACTTGCTAACAACAGGGTTTTTCACAATCATTTCTGCCCACAGTGCATGGGGATATAATGGACATTGCTTTATATGGAAAACTCCTCAGAACTCAATCTTTTTCTCTGTTTATTTAACATAAAGAAATAGGACCATAGTATAGTAAACACCTGGCTGAAAGTAATCTTTAATTATTTTTCTTTCTCTTAGGAAAGGGAGAGCATTTTCCTACAAAAAGGAAGATTTTCAATTCAAATTTTTATTCCATCTATAGCAAAAAATAAAACTGCAAGAAGGCATTTTGTTTCTCTTTCTGGTAATACAGAGTACAGCGTTAAGAGACAAGTCTAATTGTTAACCCACAAATACTATTAAGGATATTTGTACTATTCAGTGAATTATACATTTTATATTTAACTAGAGACACCAAATATGGATGAATCTGATTCAAACCTCAAATCCAAAAGAAGCAAGCTTCTCTTCTATTTAAGTTTGTTGTACTTTTGACTAACAGATTTTGGGGCTCTGTTTCTAAATACTGCAGTGAAATTAACTGGTACGCTAGCACCATATTAATTTATTTTCAGAAGCAGTGATGATGCTAAAGTCTTGGTATAATAACATTTCTTAACAGCTTTTCTTCTCATATTCTACAGAAATGTATTTTTAAGTATCCACAGCTAGTGATGACTGACTATTTAGAAGCAGCCACTAACCATCCTTTTACTTAATGAGATATAATAACATTTGTTTGATGGCATGCCCAAATAAAGCACTGCCCTCTTTTTATATATAAGTGTTGTTTTTATCCACTTGGTGAAATCACTTTGATTTCATTAACCAGGCCACATGTGACTATAATGCACTGATAATCACAAAACTCTAGATGTAGCAGAGATCTGGCATTGTTTAGCTCCATAATTCTTAGTCCCCAAAACGTGCACATAACTGCACCAGCCTCAAAGCATCCTGCCCTTGCACTACTGTCTTAGGAGCGGAATACTGCACGGCCATGCCAAGAAGTGCTAACAGATTAAAAGCAAAGAGCAGATTTCCCCTGTTTTGGAGGTGCAGTTTCACATTTACACAGGATGCAGTGTAGGTGAAGGCTGCAGCCAAAGGGGGTGGTCACTCACACCCTTCCCCTCTGCCCCTCAGTGCAACTGTGCTTTCCAGAGGCCTCCCTTGCACTGGGTGTAGCAATGGCCATGGGCAGACTGGAAATAGCAGCCTGAACAGACTTGTCCGTTAGGTGAGGCACATCAGGAAGTTATGAATTAACTAAGGACTAATAAACATCCGTGTGTCTTAGTTGCCCATATGCAAAAAAGGATAGGAGAGGCTATTGTAAGAAATAGAGGTCAAGGCTGTGCAAATAATAGTACATTTTGGAAAAACCTGCTTTAAGGTCTTGACCACTCAACCTGAATGCAGTCATGATCCCAGCTTGTATTATGAGCCAGGTGAGTAAAATTATAAAACTGAAGTAAAGATTTCAGTTTATATTATAAATGTTCTCAGGTCAGGGAAAACTCTTTGATTCCCGTTCCCTGATAAAGGTCTGTTTGTTGTGGAATCATTGGCTTATTTTGCCCATTAATATGCAGAAGTGGTGTGCCAATAACTGTTATGCTAATTTCATGTTGGAAGAAGAGTAACTTATTCTTCCAGTTAATAACTTGAAACTATTTTATCTAGGCACATTAAAATTATTCTACTCTTGTTTTAATGTTATTTTTTTTTCTTAATTGTGTGTTTACATTTAAAATAAATGTTAGCTAGAAATGACTCCAGAGAAAGATATCAAACCAATTTATTCTTAGAACTTTAGTTTCAAAATGAACCTAATAGCATTAGGAACTATCATTATTAAAATTTACTGTCTTGAAAATATTACAGTCTCGATTTCCTCTGTGAGAGTATTCTAATCTCCACTTCCTTTTGTTACAAACCCTAGAGAAAAAAAAATGCTGTAGATAAAATTTCGGTTTTAGAAGGCCTGTAATAAAGCCCGTACAGATATATTGGCTAGTAAACGAGATAGACTTCTATAGTTCTAAAATGTGCTCATATTTAGCTTTATGTTACTGCTTAGAAATCAAGTTTCAAAAAGCTGTAAAAGCAGCTACTGTTCTTTCCCTTAGGGTCTGAACAAGGAAATCCAATGTTTTCTGGTCAGCAGTAGGAATTCCACTTTGTAATTTGACACTCTTCATTCCTCTTCTCTCAAAGGCAGTAAAACAAAAAATTGAGGGCAGAACACATTTTCAAACAGTGCAGTATTTACATATCCTCATGTACCTTTCATTATCGGTTGGCACATACAAACAGAAAGCTTCATAACCTGGCCTTTTCCTTGTCAGTTCCGGCTCTCATCACACCACCTAGTTTTGCATGTTTCACTGAGAATGCACACTGGAGGATTTCTCTGATTTCAGTTCTGTTGTCCCAAATTTCAGAGAAATAGTAAAAGTAGAGCCAAGATCTTCATGTTAGGAGGCTGATATAGCTCTACTGTACCTGACAGAGCTATTCTAGTTTGTAGCAGTAAGAAGTTTTATGCAGTTACTAGAAAGGTATTTCTCTCTCTCTCTTTCTTTCTCTCTCTCACTCTCTCTTTCTCTCTCTAATTTCTGGTCTCTAGCAAGCATGTGGTGGTGGCATGCTTCTGCATATTTATGTAGCAGTAACAATTGGATCTTTTCATGCTCAGAGTGAGAAACTGAATCTAGTCAGGCTGTAATTTCTTCCTGACAGGCTCATTATTTCTCAGCCTCTGATATGGTGACAGTTAAAACCAGATACACATCTGTAAAACTGACAACTTCTGTGAGCACAATATGTCTGTCCAAGCGTACTTCTGTCCAAGCACTTCATAAGCCTACTCATCCCATGACCACTACCTGTATTGGTTGCAGAACATGAACAAACACACTGCCACTTAACTTTTCTAGCTGCTATGATTTCTGCTTATTCATCTTTCTATGATGCTGTAAGTGATGGATGTATTTTTTATAGAGGTTATTGCAAAGTTCATGGACTCTGAACTAAGGAAGTTACTCAGTTGGCTTCACTGCTTGGTCTCATTTAGGATTTGTTCAAGTTCATGCTGGTGTCAAGATGCCCTCTAATTACATCGGAAGACATCAATGCTATTTGAAAAAATCAGATTATTTGCAATGAAAGACTTAATCATGCATGACATGAACTACAAACTCAGTTGGAAGTGTGTAAAATTCCATGAGACTTGCTTATAGTAGGAACAACTGTAGTAAGGAGAGCAGTGATGGGAAATGGTGTTCTGTGCTTTCAGTATGTGTGCTTCACATTACCTGTGCATGTGGCATGTATGCATCCTTAGTCACTTCTGTGACTAATGTATTAGAGATGCTTTCGAGGAGATACTGACTTTGGAACATTTCTTAAAACTGCTATTTCGTGGATGTACATAAGAATTTCTGAGAAGTTCACTCCTGCAGCTGGTGCAAATTTCTTGGGAAATCATAGCAAGATTTTGGTGAAATCTTACACACTGAATTGGAGTAAATTCCTATCATTGACATCTTTGGTATATAACATTTAGCTCAGGTCTGGACCAAAATGGTGACATGGAAACTATTTATGTAAATTTGCAAAATAGAAGCCTGTACGTTTCTGTATGTATACTATAAAGAAGTTGCAACAGTAAATTCCAGCACAAAGACTTTATGTTTATTGGAAATGATGTGGTTATTGTTCATTGTCATTCTTATCAGCAAATGTTATACAGCTGAGATTTATGCACTGCCTACAAATCAGAGAGAGATTTAGAGGAGAACATACTGGCAATTACTACATGCTACTCTTAAGAGGTCTGTCACCTTAGACTTTCTTGTGAAATCTACCTTGTGAAATAAGCTGCTGGGAGGTAGGAAAATTAGCTGTAGTGTAGGAAAGTGCAATCCCAGGCTCCGAACTCTGAGACTCACAGTGAACTATAATTAATGTTCCTTCATATTTTGTTGGTTTACTTCTCCTGGAAAAAGATGAACTCATAAAGCTGAACTACTTTCAAAAAGCTATTGACATTATTTGATTAAGTAAAAAAAAAAAAAAAAAAAAAAAAAAAGTTATTTCTAAATTTGTTACCTACAAATTGCTAAGAATATAATACTAGTCAAACTGCATGTCATCAAACAAAATCAGGTGAACATAACTGCACTTAGCTATTGTAACTACTTATTTTTCCCACAGTGTTGTTTTATTTTTTTAAACTTCAAAGTCTCCAAATTCCTCCTGATTGATGCACTGATATTTTAACAATGTCTTTGTTGTATACTGCAATCAGACAAGTGCTAATCCCCTTGAGGAATCTGGCAGGGCTGTGGGAATCTTCCAGCCATAATTGTATCTCTGACTCAAATGTGATGATACTGTTCGCTTCAGCTGAGTAGTCAGAATGTGCTGTTGGTGTTGAGGGTGGATTATATCAACTTTCTCTATTGATTTATGAGTCTAAGGGTCATTCATTTATGCATTCTTCACCATCTCTGGTGAGGTTTTTTTGGTACTGTTCTGAAAGATGTTATGTATGTAAAGCATGCTGTATTTAAACAAAGAAAGACAGTAATCTGAAAAACTAAAAGGAAGTGCCAACTGAAAATTCTAATTATAACATAAAAATAAAATTGCTAGAGAAAAAAAATGGATGGTAAACTATGAACAGTGAAACTGAATTTTAATGGATGTACTAATAGGGTAACAGAGACAACTTCCATTTGATTACTATGAACATTCAAGAGAAAAATAAAACAATGTAAAGATGCAGAGTGTAATACCACTTACTGTACAACCACGTGACCCCAGGTCTTTGATTTACTTATCAAATTGTTTACAGCTGTTTTAACTGAACACTTTAATTTGTTCATTTGTTTTTCTTTAACAGTTTCTAATCACAGAATAATTTCATTGTAAAACCTTTTGGGAGTGTTGGTGGGGGAGAAAGAAAATGACATTGCAACTGATTTGTTAAGTGCCTAAATGTGTAACCTCTTCATATGTATTTAGCTTTTGGATCTCTGCCTCAAGCCACAATTACCATTTGTTTGAATTGTGGAATGGAGCGTCCATTTTTATGGTAATCTTAAAAAGGTTTCCCCAAGTACAGGAGAATCTTGATTCTTATTCTCCTCTACAATTATACTTTATCTGTAATTAAACAAATGTTTATATGACAAATATAGAAGATACTTACTATTTAAAAGAACTAGTAGACCCAGTAACAAAACATTTATTCATTGGATTTAAATTTTCAATGATCAGAATGTCAAGAAATAAATCATGTTTTAGAAAATGAGTGAGTGCTTAATTTATTTTGGTTATAATAGCACTAATGGAGGCCAACCTTTTAATGGTTCTTTGGTTATTCTGAAACTTGAGAAAAACAGGATCCCTGTTTGTTTTACTGAATATCTTATACCTGGGCTCACTGAAGTCCAATCGGCCTACAAGCAATTCTGGAAAGACCATGATTTGGCTCTGAACCAGATGTTCCAATTGCAAACAGATAGCCAAAACCACAAATATCTAACTTGTATGAAAGGGTGACTGACTATTCTAAAAATGCTAATCCACAAGAATGGCATATACACAGTAAATGGAGGACATAAATAAAAGCTTCAGCTTTATCCAAAAAGTTGCTTTGTTAATTTTGCCAGTGTAACGTCGTTGCAAAAACATGTGCCATATGAGAATGTTTTCTTTGTTTGCTGTTCCAAAGCCAGAGGCTAATCCTAATTTTCTCTGTGTAGTACTTGGTCTGTGCTGCTGTATGGAACCATTTCTTAATGACCTTGTATGTCATCTATCATCTCCTTTCTTCCCAGACCATTCATAATGACTGTGCTTGCTGACTGTGTCACTGCTGCACTGTGATTTCCCTGACAAAACATAATGTTGCCCTCCATCAGAACAAAGAGGTCTACTTTTTCTTAGTTCACAAAATCATACTAAGAATTCTCCTCTTTTAAATTTCTCCCAGTGCCACCCCAATGATTTGTAGCTGAATACATCTCCCAGGAAATACAATAAACTGAACTAGTTTTGATGTTAAGGTATGACTTTGCTTACTTGTCATTCAGTGGCTTCGCAAATCGACAATAGCAGGAGATAAAGTCCCAGCCACGTTCATATGTAACCAACCCAGTATGTCTTTTCCTGTTATGGTTACGTTTATCTCTTCAGAGCTTACTTGCTTATACTATTTTGCACAACAGAGACCAGCTACCAAATAAGAAATTGCTGAAAAAAAAAATCTTTAGACAAATAGAATTAACAGAAATTTGCCTTTTTATTAAAGCTAACTCACTTAACAGCACTGTGAATCTTAAAGGTTTCAGTGGTATAGTTGTATAGTTAATGTGTTTATTACTGTGCAGTCATCCACAATATACCATTTTGTGAGCTACAGTATTGAATTTGGCAATGATGCCAGGCCATAAGGTGTAGGTAACAGCTAAGCAAGATCATTACACAGTGAAATGTATATACATTTAATATTATAATATGCATAATATTTAAGTATAATACATTTATATAATATTTTATATTATATGTAATATATATGTGTGTTGTGATATATAATATGTGGATATAACATTTAATATTGTAATAAGTGTGATATATAATATTATAGATTTTATGTTAATTTGATTAATGTGGCCTTGCGTGTCAGAATTTTCTTTACTCAGTACAGAAAAGTACTTCAGGGGTCCTTTGGTACTGAGGGAAAAACATGCACTAATTGCTTTGCAACCCACTCCTGGTCAATATGTGCCTTTTTTTTTTCTCTGTAATTAACTTTTTCCTTTCTGTTTCCTCGTGAGTTTATTAGCCCTATAATTATCATAATTAACAACATTTATTTTTAATCAGTTGTGGTATTTTAATTCTCATTTCTTATTTCTTTTTCCATACTATTCTCAATAATTACAGTGTCCTTGCAAGATCGGTACCATCTGCAGATAAATGAAAATACTGTGTTTCCAAGTTTTTATTTTGATTCCATCTTATCTGTTCAAACAATGAAAGCATGAATTCCTAGTACTAATCACCATAGTAGTTATCTCCATCTAAGAGTTTTCATTTGTATTTTAATGTGGATCATTCATCACTTCTTGAGAAGCTACTCTAATTCCTATAGAAATGAAAAACATAACAATGCAATTAAAACTTTTCTACTTTCTACTCAAAATAATTAAATATGCAGTGTGACTTGCTAATACTCACTTACCAGCACATGTGAGAATCTTCAAGGAATAAAAGGCTGTCTTAATGCTTGTAACTATGTAAGCCCAGAAACCTTCAATTAAAAGTCTTTATCAAAGTTACCTATTGTGGAAACAGGTTTTGCACTGCAGTTTGAATTGGCCATAAACTGCAATGAGATTGTTCGATTATTTCACAAAGGTAACGCAGCTGACTAATCAGAAAACTGTATTGCTGCTGAACATATATATATTCAAACTAATGGCCTAGAAGAGAAACTTAAATCCCTTGTAGTGAGATGGTGCAGTAGTATTTACCATTCAGATAATTTTTAGACCCATGAAAAAAAAATAGCTTTTTCCATAAGACCAGTCAAACCATTTCAGAGACAAGGATTCAAAAACTGTTTTTTTTATAATGTAATAAGGAAAACTGTCAGCTAAAGATCCCTACAGATCTCCCATAAATGGGTACACACCTGATACACAGACCTGAAGGATAAATAAGGAATAAGGGGAAAGGAGTTATTACAAAAATGTCAGTCGTTATGTTAAAAGAAAGATGAAAGCAGTGAGAAAAACATATCTTAGCATAGGACTGAAAAATTTAGTGTCCTGTGGTACAGAATACTCAAGCACTAGACCAGCAAAAACTGCTATTTATTTATCTCACTTTTTATGTTGGGGCTGAGTTCCACATTCTATAAATTTGATATAGAGATTCAAACAAAATGATGGACTCAGCTTCCAGCGAATAACTGGAGAATAACAATGATCTGTACAGGGAAATACCATAAATCCTAATTATTGGGATCCTTCAGCAGGGCTTAATCAGTCATTAAAATTGTTTAGAAAGTTTGTTATAGCCATCATTCTGGTCAGCATGGCATTTTATTGCTAAAATCAGTAAGCTCAATTAGATGGAATGTAAAAACAAAACAATGAGTGTTTTGTGGCTTATTAACAAAAGCAAGCTACTATTAAGTGGAAATATACAAAGTTAAAGTATTCCTTATAGAAATGCCATTTTTTAAAAAAAAAAAAAGCACGGTATTTTCAAACGAAATTCATGCACTGCTCTGCTCTATGTGAAGGACAATAAACATTTTAATGTGTTATGTAAAAATAAATAAATAAATAAATATATAAAAAATTAGTGCATTTACTTTACAGTATTATTAAAAAAAAAAAAAAAATCCATTACTTTAATACTTACCATATATAACTTCAGATACTAGAATAACTGTAAGTATGCTGACCCAATTTTTTTCCCTAGACAACTCTGAGGTCTCTGAGCAACTTCTGAGGTTAAACATTTTCTTGCAAATAATATAAATTTGGAAAGTTTGATAGGTAGTTTTAAGCAAATTGTTGTCCATTTTTCCAAGTTTATTTAGTATATAATATTTGCAAAAAGATCTAACATTCAGGCCTACTGTCTTTTAGTGTTGTGTGCTGCACTGCCCAATAAAATCTCTTATTATAAAAGCCTTTGCATTTTTAAAGGATCATATGCAAAACTCTTTGTACTCTCACATTACTTTTTCTGTAAAAGTCAGAACACATGTTCATGTCCCAAGGAAGCTAATATCATTATAGGCTGTAGTTTGCCACATTACAGGGAAATTGCTACATCCTCTTAACTGTAAGTACTTAATTGTGATTAGTGATTGACAGAAGAGAAGCCTTTTGGTGTGAGTCAGTGCTAAAGTCAATAAATATACCATATTAAAAATACAGGATTCAAGTCAAAAAGACATTTTCTTAATTAGTTTACAAAGATTTTCTTCTAGTATAGTCTACATGACTCGGAAGAAATTGATTATATTTGATCCTCCACTTTAAAAAATCATCCCCAAATGATGATGTGTTGTTGTTTGCCCCCAGGCTACATAGGACATATGGATCACTTAAATCTGACATGTCAGATTATTAATCTAGTGAGGACATGAACATGAACATGATTTAGCCCCACAAAACAAGGATGAGTTAATGGCATTGCGGTCATTTTCCTTAACAGAGTTGCTCTAACCTGTAACATTATCATTTTCAATTAATATTTGTAGCAGTTTCTTAACAGCTAAAACTGTCTAAATTATTATTATTATTGTTTCAAATTATACAGTGTATACAAACTACTTTTGGGGAAAATGAAGTACATTCTCTTAATTTCAATGAAAATGGTTTGGATGCTAAAAGGTTAAGATTTTGAATCTTGAGTATTTTGTAATAATTTTACGGCAACCTCCAAGCATATGGAAAAAGAGTTTGGGAAGCTCAAATTTAAACACAGAACAACTCTTTTTGCATATATTTTTTTTCTGTTTATTTCCAGAGTTCTGTTTTAACTAAAATATATAGTCTTGGCAAAAGTCCTTGCATGCATGTTTTCCAGTTTGATTTTACTGTCAGTAAGCTTTAAAACATAAAGTAAATGCTTCTGAGGAAAGGAAAGGAAAGGAAAGGAAAGGAAAGGAAAGGAAAGGAAAGGAAAGGAAAGGAAAGGAAAGGAAAGGAAAGGAAAGGAAAGGAAAGGAAAGGAAAGGAAAGGAAAGGAAAGGAAAGGAAAGGAAAGGAAAGGAAAGGAAAGGAAAGGAAAGGAAAGGAAAGGAAAGGAAAGGAAAGGAAAGGAAAGGAAAGGAAAGGAAAGGAAAGGAAAGGAAAGGAAAGGAAAGGTTAAAGTGTGATTTGACAGAATGCAGAGGTAACAAATAGAACCTGCTCTCTAGTTTCATTTTGGAGATGGATGTGATCATTGCATATTATCCATATTCGGAAGTAGGAAGGGTTTCAATACAGTTGTGAAAAGGAAATAAAGTGAAACTAGAGCCACATGAGAAAAGAATTAAAAGATTTCAAAAACATCATAAGTTACTATATTGCAGATGCCTGTCAAGTAAGGAAGATGAAAATAGAATATCAGTTCAGACTTCTACACTGGAAGACATCATTATATCTTCTGTAAGAATAGCTTTATTGGAGTGAAAGTCATGGAAACTCTAACTGAGATAGTCTGCTGTACAAACAAAACAAATAAAAGAAATCCAACAAAAAGCAATCATCATCATCATTTTTGTCTTTTTCCATCTTGGCCCTGCCACGGTGAGTGTGTAAAATCCTGAGCATCCAGACAAGAACAAAATATGTGAGGAATCCACAACTCATCCTTGAATGTGAGGCTGGAAATTAGCTCAAAAACAGCACAAACTGCCAGTGGGTGTAGTCAGTCCCATTAACTAATTGGATTTGTACAAGTTCTGGGTCTCACAGCCAGTCCAAACAGAGCTTAGAAAGATGTAGTGGTGGACTCATGGCTGCGTCCTTCTGTGGGCAGGATTGCTCATGGGAATGTCCATTTTTATTCTGAAAATATATTTCAAACATTTATTCTAGAACTTAGGTTATGGAACAAGAAGCCTTTTTTACTGAATTTACACAGATAGTTGGGCCACTTTTCCTCCCAATTCTTAAGCAGTTTCTTCAAGTCGTAAATTACTTTGTAAAACTAAACAGTGTTATAATCTTTAAAGCTTTCCTATTTCCAGTGATGTTAGCACTGATGAATGAAAAATATTTAATAATTTTGGGATATATAAGTCCTAGAAATAGCACTAGACTATTTCCTTTTATAATTTGTAACACGGCCAGTAGAACTGTAGGATATTTTGGACAAAGTCCTAGAAAATGCCTCATTAGTGATAAATAATCTAGTAGTTGAAGAACATATCAGAGCTGCTTTTTTTTTTTTGGTCTGGATATATGAGTTGATAGGGTAATTTCAAATATTATATGCAATAGTATATATGCCTCAAGATTCTTAAAATCATTTGACTTTATATGTAATTCTTGTAGTGCTCCTTAGGATGTGTAAAGATATTTTAAGACATTAGAAGAGCAATAGATTAGCATAACTGGGTATTAATGTGAGAATTTCAATAGATGAATGTCATATTTAAAGCTCAGCCTCTTTAATTATTTATACCTAATGGATATTTCAGTTTGATTCAGTAGAAAGGATACTGCTAATTTAATTCCCATGAATTATTGCCTCAGAGTGCACTTAAAATATTCTGTCATAGAACCCCCAAATTATGGGAAAGGAGATAAAGCAGCTGTTACTGCTGTTGTGTCAGTGCAACATTTATTTGGCTAGACAGCTTTTTTTCATACTTCTTACAATAATATGTGTTTCAAAAATACAGATTAGACACAGTGATAAATCTGGATCCCTTCAGTGAGCCTGAGTGTCTGCATTCAATTACAACCTCCTTAAAATACAGTGGTGGATTCCTGCCTGTACCACACTTTCTGAGTCCCCAAATTATTTTAACAACTACTGTCCCCCAAAACTCTGAGCTTTTTTCAGAAACTGAAATGTGAGCCCTCAGAATATTTCAACAGGGCCAACAGTAAACTACCAAAGGACTTTGTTTTCTCTCTTGCTGCCTTCTTCTTAAATGTCTGTCCCTATTTACGAGGTACTCCATTTAACTGACCTTATTCTTCAATTTATTTTTATTTTAATCAAATGCGCGGTGCTGCCTTGTATGCTTCATATCTCAGAGTATTATCTTCATAATTCTCCCAGGCAGCTCTAAGTCCTTCATACCGTTTTACTTGTTTCTGGTATCAAAACAATTTCCACATAATTAAACTAACTTTCCTAATGTGAGGGTGTATAGAGTTGCCCCAGACTTCCTTCTCTTTTGTCTAAAGACAAAAATCTCAAGTTATATCTCTCGATATTTTGGAGGTAAGCCACCAACTCAAAATCAGAACAGTTAAAGGCAGCTCCCAGGCTTTCCTTCCAAGCCTTCCTCCCATTTCCACTCTATCTGCAGACAACATCTCCGTGTTTTCTGCCACACCGCACAGATCTCTCCTTAAGTCTTCACACGCAGTCTGAATATTGTACACTGATTTTGTATGGTATCTTTGAGATAGGATGTTTTCTGACTATACATGGCTAAAATTCTAACAGAAACTTCATTTTGTGCCTGAAGTATAAATTCCTTTTCTCCAAACTTGATAGATTCCATATGATACTGCTGTTATCCATTCAGGTTAACAACCCCCCCCCCCTTTTCTTTTTTTTTTTTTACTAACTTCAACACAAGGTGCTGATTTTGAATGTCCTTACCAGCTTAACCACAGGCTCTTCTCATCTTTACCAAAATGTCCACTGTATTACAAATGATCCAAGATGAGAGTAGAAGTTTTTTTGTTTTTTTTTTTCCCCCCACATTGATACTTTTGCTAAAAATGCTGATTAGTAGTTTTTATTGTTATTTAATTCTTAACATCCTTCTGTTTGCCTGTGTCTGGGCATTGGACTGATTTTGCTTAGAGTGTAAGATATTTCTGGCCAGGAGGCCATTATTTCAGTTTGTGTTTATACTACAGTGTGAGTCTGATCCATGACAAAGGTTCCTGCAAGCTATAGTAAAACAAGTTATAACAGATGGGTTTCCCAAACTCAAACACTTTAAATGTCTTTTTTTTTTTTTTTTTTTTTTCCTCTCTCTCTCTCTCTTTTATTTTTTATTTTTTCCTTTTTCTTTTGGCCCTACTGTCACTGGTTACAGAATAGAGCGTTCAGATTCTTTTCTACAACACCATATGCTGGTTGACACTAGAGGAATGAAATACTGAAAAATTAAATGTCAAAACTAAGTGCTAACAGGAACTGAGATTTCTGAAGCTGTAAACAAAAATAAGTATTACATGAGAAAGATGCATTTTCTTTGAGATCTTTCTCAGCTGATGTCTTCTATTTTACTTTACTTCAGGGGGAGAAGAATAAACAAATCACAGCAAAATGACACCCTTACCCTCACTCTGTTCCCTCTGACTTCTCAACTCTTCCAGTGTTGGGCCATCCCTTTCTTATAGTTCCCACTATTTTTTGTCTCTTTAACTCCTCGTTTTCTATTCACATCAGAGTTCTCCAGACTAGTTCAGTTTGTAACATTTTTCTTCCAACCATTGATCATTATGTTCCTTGCACAAAATTATTTACTGTATGTTCCTATAGTCAGACCATATTCCAATTTATTCCAGTCTCCCACAGTGATAAGGTTTTGGAACAACAGCCACTGGGACACTGGGAAAAAAAAAAAAAAAAAAAAAAAAAAAAAAAAAAAAAAAAGGAAACTAAATAAAATTAGGGAGTATATGTAATATGCATGTTTCTAAAGATTATAGATTTAAGATTGATTTGCTGTTTAACAATTCTAATTCTAGTATGTGTGCATGATATTCCCTTTGTTCTTTTTTAGCTTTTTGTAGGCAACATATAGACATTTTTGTAACTTCTCCAGAATTTCTAATAGTTTCCAGTGACTATTCACGGAGCTTCATTCTGAGCCAAAGTGTGTCCATTCTGCTTTCCAACCCATGTGCTATTTGCTAGTTATTTGGATGTAATAGCCTCTTCGGTTGTACTTTCTGCTATCCTGTTTTGTCTGCCCTGTCTATGTTCTATTCTTATAACCTTCAGAGAATGTTTTTGGGCCACATCCAAGCCTGTATTTGTTCAGGTGAATTTCAGGAAATTTCAGGATGAAATAATCCTTCGTTCTAACAGTCTGTGGAGAATTTAAATAGACCAGTCAGAATGATGTCAGGTATTACTATCTGGGGTTATAAACAAACCAATATTTAGGGAGAAAAACTGTCTAAACAAATGAATGCCTATGAAGTTAACAGTTGGGAAGATCTACATGTATAAGCAAGAGGAAAAAACATTATATCAACTTTTCCATCTAATATATTACTTAATCCGAAGTGTGCTTGTTTGACGTCTGAGTTTCCTGTTTGTATAATGCATATGTGTTAAGTTCTGGTGATGAATTATTTGTTTGTGCTGGGTTTCAGATAATCAAAATAAAATGTTTAGATCTGCACATCAAAGACAATATTGTAATTCAGTAGTGCTAATACCTCAGTGCTTTGATAGAAGGAATTAACAAGTTCCTCATACCAACTCCAATAAATAACCTTTTCAAACTAAAAATAAAATAGTGTGGTATGGTTAGATCTGTCAGAGTCCCAGACCTTGGTGGTAGGTATAAACTCTGTAGGCCTGTTTCTGGATACTTGTTTGCTGGCCTATGTCTTGCTGTAGGTCTCTCTCACCAGTTCACACGCTGGAGTTACACTTGTACAAGTATTAATACACTTTGTGCATCAACAGCTGGTCCTGTGCATGCCTTGTTAATACTGCCAGCCCACTTGCTTTGGGTGTTTTGACACCTATACAGAAATACCTGGACAAATTTCTGAGCTCTGTACCATCCTGGGAGGGAGGTCTCATGTCCACGGGGAAGGCAAGGAAGGCTGTACTAGATGCTACACATGTAAGATGCTCCTGTGGACCCGCTGGACCCTCTGGCCACTTAGTGCAGCCCAGCCCTAGGGTGTTTTTGGAGTTCTTGTTCCTTCCTACTGGTGAAACCTGCCTGCTGCTGGCTGTTGTCCTAAACACCAGGCTCAGTCAGCCCCACAGTTTGAGACCCAGCTTGCTGCAAAGGTTTCTCCACTCAGGGCAGTGTGGTAAAAGCTAAGTGTAATGATCACTGCTGATGACCAGACAGCACCCCGTGGGACCAGGCTGTCTGACAGCCGAAATTAAAATGTTCATAGCCATGGTTGCTCTTTGGATGGGTTACTGTTTTCTTAAGATCAGGTGCCACCATTCCTGTAAGTAATTACATATCCTATTGCTGAGCCTGCACATGGGCACTAGCTGACAGCAGGGCTGCATAACTTCTCCTAATGGGTATTTTTGAGTAGCTTGTTTGAACATTTCCTCTGGGATGCTGCTAGCATGAGGTTTCATGCTTTTTGGATTGTTGTAAGCTACACTTGTCAGGTACCACATTCCACAAAGAAGCTGTCTCCATTTAGCCAGGAGAGGACACTGCATTAAAGTGTGTCTGAACCCTGACCTACTTGTGGAGACTCAGTCAGGAGTGTCTGTCTTCCCTTTCTTCTCCAAATACTGAGTTAGAAGAAAAGGCTGCTGGCACCACTGGATCCACCACCACAACAGCCAGCACATCACTCCTTATCCCTTCTGTAAATCACACTGAAACTCTTAGGTGGTTTGGGCACACACAGTTGCCTGTCTTTATAAACACAGGGAACTTCATAAATTGATACAACAGGGATGACAATAATTATTTCCTTTCATTATAGGTAGTCTTAACTAGATAAACAGGCAATCACTTTATCTTTTTAGGAGTTAATAGATGATTAGTGATCAGTAAGAAACCTGATCTTTGCTACAAGAGTATTTGCAATGCTGTTTTTATACTCCCCTGTTTGACGTTATTGATGGACTCTCACAGCTCTAACACATCCTTTTGAAATGGCATGGGTCTTTTATCTGTCTGGGAAAACACTCTGATCCAGAAGTGGTAGAAACATCTATCGCAGAGAGCAGCTCAGAGTGTACTCAAAGGCTGGAATGCAAAATGCATTATAGCTTTTGGGAATCAATACATCTATTACATTCATTTTGTATTATCAAATAACAGTGTAACTGCTCTGTTTGTTTGAAGTCTCTAGGGTAAAAATATGCTTTAAACAGATGTTTATTTTTGGACAGGCCTATTGAGTTGTCTCCTATTGTATGTTAAAGTAGCTACTCTCAGAGGTCACAGAGGGTTCAGTTTTACAAAGACACCCTTATTTTGTTAAAAATGAATGTTCTGAGTCTTTAATAGTAACAAGATAAAATATACTTAATACAAGTTTGTTAGAATGTTGCAGTTGATGACTCCTTCAGAAAGAAAGGGGAAAAGTAATGCAAGAAAGTTTGGAAGATAAACATAGGCATGAAAGCATAAGCTCCATTTTCCTAAATGTAAATACCTGTATATGTTTGTAATAGCTCTGCTACGTGAACATTATTCTTGTTTATTTGTGCTTGTTTCTTCCTCCTCAATTTACACACACTCAGGAAAACGCTAACTGGCTGTTGGCTTTCTGAGCAGCAGGCACTAATTAAAAAGGCATAGGCCCATGACTGGACCCAGTCAGATGCACTGTGCCTCTGCACAGGCCTGATGAAGACCTTGTGGCCCCAGGCTGCCCCAGCCTTCATACATCCCCCCCTGTGCTGTCAGGGTGTTAGAGCAACGCTGCAACACAGATTCTAGCAAATGCACTGTTCAAGGAAGATAGCGCTCCGATAGCTGTGAAAGGAGAGCTTGCTTTTCCCCAGGAGGAGAGCAGAATTAGCTGCAGCAAATCGAGTTTTTCGTTGGTGTTGCAGTTTGTGTATGCCTGGAGATACCCGGGGTGATTTATTTTATTTACCCGTGTAATGGCTGGCTTACCATTGGAACTGGCAACTGCCAGTTCCAATCTAGCAAGTGGAGCTGACTTTGAGAAGAGCTACGTGAAGTTATACACCTGTCACCCACTTGCAGCTACCAGCACATTACATGAGGGCAGAAGAGCAGGGAGTAGCACTGGCACGTGGAGACATGCCCGAGCCCAAACAGTAATTTTCTCTGCAGATATTTGCGGATCGCTGCTCTTAGACACAGGACTAGACGTCTTACAGCACTTTAAAAATCTCAGACTTCTTGAAAAGCCTGTGTTGTCGGGGTGCTTCTTTGGAACTGGAAGAATGTTAACTGGGATTTGTAAGGGAGATGGAGTGAAAACGATTAGTTTTGAGGGGGAAAAGATTCCGGGGGAGTGGTTATAATGAAAATAGCAGATTTACAGATAATTTGTCGGTAAGCTAAGAAGCTGCCGGTGTACCACGGCCGGCCATTTGGAGAACCCCCCGGCAACCCCCCGGGGCACCCGCGGTCTCGGTGCGCCCGGCGGCGCCCCCCGGCTGCCGATGGAGGGGCCGGTGGTGGGCAGGGCAGAGCCGCCGCGTCCCTCCCCTCGCCTCGGCTCCCTCCCTCCGGCTGGGGGCGGCCGGGTCGGCGCTCGCCGGGATCCCAAACCTTCCTCCCTCGGCGCATGGTGGCGGCGGGGCCGCAGCGCGGAGGAGCCGCCGGGGAGCGGGCGCTGCCCGGCCGAGGTGAGGCGGAGGAGGAGGAGGGAGGGAAGGAAGCAAAGAGGGAGGGAAGGAGGGAGCGGGGCGCTGGCAGTGCTCCCTTTCCGTGCCCCCGGGAGAGCGCCCGGGGCCGCGGGCACGGCGCCGAGGCGGCGGCGGGTATGGAGGCGGAGAGCTCCGGGAGGGCGCCGGCGCTAAGGGGAAGGGGAAGGGGAGCCGGGGATGGTGCCGGCGCCTTGCTCACCCCACCCCCGTGCGGCTTTTTTTTTCGTCCCTTCGCCTCCCCCCAGGGCGATGCTTGTTGAGGGGTCTGGGGGGGGGTTTGTTCCCTGGGGTCCTGCGGGGCAGGGAGAGGGGCGCACGGCGGGAGTGTCGGTAGAGGGCTGCTGGCTCGGCGCCGGGGTTTGGGAGATGCGGGTGTGCCAGCGCTGTGTCCCGGCAAGTGCCCGTCCTGCCGGCAGCCGTGGTGGTAGCGTGGCTGGGCTGCCCCATCCCGGAGAGCTTGTGCTGTGCCAGAAGCGAGCGTGTGAGACGCTGCGGATGCACAGATCCCGCTGAGAGATGCGTTACGGGGAATAACCGAAACAATGAAAAGCTCCGGCTGACCTCATCTGGAAGAAAATGTTATATATGTTAATTAAAAGGTTTGGCGTCCTTAGGAAAACATTCCTAGGCACCATTACAGATATCTTACTGTCAGCTCCGTCCCAGTCCCGCTCTGGGTTCTGGCTGTACAAGCTCACACCTGCAGAAGCCCTGTTTTTTTCAAGGGGAAGGTTGGCTTTTGGTCGGGGAAACCTCACTGAACTGTAACTCACCGAGGCCTAAATATCTGCTGTGCACAAAGAGTGGTTTATTAGAAACCGTCAGTGACACTAAATCAATACTCCCGTTTATTCCTCTGAATAAAACATGCTACAAAGGCATAATCCTAATTAATCTCTGGCATCTTTTCTTTTTTTTTTTTTTTCCAGCCATTGTTAGATGCAGGTTATCTGCATCTACTCAGTCACAGCCATTGCTAATGAAAGGGTTTTATCTCGGACACAGTTTTGTGGCACTGTTACTTGACTTTCATTGTGTAGGCTAACTGCATCCACTACAGCTTTACTTACATCTCTGCTTTCTTCACAAGTTTTCTCTGTCTTGGTCATAGGGTGTTTTTAATCAGTACTTAGGAAATTGCTCACTTTATCTGTATTTGTTTATTTATATATTTATTTATTTATTAGTTAATCATTGTTTCTGTTAAGCATTCTGGGACGTGCTTGGCTGAGGATGTACCCACATATTGGGCAAGTAACAATAGTGGGTTGATTGTTTTTAAGAACATTATCTACTGTGACTGGACACAGGATTTCTGCACAAGAACATGATATTCCTTTTCTTCCTACTCAATCAAGGCATGTTCCTCCAACTCACCTAAGTTGCTCTTGATTGTGCTGTGCTGGCAAGCTTGGGTTGGGAGTATGGAAAGCAAAGGCTGAAAGGAAGCCAGTAATTGCTGTGGTCCATTTTTGTGTTGTAGCCTGTAGTTGTGCATAGTGCTTGTGGTGCTGTGTACTCCAGCAGGGCAGTGACAGATGAAGTGCTGTAGGTCACTGCACAGCCTGGAAGAGCCTTGCTAGGCTGCGGGTCATCCTGTAGCTGGCACCAGGCAAGAAACCCAGTGTCTTGTTTTGTGTACTGCAGTGTTGTAGGCAGTGTTTCTAAAATAATCATTAGATGGAAAGTAGGATTCATGATTTTTCTGAGTTATCTGACGAACACAATGACTATTCATCAAGCTTTGTATTTCCACAAGTTTCTCCTGTGTTAGACACGCTCAGTACCAGTTGGATGGCTCCCCAGTGAAAGCAAAGCAGTGTTTGTTACTGGAGGCTGCGCTGAACATGGGGTGGAAGTTCTTAGCTGACTTAATCCATCCCTAGCCTGAAGTAAACTCCTGGTTCTCCATGGTAGGTGACAACCAGTTTGTAGGACTTTCTTCCTTCAAGCCAACTCGTTACAGGGCAAGAGTGAGAAGCTGTTGTGTCCCCATTCCTGCCTCCCCATCAATGGGAGCTCTCCCCATATCTTGCCTTTTTTCCCCTTTCTTCTCCACTTTCCTTGACTCCCTTCACTCACAACTGTTCCCATTTCACTCCTTTCTGACGAGGGGATAAATTGTGTGGGGTATCAGCATTTTTAACTGGCTTGGGAGCGAGGACAGAGGCGGTCAGTGGCTGGAAGGTATTACCAGCTGTCAGAGCCCTTTCTTTGATACAGAGGCAATTGCTGATGTGATTGTAGTTGACAAGTCTGGTAAGTTTTGACTGGGCCATTTCTAACTTCTGGTTTTCCAGTTTTCACAAAAATTGATAGAATTCTCCCAGGTCATAGTGTCTAAATTTTTCCCCGTAAATGCAGAACTAAAAGGGTGTGTTATTCCAAAATCATTGTGGCACCTACAGATGAAATGGAATTAATTTGAATTTACAGCCTTAGTAAAGACAAGGAAAAAACTAGTGTTGTTATTATTTGTCTGTTTACGTTGCTTGGGAGGTATGGAAATACACCTTCATGGCTCTGAAAGCTATAGGAGTTCTATTATTTTATTTTTAAACAATCTTCTAATTAAATAATTTCAGTCATTTTCATGTTACGTTGTTGAGCATAGTTAATGCATTTCAGAAAATACTTTACCACTGATCTGAGATTTTTCTTAATTGTCTTATTTTCTCCCTAGGTTCAGACTTCAGGAGGTCAGACATAGATCACAGATAAGCATTTTAACACCAGTTAATCAGCGAATAAAATAATCAATTTTTCTAGAAGTATTTTTCTAGGAGAAGGTTTTGTGGAAAGTAGCTCCAAAGAAAATAAATCCATAATGAAAAAATAATTAAGGCATTAATTTGCTGCAAAACTCAAGGAAGTGGCTGCAAATGCAACCAATCTGTGTGAGCAGATCAGGAATATACCTGAAATTCTGAACTTAGGGAATACATGTAGCACTCGAGCAATTACCTTTTCCATGACCAAGCACAATAAATCACAGTAGAAGATAATTAGAGACAGCTGTGCTGTTGACATGATCACTAGAATCCTGTAAATGTAAAACATAAATAAATCAGTCTGTTGGTAAAGATTAATTTCTTCAATTTTCCTTGTCTCCTGGTTCTCACAATCATGCAAAAACTTTCAATTTGGAGCTCTCTGGTCAAATTAGGTGTGAGCTCTTCAAGGGAGAATCCAGAACATTTAAACATAGCTGTGTGGGCAGAGTGCTGCAACAATATATGTTCCTTGAAACATTTCTTATTTGCATCAGTTTAAATACTTTTTGTTTGCATGTTTTGTTTTTTTTTAAGGGTTGAGGGCCTCTGGTGAGAAACTCTGGAATGATAAACTCTGAAATGCTGTCAAAAGGGAAAAAAAATGTCTTGGAGAAAACAATGTATAGCGTTGCAACCATCTGAGATGACTAAGTTACAACTGAACCCCAACACACAAGGAAACTGTACTTTAAATTGGTTTTCAGATCATTTTTGCTTCTTGAAGAAAAGATTAACGAAAAAAAATTTGCCAAAGCAGCTGTACGGCTTTCTTTGTCATTGGTGTCAGTGTCACATTTCAAGTTATATTGCCTTAATACTGTCATTTTAAAGAATGGAGATATAGTTAGATCCATGTTATATACATGGTATGTGTAATCTTATGTGTGAAAATATTTTGGTTTTGAATTAGCATTAGAGTTCATTAATTGGCCTTCATTATGCAAACATCTAACATTGCATGTTTTGTATGTTCTCTCATGCATCATTTATGACAATTCACCAGCATGCTGCTGCTTTGTTCTAGGTGAATAATAGTAAGTTTTGTAGATAAAATCATTTAATGGGCTTTAACTAGTACAATTGATATTTATTTTAAAATTTTATTGTGTGTCATTGGCCTTTTCATCTTGCAAGAGTTTTTTGGATCCAAAGTAGACTTGTATGTTATGTTGCTTTAGGATAATTATTTTCAGTTTACTGCTAATAGAAAGTGCGAACATGTTAATTTTAGCAATTATAACTTGGATGTCATCTGAACTGAAATGTTGCAGTGGTTTGTTAAAGGCCATTCAGGTTTTAAAGTAGTTTCATTCAAGGAGTGTGACTTCGCGAGATAGCAGGGACTATGGATAGCTGTGGCACAACTTCCTTCATTCAGTTTCTAGTTGTAATCCCATAAACCTGTTTGGAAAGAATCACCTGTGATTCTTTCACAGAATCACCTGTGGGAGGATAAATTCAGGCTGTGTATTTGATCTTCTGTTGAGACTGCAGATAGGGTGCCAGTTGGTGCCATCTGTGTTTATAGATTTTGCAATGGTATTCACCAGAAGATTATTTGAAAACCAAATAAGTTTACATAGGTCAGTGAATTGCAGTTTGCAAGGCTTACATCTGGGATCATTGTAAACACTTTTTTCAGAGTTTGCACTGCGCCTTCTTTCTCAGAAACCGACCTCTTTACTAGAGTGTGTGGTGGTGCTAATGCACTGGGTTTATATGCTTTCAAATATATTTGAGAGAAGCTTTATTTTAATGGTTGTGTGCTCTTGTGTTGGTATCTTAGAACATGTGTTTTCCTTTGATATCTCCTGTGCAAACAAATTTTGTGGAGAGAAAGCTATAAAAAAGAGTAATTTTACATTTAGTCTTTTTTTTTTTTTTTTTTTTCCCTGAAACAAGTGATATATATGTAGTGTTGTAAACATAGTTACTGTTTTTGCAGTAAAGCATGTGTAAAAGACAAAGTGCTGCAAATGAGAGTTCAGTCTGTCAGATGTCTGGGGCTTTATATTGGGTTTACATGGCAAGGGTTTTTTAGCAGGGGAGTTGCAGGGGTGGCTTCTGTGAGCAGAGCCCAGCAGCTGCCCTGTGTCAGATCAGAGCCAGCTCCAGACGACTCCGAAAGTGACCCACTGCTGGACAGAGCCGAGCCATGAGTAATGCTGGTTAGGCCTCTGGGAGAGGAGATCAAAGAAAAAAGAAAAGAAAAAAATGCTGGGGAACAGCAGCCTGGAGAGAGATAGTAGTGAGCAGCAGCCCTGTAGCCCCCAGGTGAGTGCAGCAGGAGGGCAGGAGGTGCTGCAGGCAGGCAGCAGCAGTTCCCCTGCGGGCTGTGTAGGGAGAGGCCCCTGGTGGAGCAGGCTGTCCCCCTGCAGCCCATGGGTCCCACATGGAGCAGATCTCCACGCTGCAGCCCCCCCATGGGTGGAGGAGCCCCCGGTGGAGCAGGTGGATGTGGCCTGGAGGAGGCTGCGGCCCATGGAGAGCCCCCGCAGGAGCAGGCCCCGGGCCGGAGCTGCAGCCCGTGGAGAGGAGCCCACGCAGGAGCAGGGGGTCTGGGGGGAGCTGCCGCCCACCCGTGGGGGGCCCGTGCTGGAGCAGTTTGCTCCTGGGGAATGGATGGACCCCGTGGTATGGAGCAATGTGGGAGCAGTGCTTGAAGAGCTGCTGTCTGTGGGCAGCCCCCGCAGGCTCAGTTCAGGAGAGACCCCACACTGTGGGAGGGACCCTGTGTGGAGCAGGGGCACAGAGTGACCATGACCAAAGAGACAAAGCACCAGGGCCTGACCGCAGTCCCAATTCCCCTGCATCACTTGGAGGGGGGGAATTTGAAAGAGGGTGGATGGGAGAAAGTCTTTTTAATTTGCTTTTAGTTTCTCGCTGTTGTAGTCTGCTAGAGATAGGCAATAAATGTAATCTTCCTATGCTGAGTCTATTTTACCTGTGAGGATTATGGATAAGTGATGGGTAAGTATTCCTGTTGCTTGCCTTTTATCTCAAACCTTGAGCCCCTTCTCCCCCTTACCTTTTGAGGAGGGGGAGTGAGAGAGTGGCTGTAGTAGAGTTCAGCTGCCCAGCAGTGTTAAAACCACTGCAAGTTTACTGAAACAAGATTTCTATGGAATGTCTCAAGAAAGCTCTTTGCACACAAAGAACAGTGTTTTTTTTTCACTATTTATAAATTGTGTGCATTGAATAGTGCTTGTAATCAGTGGAGAGCATCTTAAGCGAATTCTCAACTTCAGCCTTCAATTGATCTAATTTATTTCACAAAATAAGACAGGAAGTATGTGCAGTCAATGTGACAATTTTAGTAATTGCAGCTGTGATTCAGATGAGACAACTGATAAAACCTGACCATCATTCTGCACAGGTGGGTCTGGGTAATTTAAAGTTTATAAGAAAATTGTGGTTAGAAATGAGAGCACTTAAATGGAAATTTCAAATGTAAGTTCTAGTCTAAATATTTTAATGTTCTTTTTTATGTACCTTTTTATATGTTGAAATTGGTTGCATATATCTTAATTTAAATTCAGTCATTTGAGGACTTGTTTCTGTGCTTTTAAGAAATCATTTTAACTTGTGAGTTCAACATGAAGTAGTGGGCCAAGTTTGGCATGATAGTGAGGTTATAGTTTTATGCTCAATACAAAGTTTAATGCAATGTCCTCTCCCTGTTCCCTCTGTGCATTGATTTTTCTCATGATAGTGGTGCTCTGCTATGACTTACCTTTCAAGAGTTAACTGAGATCTCATTTTTCTCTCTGTTTTAGGTTTTCTTTAAGCTACTAATAGACATAGTACATGACAGCTGGAGTGCAAGATTTTCCACAGACTGACCAGCTGATTGCTCTGTTGAGATACTAGATAAATGAGCAGAGGTAGCCAGTTTTCAGAAATATGCATGAGGCTTGTGTTGAGCATACATGTTTATTCAGTCATTAGTCATGATCATGACTGCATAAAATCAGTGTAATTACCTTCAACCAATCTTTATATCTAAGTGACCCAGACCACATTCCATGACAGGCCTGACAGCTTGAATTAGAGCTTGCCTTTTATCGCAGCCAAATTTGGAGAACAGAAATATCCAGTCTCTTGAGTTCGCTCAGTGCAAGAATGGGACATGTTAACGTGAAAGGGTAGAAGTCCAAACTAAAACAGAGCATTAGGAATGCTCTAATTCTTTGATGCTTGACTAGCCCATATCAGCATAATTTATACAGTTTTGCTGTTTCATATTGCATGCATTGCACAGTGAACACACAATCTGTTACTTTCAGGATGCATCAGCACTCTTGCACATGCCCACGTGCACAGCATGCATCTACTTCCAATGCATGTTTGAGGGATATCTGGAGGAGGTTAGAGAAAGGAAGCCCATGCATTTGGCAAAACTCATCCAGCTTTTGGGTGCTCCTAGACTTCCTTTCTTTACACAAGCTTCTTGGATACGGCCAGGGAGAGGGTCTGGATGAAAAAAGCTTGTGTATGAGCAGGCTGCTTGTAACCATGTCTTTCCAAGGTAGCTCTGTAACTTTTGTTTTTGTTTGTCATCACTGGACAGAAGAGCTTCTGATTCAAATCCCAAGCAAATGATGAGGGAAGTGATTGTTGTCCTTTGCTCTTGTGCTGGTGCAGCCTCACCTCAAGCACTGCATGCAGTTTTGGGCACCACACTATAAGAAGGGCATAAAAACTATTAGGGAGCTTCCAAAGGAGGTTAAAATGGTGAAGTGTCTAGAGCGATAAGACCCAAGGGAATGGCACGGAGCTACAACAAAGAAGGTTCAGGCTGGATATTAGGAAAAGGTTCTTTATTGCGAGGGTGGTCAGGAACCTGGAACAGGCTCCCCAGGGCAGTGGTTATGGCACTGAGCTGCTGGAGTTCAGGAGTGTCTGAGCAACACTCTCAGACACAGGGTTGAAATTTTAGGTAGTCCTGTGTAGTGACATGCGTTGGACTCAATGATCTTTGTGGGTCTCTTTCAAGTTGGGATATTCGGTGAGTCATATTCTGTGAAATGATCACAAAAAGACAGGATAGAAAAAAAACTTATCAATTATCCAATCCATTCATCTGCTTCAAGTTAGGAACATCTATATATGTTATATGTAACTTGTTCTTAAGGGACTCGGCAATCTCTCTAACATCATCTTGCCATGGGAATTTTTTCATTTCATGTTATCCAATTCATACCTTTCTTGTTGTAGTTTAACACCATCCTACATATGTCTTGGACAGAGAAGACAGTTGTTTTTCTTATAGAGTGTTTTTATTGGGTTATTGCTTAGTGTTTTTGCTGTAGTCTGCTTTTTCTTTAAGCTCAATTCTTTCACCTCAGAGGTGTTTGTTTTTGGATTTTTTTTTCTTGTACACCAGTTATTTTAGATGCATTTCTTAGGTGGTCTTTCATTGCTTCACATCTATTTTGAAATTTTCTGCCCAAATTAAGACTCCATATGACCTGAGGCTTTAATGACATTGAATAAAACTGAATGGGATCCTCTTCATATTTGCTGAAATAATGTTTTTGCAGCACTGTAACTCTTTTTTCATGTTTAGGCAGATTCTCATCTGAGGACAAGTGTTTTAAGATGAGATTCTCACTGTTTGTTTTATTGCTTATTGTTTCAGCTTGACTGTTGCATGTTGCACTCTTCTTACTGAAGATGACACTATTTTTCAGGTCATTCTTCCGTATGGTGTGGACAAATATTTTTGGTAACCCTACCTTACAAAAGGAAAGATGTTTTTGGCTAAGTCTACTTTTTTTCTAAATGTAGCTATCCTTTACATGGAAGGAAATGTCATAGAGAAAGATAAAGTATTTTCATTGTAGAGCAAGTGGTTTAAATTAGCCATCTGTATTGAAGAATCTGTGGAATGAAAAATTCACCAGACTTCTGATGATCCTTTAGATTGGGAAAAGCAGTTCATGCAGATGTTAATGCTCAGAGAGAAACCTGCTTTCTGCTCAAGTGTTTCAGATAGTTTACAGGCAATGGTGATAACATTTTTCATAAGAAACTGTTGGCTTCCATCCTTAGTTATTTTTGTAATATTAATGCTAGACATTTGTGTAGTCAATGCTTTTTGAAAAATACAGTTTTGGGGGTAGTAGCTTTAGTTCTTTAATATAGGTTGTGCCTGAAAGAGGAAAACGGAAAGGACAAACTCTGGCAAAATTAATTATCTGTAAGAAAGCAGGTTAAAAAAGAATTTAAGGAATAAGTAGAGGAGCAGAAAGTCTTCTCAAAAGTTCATAGGACCAATAGATTATTGGGAACTAAAAAAGAATATTTGGGGAAGGTGAGGTGATACTAGAAAACTAATTTTAAGTTTTGATTTTTTTTTTGTTTGTGGTGGAAGAAATGGAGTTTCTGCAAGGGAGTACCTTTTCATGGGAGACTTGTTAGAAGGTCAGTTGCCATCTGAAATGTTGACAGGAGGTACAGAAGTACTGACTCAGAAATAAAATAATTGCTAAATGTGCCGTGACATTTTCTGTAAAATGCTTTGGTAACAAAGGGCTGAAAATGGTAAATGTGTGGCAGTTTCGGTCAGATTCCAGGAGAGATTCAGGGAACCACAGACCAGTGTGCCTGCAGTCTGTGTGGTGTGTACCAAGGAGTAGGCATGGTGGACACATGCATAAATATGAGATTAGAGAACATGAATTTTTCAAGGGGAATTAATGCATCATAAACCTGGAAGCACATAGATAATAGAGATGGGGTTGATTTTTGGGTTTCTGAGATTTCAGAAAGGTTTGTAAGGAAGACAAGCTGCTATCATCATGGGGAAAAGCAAAACTTCTTGCATGGGAAAGAAAGAAAGAAACAAAACAAAACAAAACAAAGCAAAAAAAAAAAAAAACCAACAAAAAAGGGGTGGACATAAACAGTTTGTTCACACAACAGAGGGAAGTTACCAATGTAGATGTGCATGGATCTACCTGTTCATTTGCCAGGGCTGTTCATTTGTTCATATGTGATTCAGAAGACATGATAGAATTTGTAAGTACTGTTTTGTTATTCAGGGTAGCAAGCATGGGCACAAATACTTTATAAGACCAAGTAGCTGGGCAGTGAAATAGTATGTGCTGTAAAACAGACCGACTTCTGCTTATAAAGTGATGGCTTCTAAGCTACTGTTATCTCTTGGATATAAGAACATACACTTGTAATAAATGTTTCTGTGAGTATGTCACAGGTCAAGAAAAAACAAACAAAACAAAACAAAAAAAAGGAATGTTAGGAATCTAGTTTTTGTAATTCTTTCCTAAAGGAATGGAGCACAAATCTGCCGTTTGTATCCTAGGGGTCCATCTTGGGTATTATCTGCACTTCTGGACCACCATGTCAAGAAGGTTCAAGTAGAACCAGGAAAAAACTACAGAAGTTCTACAAGGGCAATTGCAGATGCTTAACACCTTCTGTACAAAGAACAGTTAAGTTAATGAGGAAAATAGACAACTGGGGAGGCAATGATAGTTTTATAAAATCATGCATGGCATGCTGAGGCTGGTAGGGATCATTGTTTCTCCTAGTACAATAATGGGCATATCAGTGAAGCTAGCAGGTGTTGGGTTCAGAACAGCAAAAAGGAATATTGTTTTCACTCACACATCGTTAACTTGTGTAACTCTACAGGATGTGGTGGATACTGAAAATTTATAGTGATTTGAAGGGAGACTGGACAAAATGAATGGAAGAAAAAGTCTGTAGAGGATTATTAAATACATAAGCATGACCTCTGACTTTGAAAGTCGCTGAGCTGCAAATTGTTGGAGACTGGAGAGTATTTGGGGAAAGTATGACTAAATGCTTACACTATTCTTATCCTCTTCCCCAGACATCTGCTTTTGGCTGCTTTTGGAGACAGGGGTACTGGGTAGAAGATTTGACCTGGCATAATTTTAGATTTGTCTTTTAAAATTGTAAAAACTCAAGACACATTTTTCTGTGAGTTAAAAGCTCAGAGTAGCATCTGCAAATATTGTACTTTGTGGACCAAAAGCCTTCTGTTCATTTTCTTTATAATTTAAGACAGAAGTACATTTTTAACAAAACACAAAAATTACCATGAACATTTGTATGTCTCCTGCCAGTTGGCGTCAACTACAAATTATGTTTCATTTCAGTCATGCTAAACTGCCAGATGAGATAATACATATTGTCTCATTTAGGGAATCTAAGCAGCTATGCCTGTCGTCCTTGCTTAGTTTTTCTGATTTATTTTCTCTAAGAGCTGTGTGAATTTTTTATTTACTATGGAAGTTTTGCATGTCTTAGGCTGTTTCCCTTCTATTACAGGTACGTTTATAACTGCTGATGTGAATACAAAATATGTGAGATTCCCTACAATGTTAGAGAAAAGATTGAAATCTCTTGTATCTCTGAACAGGACAGAGAGCTGTAGATGAAGAAGAATGCTATGCAACTTACCTTTCTACAACCACTGGTTTACTAGGTTGATTTAGATCATAGATTCAATGGTATAGCCTAAGAGCACTTAACCAGCACATCAAAAATGTGTAGCCACATGACGCAAAGATGTAGCATAAACATACCTTGTCAATCCAAATTTTAGTCATCTTGTACTAGCAGGTGTTCTGCTATGTCACATACTGTTTGTCTGTCTATAACTGATAATACCAGGCCAGGTATTGTTTGTCCTACTGCAGCTGGCGCGAAGTCCTCGTCAGTGCAATATCCTGTGCTCTGGCAAACGTGACAGAATAGTGATTGTGTCCACACCTGCTCTGGGGTGAATTTTTACTGCATGGTGATCGTACCAGATGGTGATGTACCAGATGGTAATCTGGCATTAATGAACATGGAGCCATGTGCTGCACATGCATACTTTACTGTTCTGTCAAGTATTGACAAAACTAACACACTATTGCTGTTTTTTCTAAGGTGACAATGAAGGTTAAATTACCAACACATTCTTTTCCAAACTGTATCTGCCAGTTTCTTCGTGTCTGACCACCTGAATGTTTCTTCTATTTTTCTGCTACCAGATAAACTATTTTATCCTCCTTTTCTCTGTAGTCTGAGATGTGGGGGAAAGCAACATTGCCTGAGGGGGAAAGCCTGTGCAGTGATTATGCTGCCATAGAGAGTTTTTCATATTGGGTATTAGCCCATTTTGTACGCCATCGATGTTAGCAGTGGCTGAATTCCCGGGTTATCCTGTGCTGCTGCAGTGGAGGCCAAGTTACAAAGGCAAGGATCATGCAGGTATTAGGAAGTTCCTTCCTGAGCCTTTGTAGTCTGTTCCCACGTATGCTGATGAAGTACGATGGTCGAGAACTCCATACAGTTCACTTCACATACCGAAATGAGCTTTATTGAAGTACGCGGTTTTGGAGGCGGGGAGGGCAGGACTGCACAGAGGTCTGAGAGGCAACATTTGGGTTTGTGTAGGTGAGGCTATTGAAGTTTGTTGTAAAGAGCAGTGAGCGCTGTTTTGTTATGGTTGGGGTGTTTGTATGTAGTAGTTCGTTTGATCTCTGCATGTTGAGTGAATGCTAATCAATGTTACTACAGCACAGTTATTTTATGACCACCGTAAGAATAAACTGTAGGAAACCCCAAAAGTATTTGTACCTTCAAATGTCATTGTCTGATACCTGTAAATGTTTGAACTGATGATGTATTTGCACACAGCAAATACAGTTCTGTTCTGACAGTTTATTAAAGCTGTGCCAAACACTTTTAATCATAGTCAGCAGCATTGCAGCTGTGTATTCCTGAATTGATAAAGGAAGATAAATCTTCTGTTTGGACTGGAAAGTGCTCTAGCTTTTCTGCTGTAGTAAAACACCTCTCATGTATGGACAGGGGAAGGCTTGACCATGTCATTAGCTAATTATACCTCTGAGAAGTCTCTCAGGTATTGTGAAGCCACTGTTCAGATACCTACCTTTAGCTGACAAGTAATGCAGGGTTCTTTGCCAGAGAATCAGGGAATATATTGAAGGGATTCATACATTGGATATGATATATGAAAATAATCCAAATGAAATAGTTTTAATATATATACGTATATTCATTTAGCCTTTTGCTAAAGGCTGAGAAGCTTAGCTAAATAGCTGAGAAACTATTGCAAAAAAGGCCTTCTATCTTGCTGTCAATCAATCCATCGACTGGTCAATGAACTCAGACCTTGTATCCATAAAAATTATTCTTCCACCAAATCTTTATGTAACTAGTCCATTTTTTTATTATTATTATTTTTAGGAAACTGTTAAATATTCTTTCTGGAGGTTAGATTATGGAAGGGAGATCATTAATTAATTGATACTCTTAAGTCTTTACTACCATCCTTCCTCCTGTAATAATCATGGATAAAATTGAGTGTAGCAATAATATTAATATTAAGGCTTATCTGTCAAAGTTGTCAGACACTCTTGTTCTTTATTCTTTACTATATGATTCCTAATGATGTAAAAGCAATATGTGCAGCAAGTTCTAATGTTGTCATAAAAATAATTTAATAACCAATTAACGAATCTTCCATTTGAAGTTTTTTATTCTGAATCTTCTTCTATGTCTGTGGAGTGTTTTTTTTTTTTTTTTTTTTTTTTTTGCCAGGGGATAACATATATATGAGCTGATGTTTATTGTTTCACTTTCCATTCATGTTTGCTCTTACAACTAAATACAATGTATTGACTGACTACAAAAACATTCTGCAGTGAGGGTATTTGAAATTCAGATTTGCATGAAGTGAGCCAGATAACTTGGAAAATGTCCCTTTCCAGTCTAATTTTCTTGACCATAAAGACTGAACAAAGATGAAGATTGATCAAAACCTGTGCTCTCATTACTCACCTGTGTTTTTCTGTATCTGATCATGTGAAAGGTTATAAGATCTATGCCTTGCACTCTGAGTGAAGACATTCATCAGCTAAGGGGAGTAGTGTACATAGCCGTCTTTGCAAACACATAATATACCCCACGTTATCTCTGAAATCTTCAGACATTATGACCCATTTCAGGCAGATGTCGGTCTGATAAAGAAAGAATGGGTAATTAGAGTCCCATTGTGTAGCATGGTGAACCAGTTTGAAATCTAGGCGAAAAATTATCTGATGGCTATTTTTTGTGGGGTGGCTTAGACCATTAGGTGCCCCTCCTCAGTCAAGTTCTCAGAAATATATAGTTGTTTTTTTTTTTTGTTTTGTTTTGTTTTTTTGTTTTTTAACCTGTTTTGTTTTATAATGTTACTTTCCCATGGTTTCCTGCAAGGCCTCAGAAGCTCAAAACTTTTCCTTATTCAGAGAGGAAACAGGTATGGTCGAGTGTTAGTGTTTTACTTTTTAAACAAATGGCAATTGATAAGAGTAGCTAAAAGCAGTAACAGATAAGCACTAGCTACATGTTCACAGCCATTGTCTAGAACAGTGCTGCTTGCAGGGCAATGTCCTCATAAAGAGAGGAGCAGGCAGAAGGTCTAAGGGAGAGTGTGAAGGTGAACACAAAGGGCTCAGCATGGACTCTGAAATCTGTGTGAGAAACAAATGTTGTACCTTCTAATCTGTGTTTATCTCATTACCAGATGGTGGAAGTAGTCCGTCTGCTGCTCTTGCAGTCTAACTACTGTCCTGTTTAAACAATAATAAATATGTCCACCCACTGGTTCTGTTTGCCATTCAAAACCGGAGACTTTGTAAAGACTCTTGACTATATAGTACCATTCTGGTTTTGCATATTACTGTCTATTTTTTCATACTGGATGAATTGTATGTTACAGTAGCTCTGCATTTATCTAGTTTCGATTAAAATTTTCTTTTGTTGTAACATGCACATGCTGTTACTCCATTAATGGTTAAGTAGTGTAGTCTTTGTTTATGAACCACAAGAAGGATGAAAATTGCTGCTCAATATTGTCCTTAATGGGTAGAGGCATATCCACTTTTTAAGCTTGGAATCTTAACTTTTTTTGTGCACACTTTATTTTTGTTTGGCCTTTATGTGACTGAGATACAGATTTCAAGAGGAAAATTGCTATATATGGATATAGTCAGCCTAAACCTGTCTATGTAGCAGAAGCTTGATCTCTCTCTCTCTCTCTTTTTTTTTTTTTTTCCTCTGAAGTTTGCATGCTCTCACAGTGGAATAAATGATTCAGTATACTGTCCCTCCTCCCAGGATCATGGCTCTGCTGAGAGCCAATTTTTTTTTTGAATGGCTCCTATTTCATCTACTTTGTTTTGAAGATAGCACATGATTCTTTATAAGGGTGGTTTTACTGCAATAGTATTCCTTACCTGTCAGCCAGTTCAAGGGGAAACAGTAATTGAGTGAAAGTTTTCATATGTCTTCTCTAATTTAGCAGTCAGGAAGTACTGGGTTGTCTTTTCCCTTTTGCTTAGATGTATGGATGTTTGTAATTTGTAGGCTGGAACAAGTTGATCCACACCCACTTCTGTGGTTGTCGACTGTGGCTCGGAGAGGTTGGCAATTCTGAGGGCTTCTCCATGTTGAAGTTTTAAAAAAATAAATGAAGCAGTCAACAGAAGACTTTGTGTATGCACAAATTTGTTGCTTTGGAATTACTTGGGGGTCAAATTCTGAGCAGAGGCCAGTAGCTATTCTATTCAGTCTGGCTATGGTAGTAGTTCTTGAGGTGGTAGTAACCATTTGGGGAATGTCTATTTTTCTAGCCATATGTTAGTGATCTGAGCATTGCCCTGAGTGGGTTGCTTCATGATTACTATGTGTGACTTTCTGGAGGGAGTGTGTGGTCCAAGAGACCTCACAGATTTCCTGGATGCGGCCCATGCTGTAGTTGTATCTGTTATTTATTATATCCTTTCAAAAATAGAAGATAAACTAGTTTCCCTAATGATTATGTGGGTTGTTTTTTCCTTTTTTTTTTTTTTTTTTTTTTTAACAGTTAAATGAGTTTTTGCCTTTAGAGGGAAACTGTTTTGGCTCCCTTTCACTTATTTTTCTGTGCACTGGTGTTCTTGCTCAGCTCAGCTGGAAGATTCACTACCTACACATTTGTTTGTTCCAGGATATGGTAGATAGTTATTTAAATATGTAAACAGTTCAGTTTTTAACATTCATGCTGTCTGAAAAATACTATAAAAGCAAGTGCCTAAGCATTGGAATTTTTATTTAATATAGTTATAATAAAAATAAATGATTACTTGTTACATAGTTATCTTCTGGAATGTATTTCTAGTCTTACATACAGAGATGAAGTCTTAATTTAGTTGATTAGACATTTTAAAAAAGTGTTATTTGGCCATAATTGACATGACTTCTTAAATTATTTTTTAAAATTCAGAGTTGACTCTTGTGCAGAACTAATATACTATTTCTCAAGACAATAATCTGTAAAGAAAATACTGGCAGATATACATATCACAGTATCCCCCATTCAGCATACTGCTTCCCAAATTAGAAATTTCAGCAGAAAAAACACTGAGCTTTATCTTTAAAATGTTATTTAATAGTATGCAGCCATGCAGTTTGAACTGAAAAGCAAGTGGGACTGAGAGTAGTGAGTTTAAAGAAACAAGGTGATATTTGGTTGAAATGCAGAAAATGTAGGGTATGTGTCAATGTAACTGTATACTGAAATTGTTTTCTTTGGAACTTCTTCCTGTCAAGTACTAAAAATTGCTTAAGTTATGTTAAAATTAAATAGGATACTCTGATCACAAAGCAATGCTGTAATGAGCTGTCTTACATTGACCTAGACTAACCAGACTGTCCTCTCCCAATCTCCCAGTTTCTAAGAGCATTTTTGTTTTTTAATTACATTTCAGCTTAATTATTGCTAAAGTTCACTACTTCTTGAGCATGTGCTGGAAACTTTTGTTGAAAATATTCAATGAATATTGATCATAATATACCGAACCTGGAGTCTCACTGCAATAGTCAGATGGGTAGGTCTGCAGTTAACCCTTTCACTGAGTTAGACTGGCTTGTTTTGCATGATTTTTCCCCTCTTATGTTTTTTTTTTTTCTTTTCTTTTTTTTTATTTTCTTTTGTTTTATTTAGTAATGTGGTTTTCCCTGTCATGTTGTCTCCTGTATTTCTTGAAGCCCATTAGTGATGAGCAGAGAGGGAACTGAGCTAGAGGAATTGCAGACTGTGCCCTCATGAGGACTCCATGGTCCCACCGTGCATTTGGGCTAGGTACTTGTCCACTGGATGTGTGGCCATATGAGGAGGGGACATGTGTTGGTCATGGAGTGAGAGATAATGCCACAGCTGTTTTGTCAACTAGGATTTGTACATTACGATAGTATGAAGGTGTATACACGTTTATTTACAATTGAATCTTTAGGAAGGTGTGTGTCTTGCAGTAACCAAAAAAGTGGATGCTCGATTTCATTGAATGTTCACCAGACACAGCAAAACAACTAATTTTTCTTAGAGCAGGCACATTTGAAGCTACTGTTATTTTGAAAGGATGGACTAGTTCTGGGAACTTAGTATACTCTGGGTGCTAGTGATGATACAGCTCGTAGAAAAGTTCCCTTTCTTTCATAAGGGTTGATGTGAAGATAATGTTTATAACATCTTTCATTGGAAACTTCAAATGCAATGACAATTAACAATATTGGAAAACAAAACAAAAAACAGCAAATACAGCCTGTGTTTTAAAACATAGGGAAATGTTGATGCAGATTGTTTTAAGCAGGAGGAACAGCTGAGCTCTTTCCATTCCCTTTCCATAGCCACATAACTACATCCCCTCTTGTGAATTAATAAATGCCACTCACAACATACTTATCAGATAACTCTGGGTCCAACCATGTTGTGGTCATACATTCTTCTGGTGTTTCCAATGTTTCCTGAACAGGTGAGGTGTGGCACACAGCCATGAAGTGTGGTTTATTAAATTAATTGTCTGTGATAAATTGTGATAAATTTTAAAGATATGAGGCACTTTCAGACTTTACAATTTTAGACAGTTTTCTGTGACTGTCTGCTTTTAAGTTAGTGCATTTACAGTTAATATTTTAAAAAGACGAACACTATCTAATAATGCACAAAATTAGTCCTTAAAGGCAAAGATAGCTTAGCCATTTTTACAGCTATCCTTTCATCTCATTGCTGACTTAGGAGGCTTTCTTAATGCATGAATGATTTGATTAGGTAGACTTTTTCTTATTTGTCATCTGACTTCTACAGAAAAACAAAGTTCTGAGACTGCATGTCGACGGCTTTGGAGAAGAGATACAGTGCAGGGAGCTCACTGTGTGGTATCAAATGGTCAGAGCGTAAAAGCCTCCAATCATTTAATGGCCACTTCTATACTCCAGTGAAGAGTCATGTTGTGTATGTTGGTTTGCTTTTAATCTCAGAATAGCCGAGGGAAAACCTAATGTTCTTCTTTTGACGTTGGTTTAAATCCCTTCCACTTTTGCAGAGTTGCCATGCCTTTCAACTGTTCAGAGGCTGAAACTAGACACAGTTTGGGAAATGTTTGATTTTGCTCAGAAGAGGCTGGAACTAATCATATTGACTTAGCTGAGGTTAGGTTTTCTGAGTACATGGTGAATAGGAATTTTCCTCTGTAAAACTGAATTGAAAAATAATTTTTCAGTTACTTACAGAAGTCTAATTCAATATGTGTGTGTGTGTGTATATATATATATATACACACATATATTACAATACAGGATAAAAAAAACTCCAATCCTTAAGATAGGGTAAGTCTAAGTAAGACATCATGAATTGTTTGTGATAAACATGTAGGTACTTTCAGAAGAGCTGTAGTTGTGAAAATGAGGAGGAAACAATTCCATTTTGGGGGGGAAATGAGTTTGTTAAGTAATGCCTTGAGCATTGCATCTAATTCTTTCTCTTCAGGAATGATTAGGGATTAATTTTGTGTAGAGCTTTTCTTTTTAAGGTCATTATGCACTATTGGGCTCATGTTAATATGAGCTTGGGATCTTTCTGAAGTTATCTCAATTGATGACTGACACCTAAGAAATGTAGTCTTCCATTACTTTGTAAAACTCTGCTTACTAACTTGATGGTAAAATATCAGTATCAATTCTAAAGGAGCTAATGCTGAAAGTTTTAGTAAATCTAGGAATAGCTGCTGACAGCCTTTAGCTAGGGAATATTTGTATTTTGAATTTATATGGATCTTTTGATCTAAACTGAGAGAAAAGTATTCTTCTTAAAAGTGTTGAAAGACAGAATATCAATTTGGCAGTGGTCGTGTTTCAGTGCATGTGGAGATTTGACTTAAGGTTATATAGGTATTATGCAGAGTAAGAGGAAATGAATTGAAATGTATGGTTTTCAGCCATCAAGATTATATATAGTAGATATACTTATGATCATGTATATGAGAATAAATTAGTTCTGCATGTGCAGAAATTCAAAATAGAAACTGGAATGTTAAAAAAACAAACCAGTGTAGCTGATGTAGTCACTATTACAACTCTTTTTCAGCAGTAACTGCACCATGCCCACTTTCAGTTGCCATAAAACTCTGGAGGAACTTCCAGGCACTTTCTTTGTGAATTATTAAAGAGTACAGAATTGCCAGAGGGCCTCTGGATCCTGAAGCCAGTTCCCCAGCAGTTGAATGCAGCGATTTAACAGATTTACAGCTTTCAGATATTTGCAGAGTATCTCTTTGCCCACCATGACACACAACTCATAATGCTTCCTAGTGCCACCCACTAAGTTCTACATGCCTACATAAGACAGCTAAATATCTATAGTAGGCTTCAAACATGCAAAAATCACTTTTTTCATTATTATTTATCCACATTAATCCTTTGTATTTGAGTTTCTTAGGATTGGATAATAATCAGTGTTCTCAGAGCTCAGTCTCATCGTGTTTCACCTCACAAGTGACTTAAGTCTTTGGGCACTGGCTGTTGGTAATTTACTGTTGTATTGTGTAAAGCAGTGCTCTATACAGGGTTGCACTCAAACTGCTGGAAAAAGGTAATCAGAACTATACATTTTAGCTTGTTGTGATAGATCACTATCTATACAAAGGGGAGCCAGCTGCAAATCTTGTTTAAAGCAAGAGTCTGCCCCATGGGTGTGATTGTCCTGATCCCTGGATTAAGGTCTGTGGAAGCTGAGTTTACTGTATCAGGAACAAATCAAACTGCAGCTTTACAGTTGGTGAGTTACTAGATAAAAATGGTGTAACTGTAAATGAGAATGCAAAACCAGCAAGGATTTTATTAGATAGTGTTGTTCAGTATTTGGAAGAGACAGCGTAGCTCTTTTCACAGGTTTATAACAAAACAGACTCCAGTCTAGTAACGTCAGCCACTAAACAGCATCCTTTAAAATCCCCCGGGCCAAAAAAGTGCATCCAGAAAATTTGGAAAAGCTGAGCATCAAGTTCCCTGCTTTGTTAATGTAACTTGTATCCCCTTCCTCAGCCTCTCTTCCCCCAGTTTTTTTGTTTACTTCTGGCAATGTTTCAGAGACTAGAAGATGACATCAGTGCTGTGTCTCTATTTTATTAGATTACATGGGATGACTTAATGTTGTACAACAGACTTGTGGGCTGGATCTGTGCGTTTTCTTTGTGGGCTGCTAGGGAAGAGAGGCTAGGAAGCCAGCTGGATGTACGAACAGAGTGGGTGGACTGTGCTGCCAGCTGTGAATGGTCGGATTGCTGTTGCTGCCTGAGGAGGTAAGAGCATGCTGATCTTGGTGGGCAGGGGTAGACCAGAAACCATCAGTGGCTCTTCTGCTGTTGCCAGCAGCTTGAGCCTGACCCTCTGCATCAGGCTGCAATAGGCAGCTTTAAGGTAGGACATCACGCTGTCTGTCTGTGATGGGATTGAATTAATAGGTGCTGAGAGGAGTGTTATTTATAATTATGGGGTTGTGGAAAGTTTGTCTGATCAAATTAAGCTGGTAATGTTTTTACATGAGGCAACAAGTTCGTTATAGTTAAAGATGTAATAGAGTTAGGTCAAGTATTTAACCTTTCAACACACATTTTTATTTACAAAGTAGAAGAAAGCAAAATCAAAGAATGAGCTTTGACCTGGCTAAATGACTGGTGCCCAATGCAACTGTAAATATGGTGTTGTCACTGTTTGGCTGGATTTCTGGATAAGCTGCTGGGCTATTCACTGATCTTTTTATTGGTGACATAAACCAAAGCATTACATTTCTCATATCAGACCTTGAAGAGTCACAGAACCAGAGCTTATGAGGCCTGAGGGGACCCCATGGTCAGGTAGCCTGGCTTCCTGGGCAAAGGGAGGCGTTAGGACACTTCTGAATTAATTCTTATTTAAGCTGCAACATAGAGCTTTCCACGTGAGTTTAAAAATTACCAGTGATGGCAGGGTAAGAAATGACTTTCCAGTGGCATGAAAAATAACAGAAGATGACAGTGCTGTGGGTAGATTGGCAAGCTGAGTCCACCTAATGACAATTCTCAAGTCAAAAGTTGTAGAGAAAGGAAATACAGGTAACTCTCACATGGTTTGTGTGAAATGTGGCACCTCCAAATGGAGGATCACAGGATAACAAGCTAAACACGAGCTCTCAACAGAGCAGTATGCCCAGAAAGGACTAATGGGATCCCTTGATATAAAAAATAAATAAATAAAATAAGGTGCTCTGAGAAAGAGTAAATAATACAGAGATTATGTCATTTATTTGGTACTGGTACAACTGCTACTAGAATACCCTGCTATTACCCACAAATCAAAGAAGATATTGATGGTGAACAGAGAAGAGCCAGAAAAAAAATCTATGGAAGACTGAATAATGTTCCCTATAGTGTATTTATTTGGTTTAGGGTGTCCAGAATCAAGATCTGAATTATGGTTACAACTTCCCCCTCCCCCCCCCCCCCCACCAAAAAAAAAAAAAAAAAAAAAAAAAAAGATAATAAAAAAATAGACTGTAGTTCAACACAGAATTATTTCAGGAAGTCATGCGGCTTGAGGTACTGTGGTGGTTTTACTGTGCTAGGCAGCTAAACTCCACCACAACCATTCTCTCACTCCCCTCCTCTTGTGAGGAGGGGAAGAAAAAAGGAAAGAAACAGTTCAAGGTTTGAGATAAGGGAAATTTAATTAAAGGAAAAAATAATTATTAAGGAAAAAAACATTAATTATTTTAACTAAAGGGAAAAAGGGAAAGGGGAAAAGGGAGAAAAAAAAAAAAAAAACAACAACAAGTAAAGTCTGTGTGGAAGTGCAGAAATACTTCCCACCAATGAGCAATGCTTGACCACGTCCTTGAAGCAGGGCCTCAACGCACATAGCTTTTGTTCAGGAGGACAGACGTTTTCACAACGAGAGCCCACCCCTCCCCTCTTCTTCCTTTTCCCACCTTTTATTGCTGAGTGTGACATCATATGGTATGGAATATCCCTTTGGTTGGTTTAGGTCTGCTGCTCTGGTGATGTTCCTTTCTCATTTTTTGCCCACCCCCTAGAATGGTTAGAGAGAGTCCTGATGCAGTGCCTGCACTGCTCAGCAGCAGACACAACACTGGTGTGATACTACTGCTGTTCTAGCTACAAGTGTAGAGCACAGCACTGTATGGGCTGCTGCAGGGAAAGGTAACATCCCAGCCAGACCCAGAAGAACCTCCACCCCTTATTCCATAACATTTGTGTCACTCTCAGGTCCCTCACTCTTCAGCATCTAAGTATTCTCATCGCCATTGTTCCTTGTCCTTTAACAGATTAATAAGTAGGTATATCTTTTAATTCTATAGGTCTTTCTCAAAAAGTGTTCATAAGAACTGTTGATGATTTAGTCTTCCACTGCTAAAGTGGTCACTCAGGGCAGGCAGAGTTGGATGTCTGGACACCAGCACCAGCTTAGCTCAATTCCTTGTCGCACTTGCCCGGTTCCTTGCGAAGTTGACCTGTTGTTGATCCTGCAATGTCTTCCTACAATGTGTAACTTAGATTACAGATTAGTTTTCTCCCAAGGTTAAATCTCCTTGAGGCACACACTTGATATCCCCATTCTTTTGCATGACCCACCAGGTATACCCCGTCCTTGGGTGAAGACAGTCCCACGAGTGGGTTTGCCTTTTCTCGAGGCAGGAGCAACCCACACCGCCTTCCCCAGCCACTTCCCTACATGCACTACAGGGACTTCAGCTCCTTTCACCGTGTATAGGGGTTTTGTTTCAGCAGAATCAGGACTGCTGTCAGACCCCCTATTGTTAACTAGCCAAGAGGTTTATGGTAGATTTATGTCCCATTGTTTCCATGTCCCAGCACCCAACACTCCTGACATAGTCTTTAACAGTCCATTGTACCTCTAAAACTTTCCAGAGACTCGTGGGTGAACAGGGATGTGATACACCCACTCAATACCATGCATCTTGGCCCAGGAGGTGACAAGATTGTTTTGGAAATGACTCCCATTGTTGGACGCAATTCTCTCTGGTATACCATGATACCACAGCACTTGCCTTTCTAGGCCCAAGATAGTGTTTCAGGCTGAGGCAAGGTTAACGGGGTATGTTTCCAGCCACCCAGTAGTTGCTTCTGCCATGGTGAGTATGTCCCGCTTGCCTCGGTGGGTTTGTGGGAGTGGTCTGATATAGTCAATTTGCCAGGCCTCACCGTATTGAAACCCTGATGGGGCTGATAGGGATCAAAACTTCCCAATCTCTTCAACCTTTCCCTACAAGAGTTGGGAGTGTGAGTGTGCAAAAGTAGTGCCGTCCCCTGGGCTTTTATTTATTTTTAATCAGTCCCAGTTTGGTTCTGGTGGTCAGGTGTGTAACCAGGAGGTAGCCAAGCTGACTAGGAAGAAGTTGGCTTAAAGTGAGCTGGGATGGCCGGCTGTGGCAAGGCTGCTGCATGCAAGAAATGTGCAGCAAAGCTATGAGAGGTGCTTAATTTCCCAGGAAGAAAGCATGGTTCTCTTTGATTTCCAGCAGCGGGGCAGCACAACCCCTGGTGCCTGCACGTTGGGTGCGCAGTGCATGTCAGGAAGGGGAATTTCCTCAAGCAGTTCCATCAGAGCAGATGAGGTTTTTGTGTTAAATATTGGTCCTTTCTTGTACACATGTGGTCCCTTGGTGAAAGAGGGAGTACACTGGTTTCCAGAGCCATGCCTGCAGACCCTGGTCTTAGATTAGGACACGTAATGTGCTTTGAAATTCTCTTGATGCCAGCACCTGAAGAAGCACAGGCTGCTGCACTCGCTCCTTCTGCAAAAGACAAAGCCCCCCGAGTTTTCCCCAAGAAGGGCAGGAAAGAGCAGCCGATGAGGTTGTAAATCAGAACTTTATTTGATTAATGTTTGAGAGACATGGGGTGCAGTGGGGTGTCACGGAGGTGTGCCAAGCTCTCTTTGTCCATAGCTGCGGGGCCTGTGGTTGTGCTTGTAGGACCATGTCAGGGTAGAGGCGGGGTCGCTGTGTGCTTGCTGCTCCTTCGATGGCTGTGGTTGTAGAAAGCTGCAGCAGCCTTCAGGTCAGTGGCCATGAAGTGACTGGGCAGAGGCAGGAAAGGACAGTGGCAGCCCTTAGTCTCCTCGGGGCTCTGTGATGGGGTGAGAAAGGAAAATGATCAAAAAGAGCAGCCCCAGCCCATGGCCAGGGGCAGGCGCTGCCTCCCTGCGTGAGACACTCCCAGCCCAACAGCAAGGCCATCCTTCCTGTGCATCACTGACAGCCAAGAGTCAGCTGTGTTAGGCCAGGGCAGTGAGACCATAGAAGTGGGGAATGGGTTGGGGCAATCTTATCTGTCCTGGAGAGCGTGGTGAATTCTCCGTCAGAGTGCTGAAAGAGAGAGGCCAGGAGTGTGCCATGGTGTCATTCCCTCACTGTCAGCGTGTCCAGCTGTAAGACAGGAGGCGACAAAGAGAGCAGCCACCCCTGGCAGCACTGGAAGCCATCCCTTCCTCCCTGTGCGAGGCTCTCCCAGCCTCACTCCGAGGCCGTCCATCTCACATCTCCCTGACGGCCAGGGGATGCCCATCATAGCCCAGCCATGTCATCTTGTGGCATGCTATGAGAGTGTGGTGGGCTGTGGGTTGGGGATTGCTTATCTGTCCTGTAGAGCGTTGGCAGCTCTTCCTTCCAGCTGAGTTCTCACAGGCAGAGAGGGCAGGATCGTGCCATGGTCTGGTCCCAATGCTGTGTGATTATGGCTGAAGGAGAAGAAGCACCAAACTGAGCAGCATCCCCCTGTGACCACGGGCAGCCCCTGTCTTTCTGCCCATAGCATGTAATGTCTCACCGAGGCTGTCCGTGTCCCGTTGTTCTGATGGAGCTGTCACAGCTGTCCTGGTCCGAGTGTGTCATCGTCCTGCTTGCTCTGGACCGGAGTGGGGAATGGTTTGGGGCAATCTTACCTGTTCTGGAGAGCGTTGGCAGCTCTTTGTTCCAGCTGAGTGGTCGAGGCCGCGAGGGGGTAGTGTGCTATGGTCTCGTCCCATCGCTGTGTGATTGTGGCTGAAAGAGAAGCAGCAGCAAACGGAGCAGCATCCCCCTGTGACCACGGGCTGCCCCCGCCTCTCTGCCCAAGGGTCTCCAGCATCTCACCACGTCCGTCCATCTCCAGTCATCCTGATGGAGCGTCACTGCCTTCCTGTCCTGAGCATGTCTGTCTTCCGCTTGCTGTGAGATCATGGTGGGGTGTGGGTTGGGGCAATCTTACCTGTCCTGGAGAGCGTTGGCAGCTCTTCCTTCCAGCTGAGTGGTTGTGGGCAGTAAGGGAGGAGAGTGTTGTGGTCTGGTCCCATCGTTGTGTGTTTCTGGCTGAAAGAGAAGCAGCAGCAAACGGAGCAGCATCCCCTGTGACCATGGGCAGCCCCTTCCTTTCTGCCCAAGAGTCTCTAGTGTCTCACCGAGCCTGTCTGTGTCCCGTCATGCTGAAGGAGCTCACTGCCATCCTGTCCCGAACGTGTCATCGTCCTGCTTGCTGTGGACCGGAGTGGGGAATGGTTTGGGGCAATCTTACCTGTCCTGGAGAGCGTTGGCAGCTCTTCCTTCCAGCTGAGTGGTCAAGGGCAGTGAGCGGGGAGAGTGCCATGGTCTCGTCCCATCGCTGTGTGTTTCTGGCTGAAAGAGAAGAAGCAGCAAACAGAGCAGCATCCCCCTGTGACCACGGGCTGCCCCTGTCTCTCTGCCCGAGTCTCTAGCGTCTCACCGAGGCTGTCCATGTCCCGTCGTCCCGACGGAGTGGTCACTGCTGTCCTGGCCCGTGCATGTCCGTCTTCTGCTTGCTGTGAGATCATGGTGGGGTGTGGGTTGGGGCAATCTTACCTGTCCTGGAGAGCGTTGGCAGCTCTTCTTCCTAGCTGAGTGGTCATGGGCAGTAAGGGAGGAGACTGTTGTGGTCTGGTCCCATCGCTGTGTGATTGTGGCTGAAAGAGAAGCAGCAGCAAACAGAGCAGCATCCCCTGTGACCATGGGCAGCCCCTTCCTTTCTGCCCAAGAGTCTCTAGTGTCTCACCGAGCCTGTCTGTGTCCCGTCATGCTGAAGGAGCTCACTGCCATCCTGTCCCGAACGTGTCATCGTCCTGCTTGCTGTGGACCGGAGTGGGGAATGGGTTGGGGCAATCTTACCTGTCCTGGAGAGCGTTGGCAGCTCTTCCTTCCAGCTGAGTGGTCGTGGCCAGTAAAGGAGAGTGTTGTGGTCTGGTCCCATCGCTGCGTGTTTCTGGCTGAAAGAGAAGAAGCAGCAAACCGAGCAGCATCCCCTGTGACCATGGGCAGCCCCTGCCTCTCTGCCCGAGGGTCTCTAGCATCTCACCGAGGCTGTCCGTGTCCCGTCGTCCTGATGGAGCTGTCCCTGGCCTGATGGTGTCAGCTGGCTGCTTGCTATGGGACCGTGGGAGGGTGTGGGTCGGGGTGATGTTACCTGTCCTGGAGAGCGTGGACAAATGTCTGGCCCCGTGCTGGGAAGGAGCGGCCAGGAGTGTGCGGTGGTTCAGTTCGCTCAGTGTCCTGTAGGGCGCTGAGAACCGTTGGAGGCGAGGGCCTGAGGAGGGAGGAGAGAGGAGCTGAGTTCCTCTGGTTGCCTTTGTGTCCAGAGCGGAGGCTGGAGCCGCAGCAGAGGAGCAGGCAGCCGAGCAGCCTCCCCGTCAGCACGGGCAGCCATGGCAGGGCTGCCCAAGCGCCCAAGTGCCGCTGGGGCCAGCGTTCCGGGGCCAAGGCCGTCCCTGCCCCTTTGTGACATGGGGCACCCCCTGCCTGCTGAGCCATGGGCAGGGCAGCACTGCGGGGGGCGGGGGGCAGCAGCTGATGCGGAGCCCAGGCCCGGGCCGGGCGCTGGACAAGGTGCCCTGGTGTTTGGGCAGGGCTGCGGGGCCGTGCCAACAGGCTGTGGGAGCGTGCTGGGGTGCGGCTGGGGCTGTGCTGCCTGCCCTGCAGGGCTCGGAGAGCTCCCCGCCGAGGGGGAGAGGCCAGGAGCGTGCCCCGCTTCGGTCCCATCGCTGCCTGTGCGTGCGGCTGGAAGAGGAGAGGCCAGCAGAGAGGAGCCCCCCATTGCTGCCCCACATGGCCGCACAGGGGCACACGTCTGTTCCTGCCCACCATGGAAGCACGAAGGAAGAAGTAAATGAATAAAAACAGTGAAAAACCCAAAGCCACGGGTTCTGATTCTGGGCAGGGGAATCAAGTAGCTGCAGCAGCAAGTGCATTGAAATGAACTTTATTTCAGCTAAAGAGTAAAGTTGAGGAAAAACTAAAAAAATCCCAAAACTTTACTAAAAGTGAAAGCAGTGCTTTTTATGCTGGTGAGCTTGTTTTCTGGTAGCCCCTCCTGCGGCATGGTCACCTACACACAGCTGCACTATCACCATGTTTAACCATCCTGGTGGACCACTAGTGGTGACATCAGAGGCAATCTGTGGTTTAGAATTTTTTCCCTTCTCAAGCCTGAACAGTTTTTTTGGAGATTTCTCTTGTATGAAATAATTGAGGTCTTGAAGACCTTAATATAATGGAGAACATCTGTAAATCCAAATAATTTCTCTAGTTATAGTACTCTTTGACAATATACCGTGGCAGCCAGGGACTGCTTTATTTTTACCTGCCATGTCTTATTTCCAGTTTCAGACACCAACACATGTATTTAATTTCTTCAAAAATAATAAAACGTAAATATTAAAGTGCCCTTCCCAGCTGCAATTCATGAATTCTTAAGGCCAGAAAGCAAGATATCTTTCTGGAGCTGTTGTCGTTGTCATTTAATTGTACATCCATTTCAGGTACAGGTTTTGGCATACTTTCATTTACAGAGTACTCTGTTTGATATTTAAGTCTTTTCAGCATAACATTTTTTGTTTAAGCAAAAAGAGGTGGGGGAATAAAAAGCAATTAAAATTCTTTTTTGTGCTTCCCTGACAAATTAGCTTTACTTGAGATCCCCAATGGTACAGAAAAAGAAAAACAAACCTTGATCAGATGTAGTGCCTTGAAGAAAACCCTGTGTACTGAATTATACTGAAATAAGCCTTTGTAATATATTGATTTAAATCTAGAGACACATCTGGATTCTTAGCTTAAGAAAAATAGTACAATGCTTTATTAACTGATGTAACTGATTTCAGATGTTTAAAAAAAAAAAAAGATGTGTCTGAGCAATGTAGACTTACCATTATTTTGAAAAAAAAAAAAAAAAAGCCAAAAAAACATAGATTAAAAACAGAGTCAAAGTGCAAAATGAAGTCAAAATCCTAGAAATGTCAGATAAGGTCTGGTTCATGCTAAGATTTTTAATCTGAGTATGTAAAGACTTTTACCTAATAAGAAAAGGAGGGAATAATCAGTAGTTTCCTGCAATTAACTGATCTGCCTGCAGGATAATAATTAAAATGAGTCATATGTAAAAGGAAACTGAATCTTTCTCTCACTTGACTCATTTTTCTTCCATAAATTTGTTTTCAGAATGGCTTTCTTTAGAAGTCTGCCAGAAATTGATATAACAGTGGCGTTAGTCATTAAAGTGCTGGTTGCAATTTCAAAGAAATTCCATGTACAAATGTCATGTATAGGTGAAAAATTAGGCACTGCATTCATGTCACCTGAGCTTAGTGCCTGCAATGTTTGTAGTCAGTACAAGGGAACTGGAGGTGTCAAAGGGAATGGTGGGGCTGGCAGAGTTAGGCCATGGAAGGTGTTGCTCATGTACTGCCTCCTACTGGAGCCAGAGACACCTGGCTCAGGAGTGGTGGTCATCTCTACCAAGGTTGGATCCTCTTTTGAGAACACACAGGTGTGCTCTGCCTTGCAGTCCCAAAGTATATCCAGTTGAAGAGGTGCCACCTTCACCCACCTTTGGCTTCTAGATGGGGAGCTTGCATGGAAAATGGGCAACCTCATGTCCTGCTGTGGGCTGGGGAAACCATGTGCAGTCACAATTGCTAGCTAGCCGAAGGAGGAGATGTGGAAGATCTGCCCCTTGTACTGAGGATGAACTGCTCATTCTAAGAGTAACAGAGTCAGGAGGACAAGGAGGGGAGACAATGGTTGAAGGAGCCTGATTCTGTGCGATTTTTTTGGTCTGTGTCTGCAGTTGAGAGTGGGGAATTACGTTTTTTTGTCCCTATGCTTATGATCATGACTGTATTTAGGCATATTTGATATACATGTGTACATGTATATACATACATTTTCTTAATATATTAAATATGTATTTATTTATATTAATATATAAGTATATATTAATTTATATAATATATAATTTATATTAATATATATATATATTTATATTAATATATAATTTATTTATATTAATAATATAAGATGCTCAAAGAGTCTAGGAAGTGTGAAGTACCATGTCCATCCCCTGATTTAAACACGGTTATGGATTTATCCACTAGTGTTGATGAAGGTGGGTGTTGGGTTTCTGGTGCCATTCTGCATATGCCAGGAACTGCTGAAAGAAACTCTGAAACCCAGCAAAGAGCTGACTGCTGAGCTGTTGGTGCCTGTGGGGCAGGCAGGTAGGCAGCTGCAGTATTGTCTTGTTTGACTTGTATTTTAGAAGTGCACTCCCTCCAAATTCTAATTTTAAGAGCCAGCGTAAGCAACATGATGTTAATTTGACATACCTAATTACCAGCTGTGGCTGGTAAGTTTGGTAAGTTCACTTAAAATAGCACCAGAAAAAAATATGCTGTATTTGTTAATATGTTTTGGAAGTATGTGAAGTATCCTTTGTTTATCACCGTGATACATTCCTGAGTATTCAAGGCCTGATTATTTTCAAGGAGCTGAAAACCGTTGGCTCCAGTAAAAGGAGTGTACAATGAGCAGTACAGTGGAAGATGTACTGCTTGCTATCCCTGGCTGGTTTTTATCATAGATAAAAGGGAAGCGATCTTGTTTTTCTTAAAAATGCTAGGATTAGAGGTAAAGTTTGTCTCTTCTGCAACATGTCTTCTTCTTTGGGTACTCACTTAAGACTGTTTACTTGGAGCTGTGCTAATATGTGTCAGTTACTTTTTTTCCAAAGAGATAGTCAAAAATACATTTTTAAAAGTTGGTTTTGTTCTCTAAAATTGGCTATCCTCTTCTGAAAAAAAATCTAAGAGTAATCTCTGCTATTCGAGAAATGGAGATTTATCCAGCAATTGAGTTAAAATGTTTCATCAGGTAAATTTTTCAGGGATTTTTTGATGTTGTTCGGTAGGATTGTAAAGCCTTTAATTGAGAAAATCAGTTTAAATTAGTTTCTTGGATCATAAAGGATGAAAAATAGTGTTCAGACCACCTGGTTCCTAGTTGATAATTAAAGTGAGCCTTAAGAAAGTTACTTCATATGTAAATGTTTTCATTTGCTAGTGGCTATCCTATATATTTACACATCAAAGGCTGCAAATAGTTTTTTTAAGGCTAACTGACTTATTCTTTCTGCAGACTGAAAGAGTTAATGTTTAAACACATTGAACCAAGGGGTTAACATCTCTTCAAGTGATTGTTCAGACTGGTTAAATATTTTGCCAATTAAGAAGCAATAGATTTTATCTTTCCCTCTAGAGTGTGTGTGTGTGTTTGGGGGTTGTCAGAACTTGATCATTTTAGCAGTTACACTTGCTGTAAGCGGCTTATACTTATTGACTGAATTCTTGGTTTGAAGAGAACATTTTCTGAAATATAGTGGAATCTAATTTATTTCACATTGTTGCCAGAGAAAGGATTATTGAGTTTTGCTTGTTAGAGACGCAGATGACAGATGCACTGACACAGAAATACATATATATTGCAGATGGATTTAAAATCTGGACTGTTTTTGAATTTCTCCTGCATAAACTGAGAACTGAGCTTCACTGTACTTAGTGTGTAAGTAGCATAGTAGCCAAATGAAGCTTAACTAAAACCATGAAACCTGTCAAATTTGCTCTGCAACACCTGCAGTATGAGATTGACATGCAGAAGAGAGCTAGAAAGAAAAGGACTAGTTTTGTGTGGTATCCAATCAGGAAAAGGAGCAGGTTTTTCTTCTCTAAGAAGAGAGCTGGTTGTATCTATTTAAAACAAAAGAACAAAAGAGCAAAAACAAAACACATTTTTCTAGGAAGGTAAGTCTTGCTGTGGTGGTTGGGTAGGAACAACGCAGCGGGACTTCTAAAGGCACACAGGATGGACTTTTCTGTTTTTTTTTTTTTTTTTTTAATTTTTGTTTTATTTGACTTGCTGATTATCTCAAAGAAACATAAATGAACAATGTCTTGTGACCCTGGGAATTAAAACATCCCTCTATTTCCAATGGTATTCAATGCAGGCATGTTTTAGGAAGCATGTTTTTGGAATGATCAATAAAAAGTGCCTCTGGGTTGCTTCGTGATGTGTTGTGGCCAGTGGTTCTCTTGTGGTGTGTGTTGTTAGACTGAATGCTGTTAGCTTACTTTTGCTATTTTTGTTATATGCCTGTTTTTCTGTGCAGTATGACTTCATGCATTTCTGTTGCTCCCAGAATTACTGGAATCTTTGTGTCATTATCTCATCTGCAACAAGAACTACTGTATTTGTATTAACCACTTGTGGTAAATTTTTGATAACTAGGTGCTTTGCTTGAAAGCTTGGAAATCCTTTATAAAAGGGTGGTTGGTTTTCTTTTTTTGGTCATTGAATCTCCACCCTCTTAAGAGAAGAGCTTGCCAATTCTCTTGCTTTTGAAGAAGGGTGCAAATGAAGTCTTATCTGAAGAAAGATTTCTTTATCTTGATTGGGACAGGAGGTTCTTCCAATACCACCATTTACTTTGTTATCACTCTAGAAGTATAAAAGTCTGTTTTCCATAGTGGCCAGCTGTTGATGTTTCTTATGAGGAGATAATTTAGTTTCAGAGGGTATCCACCCTTGCAGTTCTGAAGCTTGGGCATCACATTTACCCATAACATTGTTGTGGCACTCTTCTTTAAGTAGGTTTATTCAGATAGTATGAGGCAAATAATTTTTTGGCGTCATTTGACCACTGAAAAGCATCTGGTGATGTTCAGAACAGTGGTAAATAGGAAGATTTTATAACTGTTTTCCTTTCTGATTTAAAAATTACATAACAGAAGTGTTTTATCACATGGGGCGTATTTCAAGTGATCAGATATGGGTTCAGATATAATCAAGGAAATTAGTTATCTGGTAGATAAGTTTAGGCTAATGAAATTCCTGTTCTTTAATTAAGCTTTTTCTGAACTACAATTTAAAATACATGTGTTTTTTAGGAGATCTTATGTGCTTGCATAGTGGACATGAAAGATGCAGGTTTATTTTTTTGTTTTGTTTCGTTTCTGTAATCTTAAGAGTCCTAAAAAAAAATAAATAAAGATTAGGCAGTAGATCATTAGCTGTTACTATCATACTCTTTAAACTTATTTACATTTTTCCATTTGAGAAAAGCAACAGCCTATAAGTAAAATATTCTGTGGAAGCATCATGTTTTCCAATAAAAACTGTGAAACATTCATTTGTCCCTGAAATGGGATAATCTTGTGCACATATTTGTAATATATCCATTTGCTGGTTACTACACAATATATTGTGAACACATCTATGGCAAACTCTTTAGGACACATAGTGACCTTAAGGAACACGTTAGTCCCTAACACCTTAGTTTGCAGACGTTTTATTTTAATAAAAAGCTGTGCTATGGACTTAACTGTTCCTGTGTTACTCAGTAAGAAGGAGTGCATGGTTTTATTTACATTAAGCTGTTGTGCTCTTCAGTCAGTTAAAACAAACAAGCAAGCACATAACATTTTTAGGTAGGTCTCTTAAATCTGAAGGAGTTTCTGTTTATGTTGTGCTGTGACTGAAGAAAGCCTTAGCGTGAACAATTACCGAGACCATGTATTTTTTCACTACTGAAGATTTAATATAAAGCAGAGATGTCTGGAGTCATCAGCAGAAATCAATGCATAGCATGACTTCTGTCAAAAGATACAAGAAGAAAAACTGCAGATGAGACAGATTAGAGGTGTTTTAAAATCCTGTAGATGAAACAGTCTTTTCAGATGGTACTTAAACTGAGCACTCTTGTGTGCCGCCCAGTGTCTTCACCCCTGAAACCTGAATGAGGGATAATGACTGCTCACAGGGTGAAGTTCCTGCCTCTGCTTCTGACCAGCCCTTCCCCTTCCCCTTCCCCTTCCCCTTCCCCTTCCCCTTCCCCTTCCCCTTCCCCTTCCCCTTCCCCTTCCCCTTCCCCTTCCCCTTCCCCTTCCCCTTCCCCTTCCCCTTCCCCTTCCCCTTCCCCAATTCGGAAGAAATCTATCCAAGCTTTTAAGTGTAGTGTCCTACTAAGAGGGTCTGTCAAGTGCTGGTGTAAAGGAGGGGAAGAGGTTGAACTAAGCAGCCTGATACAAGGGAAGAGGAGAAAGTGAGGATAAGGGGTGACAGAGGGAAGGAAGGCATCTTGTTTCCTTTTGGATGGCAAGAAGACTCCAAACTGGCTCAAATGCTCCTGAAGCTGCAATCTTGGGGTTATTTGCAAGCCTTCAAGCCAGCCCTCTTTCTTCTACCAGATGCTTTTCCTTTTGGGTGCAGAAGGGGCTACTCATCATTTTGATCAAAGGAGGTCAGTGGACAGAGAAGACTGTAAGATGTATGAGAGGCTTTAGGAACAGATCTCAGTCTTGGCTGCCTCTAACAGCCACGACATGACTGAAGTCATGAAACCATCCTTGTTCCGCTTCAGATCAAAGCTTTGCAATCTGCTCCCCATCTTACTTCTACTTCCAGATAATTGGGGACAAGCACAGCAGGACACTGTCTGTCTGACACTTCCAAATAAATTCTTAATGTGGAGATTCCTCTTCAAAGCATTCCCTCTTCACCGTCCCCAGCGGTTATTCTTCGCAGATGGAAGGAAGCCATTTTGTTTTCACAACTTCTGCTGTTACGGTTTGATTCTCCCCCGGGTATCTCTTTTTTCCAGGATTACAGTAGCAGTAATGTTAGTTTTGGAAAGAGGAAAATACTCTGTTCTTTTTTTTTGGAAATCTTAAGTAGTGCTTTGTGCAAAAAGAGGAGAGCTGTGGTGCCGTAGCCGCTGTGTGTAGTATTCTGGATTGAGGAGTGACTCGGAGACATGGCACGGGCTGTGTGGAGATGAGTCTTTCCAGGTACAAGGCTACACCTTCGAAAAACATTGGCAGAAGACACTGCTGTCTGCAGCAAGGAGCAAGTGATACCCCAGAAACAAAGCTCCTCCTGAGACCTATCAAAATATTTGGTGTGTCGCAGAGATATACTCAATGACTAAGTAACTGATCCAGTGATTACAGATGTCTCTCTTCCACATCCTCATCTGCTGCAGGGATTGCACATGTCTTCATCTATTGGTGGCAGAGCAGAACTTACGTTGGGAGGGGTCTTCCTGATTCATTTCAGGGAGGGTATAGGTATTTGAGGGTCCCCTCTATTTATACTCAGGAAGAGAGTGGTTCATGTGCGGCAGATGTGGCACTGGTGAGTATCTTGGTACTTGCAATGAAAACTGCAGAGTGATTCCCCTGTACGAGGTGAACCAGAGCTTCCAGTCTCTGCCAGCTGGTCACACTCCCTGCAAAGGACAACGGATCAGCTCCTGTGTGACAGTGCCAGCTGTCAGAGTGGCAGGGTATGTAGTGCACTGTAAGCCCAGATGGTAGGTTTGTGATCGATCTCTATGCATCTGGAAACTATAAATGCTGTGTGCAGTGGTTTACAGTGGGAAGTGTTATTTATTTATTTTTTTTCTTTTTTCTTTTGCTGTCTTGTTTTTCTTTAAGGCTGTACTTGAATACGTTTTTTTGTTTATTTGTTTTGGTTTTTAACATATATGTACTTAACTCATCTTTTTATTGGTCTCCTGTAATGGAATAAAAGAAAGGACTACAAGCCAGCCCTAATACTGTCTATACCTTTCTGTCTGGGGAACACTTTTCTCTCTCTCCTTTTTTTTTTTTTTCCTTTTTTTTTTTTTCTTTTTTTTTTCCTTTTTTTTTTTTTTTCAAGAAAACACTAAAGCCTTACAAATGCACCTTGGCAGATGGAGTTTACTAACGAACTCAAATAGAAGATTGCTATTCATGTGAATTTAAAATGAGTGTTTGGATGATGTGGTATGTTGCTGGACTAGGCTCCAGAAAGAAGTGAGCAAGTGGGTGTACTGGTTTATGTAAAGTTCATCAGTTAAATAGCGTGCTAAACACGTGAAACATAATGACTTTTTATGAGACTTTTGGGTAAAAGTATGATGAAATACTGATGATATTAGCACATGCAAGAAGAGTATTCTTTGCAAGGATCCCAACATTAAATGTTTCCTTAAGGCACAAATTTTATTCCAACCCTGCTGTTTATAGATTTTGACTTCATTTCTCCCAACACTATATTAAAATGTCTTGCTGTATCTAGAGATCTAGTACATCTCCACTGAGAGATTTTATTTGAATTTGAGCACTTTTGTAGGAGAAAATAAATGTTTTTTAATCATAAAACCATTTCTTGTAACTGTCATGCCCATTCACTCTATTATATTAACTCAAAACCTCTTCTGTCTTCATTTTAATATCAATATTGTCCTTAGAAGCTTTCTGCCCAGAACAGTTGTACAACTTGACAGACAACTAGATCCTTATTCAAGCACGAGTTCAGTGTTGTGCACATTCCCTTTTCAGTCTCAATCCCCAGTGTGTTGCAGATATTTTATCTAATTTCTGTAGAAGCACAGGAGAGGCAGAAAACTGGTGAAGAGCAGACAAAGGAGGATGATGTTGGTTTGCCATGTGCTGTCCGCACCTGAAGACTAATTCTGTCCTCTGTTTCCTGAAGGCATGAGTCCCATTCAAATGGATCTGTGGATGTTTATGTAAGGAAAAAAGAAGAACTGTAATGTTTACCCCAACTTTGTTTTCTTTATAGGATAAGTTTGCATAGACTCTCCTTAGTTACCTGTCTAAACAGTGAAATGGTCCTCTTGGCGTATGAATTTGTTTCTAGGTAGAACATAGCCTGCGTTGCAGAAAGATGAATGAATTACAGGTTTGCTAAAAATAATCTGCAATTTAGGAAATCACCTTTTACCAGATGATGTAGGGTACGTTATAGTATGATACAGTTTCCAGAATGGCATGAAGCACAACGAAGGTGACCAACTGCATCAACAGATTCAGAGACAAGTGACAAGCAGGCTTTTCATTTTTATTTTCCTTTGTGGCAGGCTTAACTTTTGGTGCTATCAGTGAGGAACTGGATTTGCTGTTACCTTTTGACTTTTCCAGCTGCACTCTTACTTCTGTTCAGTCTGTGCTATCCATGGCTTCGGGCTATTCTAGGCTTCTATACAGATGAGAAAGCAAACAACTCCTGACATCCAAAACCAAACCAAACCCCCCTGTAAAAGAGTTTTCTGTGCCTTTTTTACCTCTGCTCTGTCATACTCTGTTTTGGGATTTGAGATAATCCTTATTGAAGTTCTATATACTGTCCCCATCCAGCAAGCTTTAAAGGAGGAACAGTTAATGCATGATTAATTGCCTTTGCTGGTTAAGTGGGATTTGACTCTTGGTGGGATGTCAAAAGAAAGTAAGTTTCCTTTATAACTTCAAAAAGTGGGATGGTTTCAGTAAGGAGAACTTTACATCCAGGGCCTGGAAAGTTTTCAGAGGTATTTGAGAGGGATGGATAAGTTTTTGATATGAAACCTTGGAATTCAAGATTATACAAAGTATGTTTTTTATCAGTAATTTACATATAATTATTTTCTGTCTTTATCTTTAGAATATTTTATTCCTGCTTTCAAAGCTTCAATATTTTTTCTGTTTTCCTAGACCGTCACCATTCTCAGTCCTTGTGGCCCTTGAAAAGAGGAAATGCAGATGGTATCAGTTTTGAACTAAATGGTGTTGTGTCAGCCTCCATCTTGTAGGCTGGAGGGTTTTTTGCTTAGTTTTAAATCCAACCATTGACTTCTGAAGTCGCTCCAAGGTGTACATTTTCACAGCATCTCCTCAACTGCTGGTAGCCAGGCTTGCTTTAGAGGCTTATTCTCAGTGAGGAAAACTTTACAGCAGGGCACATGACATGGTCACTATCCTGTTGTTTAAAGGCATCCATCTGTTTACTTTTGAAAAGTGTGGGAACTGTGAAGGAGCCGACTTCACAAATTTGCGTAAACAAAACTCAATGAGACTGGCTGTCAGGGAAAAAACAACATCCACATATACTACTGAAATGAAGGTTCTGCAGATGGGCCTGGTAAGATTATTTCTAGATGTGTAAATTGGTACTTTTTTTCAAAATGAACTACAACTGATGCTTTACGAATTATCCTGCTTAATCATTCAAAGAATAAATTGGGGTATTTACAGATAATTCATTTTCCATCTAGAGCTTTTGTTTTGCATATATATCAAATAATTAAAAAAAAAAGTTGAATTTTGGGCAGTGGAAAACCAATGTGGTATGTCATCTCTAAAAAATAAATAAATATGGCGAAGATCATTGGAGGCTGCCAAGCATAGACCTAAAAAATTTTTGTAAGAATACTAGTAGTCTTTGTCCAACTTTTGTAGATTGTCTGCTTTTAATTAGTCCCCAGCAGTAAAAAATATTGAGCTTAAAGAGCAGTGTACTCTGTGCTTTTGTGCTTTGAGTTCTTTTGCTTCTGGAATCTGGTTTTCCCAATGCTCTGTAAAGATTACATGCAGTAAACTGACTATGTTTTGGTTGCTATGAACAAATGAGGAATTTGAAAATACAGAAACAAGAGAGGAGAAATTGATCCTGGTGTTACACAGGAACATCTGTCTGGAGTTTCAAAGGCAGCTAGCAATCAGCTAAGGCAGATTTTCTGTCTGGCTGTATGAGGACTGTGTGAGCTGTTGTGTCTATATTGAAGCTGCTATTGTTCTCCTGCTGTGAAATGACAGATGGATGTGTCTATTCTGAGAGATTTGTGACTTTTGGCTGACTTGTGCTTTCAGAATTCATGCATAATAGAGCTTTCTCTAGTCCTTCAAGAGGGAAGAAAAACAAAAATGGGGGAAAAAAAAAGCAACAAATGAAACATATGGTGCCAGTCTGTATTGTGAAATCATCAAAAGTATATTTCTATCTTCTTTTTGAATACAGATTATTTTTTTCTGAAGGGGAGCTATTGGCTTTTGGTTTATTTCTGTGAGGAAGTAACATATTCAGTACATGTATATGGTCTCCTTTGACTGAGATAAAAACATAAAAAATTATGGTGCTATTCTAAAGTATTTACATAACCAATCAATGCTGAAAATCTGGATCCTAAATAAAAATAATGATGATGAAGACTGAATTTATTAACAGTTTGAGAAGGGAAAGTATATAATTCAGAAATACATGTTGTGTTTTTATTGATTAGTTTTCTAATTGAGTTTGCTTTACTTCATATGTAGCATGTATATGTATGATACTTGGGTTAATGAATATATTGTATGTATATGAAAACAGGGCTTTTGTGGCTAAGTCTTAATAATACATTCATCTATGTTCAATCCACGTAAATGTGTTTCTGTCTTGAATTAAATGATCCTAGCATTAAAAAAGGAGATGGAATGAGCACTATTCTTGGAACTTCTAAAGAAAAAGTACTACCAGATCAACTGGGATTGTTGTTACAAAGCAAAACTGGATGCTGATGCGTACTTCTCAGTTTGCATTTGTTTAGTTTAAACACTGAAATTTTTGCTTCTATAATGTTTCCTCTGCAAGTCTGTGAATCGCTAAGGCAATCCATTGGTAAAGTATGCACTACTGTAATTGTTTAAACTGAGAGCTATGAACCATCCTTCTGGAGTGAAGGGTCTGTTTAAACAAAGTGTTTATTTAAGCTCTGTACAAACAAATACCTAATGAAGAGCTATATATTGTAAAAGAGGAAAACATGAAGTGGGCTGTGGGTCAAGGCACCATCTTTCTTTTCCAGGATGTTTTATTGTCACATTAATAGTAGATCTATGTTATTAATTGATGGGAAAGCCAGCTATTTAGTTAAATATTTGACTTGTCTTTTCACATGGTTTCAGCATGTTGTGTACCTGGATGTGTGGCAAAGCATTGGTGGAAGCATATCGCTTCGAGAGCATTAGGCTGAGTCAGCAAGTTGGTGATTCTGTCCTGCTCTTAAACTAGAAAGAGATTGTCAAATCTAATTCCTTCATCTGCTGTGTTCTTTGGAAAATCATTTCTTTCTGCTAATATACAACTTCATATGTCAAAAATAATTTGTGCAGTTCAAAGCAGTGTGTTTGGGTGCTAATATGGGTATTTAGCTTGATCCTCTTGATCCTTGATTACTTGATCCTCTTCAGCATTATCTGAGTTGCAGTGAAAGTTGCAGTAAGTTCCTGCTTACCTGAATGATCTTTGCCAGCATGGATCCACAGTCCTTGCCAGCTGTGTTTCTGAATGACTCTAAGATGTTATGGTAAGGGTATGATTGATTTCAGCCCTGTCTTTCTTGAATGATAAAGTATAATTACTGCTGTAACTATGGGTTTTGGGTAAGCCTCTTAAAGGCTCTAGCATTCTGATGACTGGTAAAGATATATTACTATATTGACCGCAAACAGTTGATGTGGGGTTTTGTACTGCTTAAGTCCCTTCATTGCGTTGAACATGACAAACTGGAATTGTGCAGTACCTGTGCACAAGTAAAATTACAGGCTGCAAGCTGATCAAACTTTTAAGTATGGATATTTTACTGTTGAGTGAGTACTGCTGAAGGGAATGGCTCTACTATTGTACTTTCTGAGCTACGGGAAGATTTGAAGCTCCAATGCATGTGTTAACCTAACTCAACATCCACAAAGACAGGTAGCATTGATGGAAAATTTAAACAGAATGCATAATTGCGAGAAATTGTGTGTGTTGTATAAACAGGGAAAATAATATTTGACTCTTTCACTCACTTGTTCTTAGCTTTTCCTTTCCTTTAAAAACTTCTTTGTCTTTATTTTTTTTTTAATGAGAAAAAAAAATAGAAGGAGAGAAAGAGAAGCACCTTTTGATGCTTTTCTTCTGTGCCTTGAAGGCTAAATAAGTTAGTGTAACAAATATTTAAATCAGTGCATTTATGATAGTATTGTCACTGGCAGTACCAACAGGTTGCTTTAGCTGATTGATGCATAATGCGTGTTAGAGGTGTAATGTCTTTTTCATGTGCCGGATCCAGCGTTCATCTTACTTTCTAGGTAATCTGACATTTCCATTTACTTCAAGGCAGGTACTGAGAATTAAAAAGAAAAAAATAAAATAGCCTTTTTGGTATTTTTGTGCTCTCTGTTTCCTGGCAAGCTGTCAGAACGTTTTTTGTGTCTCCTGTCCCTGACAGGGTGAGCTACCTCACAGTCTCTTGGAGAATTTCCTAACTACAGGCCTTTTGAGACACGTCTGGGGAGAACTTGGCAGGAAAGAGACAGTTCTGACTGAAATTGAGAGCTAACAGGGGATTTCCATTAGTACAATAGCCTCTCGTTATAGCAGTAACTGCCTCAGACCGGAACGATGGAGACACCAGCTTCCTGCGCTTTCCCAGCAGAGTGGCTGAAGACGATACCCAAGCAGGCCCCCGCTTCCCGAGAGCAGGCCCCCGCTTCCCAAATCTGGCCAAAGGGGTTTACTGAGTTATTCAGAAGTGCATTGTTAAACATCTGTTTAAACAGTCTGTTTTATTACCCCTTAACATGCTTCTCAAGGTAAGCAATAAGGCTACTGACCTACGTTATTTTTTACTCTACTAACCTTATTTTGTTTTATTTTTGGAAGATGTTTGACCTACTGATTACCCTTAAGCAACAAATTACTGATTTCATTCTATCTAGATGGCCAGGAGTAACCCTTACTAAAGTCGTTTCCCATCATTTTCCTCTCTTGTTCTCTCCAGGGACCTCAGCATACTGTTTAAGCCTCTGATTAATTTATCTTGCTTTTTCACTGATTTTAATAGTTTACCATACTCATGTAAGACCTAGGAGGTTGCCAAGCCAAAGTCAGCGTTATCCTTCTTTTGTCTGAAGAGAGTCTTTGGGATGGAAGGAGGAGACTCTCTAGAGGATTGGAGAAGAGCAAATGTAGAACTAGACTCCATACCTTTTTTTTTTTTTTTTTTTTTTTTTTTTTTTAATGTGATTGGCAAAAAGAAGGGAATTGTAAGACAGTCAGTAAAATCTTAAAAGGAGGGGAAATTATAAGCCAGTGAGCAAAACCTTTATCCCTGCACATTTTTTAACAAGTTATTAAACAGTTGCTTTGTAAGCACCTCTGGGAGATTAAAATTTATAAGTATCCAGCATATATTTATCAAAAACAAACGGTGTCAGACAATTTTAATTTCCTTCCTTGGCAGTGTAGCTGGCTTTGTAGATTAAAAGTTCAGTAGATGGATGAGATATCTTGACATTGTTTTTTTTTTTTTTTTCGTGCAGTGACTGCACGTGATATTCTTTGTGCTATCTCATACCTCATCCCCAGAAAATGGCTAAGGAACTCCACATGAAGTCACTATGATAGTTGAGAAAAGGTCTCCAAGTATAGTATTGATGGATTACTGACAGCTAAGAGGGCATTTCAGATAGGTCAGCGTGTTTTCTGTTTGGTGATCCGTATTTTATTTAGGCAGTTGACTAGCAGAATACACAGAATATGTTTGTTAACAGCAGCAAGCTAGGGTGTTGCATTAGCATGGTGAAAATTTAAGATAAATTCTGAATGATGACAAAAAATGATTTGCAAGCTGTGATCTCCAAATGAAGTGAATCAAATGATCGCTTACAAGGTGTAGAGAAGGGTAACTCACAAAATAAGCTTATTTTGACTAAGCCAAAATTCACACATGGTACTGTGCCTCCACTAGAATATATTTAATGGTTTCTCATGTGGAAAAGTGTTGTTTGAAAAGCCACCATCCTGATAATTTGGAGAGAGAGCCTAAAGGCTATCCAAATGCAAACTGAAATTCTAAAAGGTGAGCACAAGTTGGTATGGTTTGCACATTTTTTGAAAGAAGAGTTGAAACCTAAAATAGTGTAGCCAAAGAAAACCTGAGGTTTATGATTGAATAACAAATAGCACCTGGGATGTATGAACAGGGAATATCACATGCAAGAAGGGCAGTAGCTATTTTTCTCATCAGTGGTGATATCTCATACACAGTATTGTATACATTTTAGGGTTACTAGCTTTTTTCTTTTTCTTTTTTTCTTTTTAAAGGACACAAACATTTTGAGAGTGTTTTAAGAAAGCAGCTGTAACAAAGTGCTTTGAAAATCCAAGAAAAATTTGAAGGAAGTGACTGTTTCATCTCACTGAGGGTTGTTAGGAGACACATCTCATGGGAAGTGAAAGGCTTTGTAGGAGATGGTCACTAGTGGGGTCCTCCAAGGCTCCATGTTAGGGCCAATCCTCCTCGATGTTTTTATAAACGATTTGGATGTAGGACTACAAGGTGTTTTGAGCAAATTTGCCAATGACAATAAACTTGGAGGAGTTGTGGACTCGGCTGAGGGTGGAAAGGCCTTGCAGACAGATCTGGACAGATTGGAGAGCCAACCACATGAAATTTAACAAGAGCAAGTGCTGGGTCCTGCGCCTGGGATGGGGCAACCCTGGCTATACGTACAGACTGGGTGATGAGATGCTGGAGAGCAGCCCCACAGAGAGGGATCTGGGGGTTGTGGTTGACAGCAAGTTGAATATGAGCCAGCAGTGTGCCCTGGCAGCCAGGAAGGGTAACTGTATCCTGGGGTGCATCAAGCACAGCATCGCTAGTCAGTCAAGGGAAGGGATTGTCCTGCTCTGCTCTGCGCCAGTGTGGCCTCACCTCGAGTACTGTGTGCAGTTCTGGGCACCACAGTACAAAAATGATGTAAAACTGTTGGAGAGTGTCCAGAGGAGGGCGATGAAGATGGTGAAGGGCCTAGAGGGGAAGACATATGAGGAGCGGCTGAGGTCACTGGGCCTGTTCAGCCTGGAAAAGAGGAGGCTGAGGGGAGACCTCATTGTGTCTACAGCTCCCTCATGAGAGGGAGTGAAGGGGAAGGCGCCGACCTATTATCCTTAGTCACGAGTGATAGGACCCAAGGGAATGTTGTCAAGCTGAGGCAAGGGAGATTTAGGCTAGACATCAGGAAGAGGTTCTTCACCGAGAGGGTGGTCGCACACTGGAACAGGCTCCCCTGGGACATAGTCACTGCACCAAGCCTGTTGGAGTTTAAGAAGTGTTTAGACTGTGCACTTAGTCATGTAGTCTAAAATTTTGGGTAGACCTGTGTGGTGCCAGGAGTTGGACTCGATGGTCCTTATGGGTCCCTTCCAACCTGGGGTATTCTATGATTTTATTCTGTTCTATGAGATACTACTATTTTTTCTGCTTTCTCTAGTGGGAGATAGTATGACTTGGGGTGGATAATAGAAAGATAAGAACTGTCTAAGGTATACAAATTTCTGTGGCAGCTGATTGATACCCTGCATTTATGATGTGGTTTAGCTCTACGTATTCTCAATAACACGTGTGTATAAGTTAGTTGTTGAATAGATGACTTAAAGATGTTGTGAAATAGCCTTTGAAATGAGAGATATCCAGAAACTGGTGAGACACTGAATATTTTCATGGAGGAACTGTCTATATTCGCTTGTATCTCACAGTAAGTATTAGATAAGATGATCTTCTGAAGTCTTTTCTAGTTCCATTTGTGATTCTACTAGTGTAGGTGCAATTTGATTCAAGGAACAAAAAGCAAACTGGCTTCTGAAACAAGATCTAATCCCAGAGGAATGACTGTTCATTTGGGAAATATTATGTCAGAGAGTAGTGAAGCGCTCTGTTTCTTCAGCAGACTTGATTTGACTAAAATTCTAGATAAAACTGAAGTGATGCAGATTTTGACAGAAATGTAATGGTTAACTGAAAACAAACAAACAAACAAAGTAAAAAAAAAAAAAAAAAAAAAAAAAAAAAACATTTAAGAGAAGAAGGTAGCAGAAATTTTGGTCTAAACGACTTCTACCCTGGACTGAGTAAGATCAATGCACTGCACTGGAACACTCCGGAGATGAGATCCACCTGTCCAGTCTTGATTTCTGGAACAGCATTCTAAAAGTGCACTGGTATTTAACCTCTTTGCAGAAAGCAACCTCAGCCTTTATATCTGGTTGTACCTAATTTGTTTTCCTGTTTGAGAGCTAGCTGTGGATCATGGCTTGTTTCTCAGCAGTGAATAAAATCACATATGAAAGAAGTAAAATCATTTTTCTCATCTGTAATTTTTGTTTCTCACAATACGTATACATAACTGTCTAAATCTGTTGTCATACATTATATGAGGTTGTTTGCAGAAATGGTAATTAATGCTTCTTGTGAAGGGGAGGAGGATTGAATGGGAGGGGAATAACACTCTAATGTCTCTGTACATTTTGTACATGTTGGTTTGACTGCCTTTATTTGGCATTTTTTCCAGTACTTCATGAGAAAAGAAGAAAAGCTGTATTCTGGTCAGACCAAGTGTCCTTTTAGCTCAATGTTCTCATGGAAGGCAGCCAGTAAAGGTGCTTTGGGAGAAAAAAGTAAAAAGTGCATTAAGTATAGTGATTCTTTCCCATGGTTGGGTCCCTTAATTAGTGTTTTAGGGACTGCCTTAGCTGAAAGTTGCACACAAGCATGTTTGGTTTAAATAAGCAGTAGAACGTCCGTCATTTGAGAATTTACATGTAGTTCTTTTTTGAGCCCATTTATGCTTTGTGGGTGTCCGGGGTCTTGGTGCGATGATTTGCTAACTTAAGTATTATGGGTTGTGAAGAACAAACATTTCCTCGTTTCAGATTTACAACTTCATCGGCTGCCCTCTAGTGTGGGGGTTGTTTTTGTTTTTTTGTTTTGTTTTGTTTTGTTTTGTTTTCAGTGAGAAATGGTTGCTTGTTGACTTTTCCATACATCAGTCATTCTGCCAGCCTCTGTGCTCTTATTCTTGGTGATTTTTCTTCTTTGCTGAAGACTTCAAGTCTGTTTGGCATTGGAAAGTTCGACAGGGCTCCAGTCAGTCTCACAACACTGTGAAAGCACTGCTGGTGGCCAAGGCACTATAGTTTTTTACTTTCCCACCGGTAAAACTGGCCAACATTTCTTCAATTAACTGAGGTTCTTTTTCTGTGAAGTCCTATTAATGCCTGTTTGCAATTATTATGAATTACAGATTACACCTATAAATTAAGAAGGAACCAGCGTATTTCTGAAAATGAAAACTTCCATGAGTAGTATATTATTTAAGTTCCTCTCTTTGTATGCTGTACATAGTCATTGCAATACACTTGTAATAGGTATATTTGTATTGTTTCTCCTTTTACTTTATATAAAGATTTGAAAACACTGAAGGCAATCTTATTAAAGCATCGTGCTTTAATAAATATGTTGATAAACAGCTCATGTGTCTGAGAAACAAGATGTTAAGTAAAATTTCAGTTAAATAGGAACATAATTATTTCAGAATGTAAAGTAACAAACACCTGGTTTTGTTTCCAAAGTAAATCATCCATCTATGGCTGGTTATGAATTGGATCCAAATCATGACCCAAATTTGTTGAGCCAAGTTTGTTAAGCAGAATCTTTCCCAAAACCCTGTCAGTCCAATTTTACGGCTTTCTTGACCATTAGCCAGCAGTATGTGCCTGTCTGCAATTTATCAAACACAGTGTTACTCCCCTTTTGGCTATGCTGTACCCTTTTGGCCTTGCACAGGGGAGTGAGGTTATATGGAGCAAACAGTAGCAGAAAGGACAGTGCATGTATGGCTTTGGGGGTTTACAATGTATAGTAGTACTATGCAGTGTGCAGTATTAGTGAAAAGTGAGTAGATTTCTGCTAAACATGAATGTCTTGAATGTGACGTGGTGGTAGAAAGTCAGCAGCGAGGCTGGTGAGACATGGCCCAAACAAAAATGTCTCAGTCCTGTTCATTCCTGCATTAGGAGGAAAACATACTCTGTCATATTAAGAATTAACAAGTGTGTTTAGCACATAGCCCTACCTGCTATGTAAGTGTCTTTTATACAGCCTCGTTATAAGGCATTTCCCTCCATGAGCTGTTAATTTTCTGGACTGGCTTCTCTAAGTGCTTCTCTCTCTAATTTTTCATACATATGGTTGATAACAGCCATTGACAGAAAGGCAGACTTGTCAACACTAGCAGGGTACCTTTGCATTTTACAAAAATAGGTGGCCAAGTGCAGGAGAGATTATAAAATATGCTGTCAGAAGTCTTGATAAACTGAAAAAGACAAATCTGACAAAAATAAGTTTCATTATTAGCAAGAGCTTATGGAACTACTTTAATTAGTTTTCCATAGCTGAGGAATTCTTTACCATATAAGGGTTTATTTTAGATGCAAGCTTTCCATTAGCAGCCAAACACACTGTAAATTTTAATTAAAATAATTCAGACTTCACTCCTCCAAAAGTTGGTGAAATATGTCTCTTTGTTTTGTTTGATTTTTTTTTTTCATATATTGTATGGAGAGCTTAAGCAGCGAAAAGGATCCAATGGATGGTGTGGTTTTCCTTACTGCCTGCTAGCTTGTGTGGAGAATAAGACACATGTGCAGTTTGCAGCTCCACAACAGAAGTTTGCACTAGACCATGCCATTCTCTACTAAATGTTACTTGGAGCTGCATGCCATACAGAATTTAAAAAGTGGACAGGAAAGTCTGCTGGAAAGCAGAATAAAGACCAGGTCAGCAAGTGAAAGGAGTTGGGCCAATATGTGGCCTGCTATGAATAATTGAGCCTAAAATTAAGGGGAAATATTTTATGGGTGTTTCCCCTGCATCTTTGTCAGTGTTGTTTTGAGTTACAGAAGTTGAAAGCAAACTACAAGTTTTGGCAAGCAGGCTAATGCTTTCTAACAGAATGGTCATAAATGATGACTTAAAACATGGTTTTCAAAGTAGTACAAATGATTGCACTTGTGCTATTATCTAGTAACTCACACAGTGTTTAAGTTACGTTGTTACAATTCCTTGGCTCCTTCCTTCTTTGAATTGTTAAATGTCCCTTTTACTTAGAAACTGAGAATTCTGACTGTCAAGGTTTGTATGCCCAATAGATCAAATTTAGAGTAGCATTAAAACTGTAATTAAACATTTTTAGTGCTTCAAAATCGAATTGTTCTGTAGCAGTCACTAATAGTTTAAAGCTATGCTACTGATACTAGCAGGAGCAATTGAACTAAGCAAGTGCTTATCACTTTTAAAAATCTTACTTTGAGTATACAGCACTTTTGTTGTTGTTTAAGGTTACTTTTTTTCCTTTCATAGCTAAGTGATTTTTATTATCATTTTATATTTGCTTTGCTGTAAAATATCAGTCGAAGAGCATTGGTTTGGGTGTGGAGGGGTTCTTTGTAGCCTCGTTTCTAGGCATTGTTCCAAAGTACACAGTTAAAGTGCTTTACAGGTCTTGTTTAGGGCAGGGCTTCTAATGCAGAGATCACCACTGAGTCCTTTTGATACAATTTTGCAAATATTTAGTTCTTGATCTTTATTTCAAACTCAACATTGCATTTTTGTAGAGTGTGGCAGTTAAAAACGTGACTGTCCTGTGCTTTAAAGAGGAACAAGGAACTTCTCTATTTTTTCTGCATACATGGCGCTTTTGGAGAAGTCTGGCAATGGGAGAGGAGGAGAGGACAGGAGAATTAATTGTATTAGAAGGCTCAGGAGGTCATCTTGCTGCAAGGAATGTTAAGCAGAGAGCTTCAGCTGGATTATTACGGTGAGGCTATACACTGATCTGTTCTTCAGTGCCCATGACTGAAGTTTATGATGCATGGTAGATGCCTTTAGGCAGAGAATGAGTAGCCAGCTTTTCATTAATTTGTAACAGAGAGACTGGTGGGAACGTTGTTCCATACCATAGAGAGCCTGTAGTGAATTCCTTCAGCGTCAAGAAAGCTAAAAATAATACTCAAAAACGTGGGCTTTAGCCAGACCCTTTGTTTTCTGAACATCCATTTGCACAGGGGTTAAAACTTCACTATGAAAATAAGAAGAGCCAGAAATACCTTCTCTCATCTTAGTGTAATCTTGAGACCATTAAGCTGTTGGATATATTTTGGAAAAGATTTAAAATCGGTCAGTAATGCTTATATATACAATATGCCTGGAATGATTTGGGGAATTTGTCTATGTGCAATTAACAGATTTTCTAAGAAAACTCATGCTGCTTGTAAGCTCTCTGCATCCTTGTAACTCTTTCTATGCTCCTTTCCTGTGTGTGCTTTCAGTGAGGGGTCTGGGGTGGATGATCCAGCCCATCTGTCTCAATCAAATCCTGTGGCTTACAGTAAGCAGAACTGAGGAAGAACTGCACACTAGATAAAAACCAGTTTTCCTCAGCTGCTGTGTGGAAGAGTAATGTTTCAAGAAATTTTAATTTCCACAGGAAAAGGAACCAAGATAAGAGACCTTCTCACAGCCCTTTGAAAACAGGGGTGGAATGGGTCCTGGAGGAAGATATAACAGTGTGGGGAGAAAACAATGAAGCAACGAACTGCTGAAGGGAGCAGTGCTGATGCTGTAGCTGAAAGTGGCTGAAGGAGGCTGGTGGCAGGGTGAACAGAAAGCTTCTGAAAAGACAGCAATGAGAGGTGAGCTGGAAATCTTGGTCATGTAGAGATTTCTGATCGAGTCCCCAGGCATTTTGAAGTATGGGGGGGAGAGGGAACTGAGGCAGGAAGCTGCCTTTATGGGCCCTTATAGGCTTCAGTGTCAGTGTGAAACTAGAACACATTTAAATTATTTTTAAAATAAGCCTTAAAAATGTACATTTGAAGCTCTAAAAAGCTTCAGAGAGTGAAGATGTAAAAATGCTGGATGAAGCTGTGTGGGTGTGTTTCAGCAGCATCATATTCCTAAGAAGCAAACTATAAATGGCAAGGATGGTGTTCAGGGCAGAAACCTGTCCCTGGTGGGTGTTTCACACTTCTCAGGAGGGATGTCCATGCTAGAGTCTTTTCCTGCAGATAAACGGAAGCACTCTCTTCCCTACCCCCCCAAAAAAAATCAAACCAAAACAAAAGGAAATACAAAATTATTGGAGTAGTAAGATGCTGTCCTGCTCCCTGTGTGGCAACCAAGTTGTTAGGGTGCTTAGCCATGAAGTGAAAAGTAGATGTGTTTTTCACTGCAAGGTGGTTCAGGTTGTCCCACCTTTCCCGGCCAGAGAGGAGAGCTCAAGCTCTTGGCTCTCAAGAAGAGCGTGGAGATTTATCACTGCTCTGGAGACTCTTCTTGCGGCCTTAAACAGTAGAAAAGGACTTTTTGAAGTCACTGCAGTGGTTGGTTGTGATTGGTTTCAGTGGCCAGGGTATTGTTCATGTGTCTGTGAATTTGGGAAGAAAGAAAATGAAAATACTCAACGTTAGGTTAAACTCCACAACCCATGAAACGAGCTATATACACATTAGAATGTTCAGCAAGATGTTTTTTTTGTGGTGTGCAGGTCTGTGAATAAAGCTTCTGTCACTCACTTGGGTGAGGGTCTGGCAAATATAATTCCTTAACTTTTTTTTTTTTTTTTTTTTTTTTTGCAATTTGCAGAAATAAGAAAGATGCATTTATCAGAAAAAAAATCCTTCCTTAAAATTCAGACAGGAAACAAATGGAAATCCCATTAACATTGTATTGAACCAGGAAAATATTCTTAATTTACAGATATCCTTTTGACTGAATACATGAATGTACTTTTTTTTGTAAAATGGGGTGGAATAGTTGAATTTAAAAGCTGTTTGGGGCAATGTAAACATATTACTAACCCCAATGCTTAAGTGAAGGAAATGTGTCCTTCATGCTTTCCCTTAGGAGTTAATGCTTTGCATTAAGTGGTAGTAATTTGCACAACCTATAAATAAAATAAGTAAACTATAAGGGACTAAAGGTATTTTTTTCTTCCCTTCTCTTTTAAGGAGTGCCCTTCATCTCTTTACTGTGCATAGCTGCACTACGAAAGAGAGCTGTATTCAAGTATATTCAAAAGCACTAGAAGGAATTTATTGTTTTCTTACTCCTGAGCCTTAAATATATGTTCCTTTCATATTATTATTTATGTTAATGATGATTTTAGAGACATACTTGATCAGTTGATAAATAGGACACTGAAACAGTTGATAAATAGGACACTGAAAGTTGCCATGAAAACTTTTTGTTTTGCTTTGTTTTTATTCTGTAGGAATATAGAAAATTTATTTGGTCTCATTGTTGGCTTCACAGCTTTCCTACACAGGTCTCTTTTTTTTTTTTTTTTTTTTTAATGTTTCATCTAAGAGTATTAAGCACACTTAGCATTCTGTCTTTTATAATGAGCTTTTTTAAAATGTAGACAAAAATATTCAACTTGTTTTATATAAGCATTAACAAAATTGGAAATTAGAGAAGGATGGTTGCTCCTTTATTATCCTCAAGAGTTATTAAAACCTTCTTCCACCTCTATTCTTTCTGCTTCCCATTTTAGTTTATTATTAATTTGTTTGAATTATTTTTTTTCACTTAAGATCATCCATGTTTCAAATGGAAAAAAAAATCCCTCCAAAGTTATTGTTTAAAAGAAGTTTTGAACAAGGTTGTCCTTCCACATAGGCAGAAGGATGACAGCTGCATCACTAACAGTCTAAGATTCCCCAAAATTGCTGTCAAGAAGCTCCTTGGCTTCTCTTCTTGTCCTTGCGATGTTGGATCACTGCTCAAACATGAAGAGTCAGAGTGGCTTCCAGGTTGAATCTGTTGTTCTATGGCTACAAAGGATGTGCTTTATGTTCATCTTCAGGCAGTCCCTATCAGACTTCATTTTTTAACTCTTCAGCTTTTTCTTGTTTTGGCATTCATTTCTTTGAATCATAGCATCATAGAATGGTTTGTTTTGAAAGGGACCTGAAAGGCCATCTAATTTCAACTCCCATGCCATAGGCAGGGACACCTCCCACCAGACCAGGTTGCTCAAAACCCTATCCAAGCTGGCTTTGAGCACTTCTGGGGATGGGGCATCCACAGCTTCTCTGGGCAACCTGTTCCAGTTCCTTCACCACCCTCATAGTAAACAATTTCTTCCTTATATCTAACCTAAACCTACCCTCTTTTAGTTTAAAGCCACTCCCCCTTGTCCTATTACTACAGTTCCTGACAAAGAGTCCCTACCCAGCTTTTCTGCAAGACCTTTAGGTATTGGAAAGTTGTTATAAGGTCTCCTTGGAGCCTTCTCTTCTCCAGTTGAACAGCCCCAACTCCCTCAGCCTGTCTTCATATGAGAAGACAGCCCCTTGATCATCTTCGTGTCCCTTCTCTGGACTTGTTCTAGTATGTTCACATCCTCCTTGTGCTGGGGACCCTAGAGCTGAACACAGCCCTCTAGGTGGGGTCTCACAAGAGCACTGTAAACTTTAAACAAAACTTTGAAAGGTTCTCAGTAAACAAGGCTTTGCCTTACAAACAGTAAGAGGCTGGTGGTGAAATCCTTGGTGAAGTCTATAACTGAAGAAGCCAGACCTGCAGTAGTAAGGTTCTTGAATGTTAATCATTTAATCATTCTGTGGTAGATAGTTAATAGGATTAGATAAAGGTTTAAAGGAACTGAAATCAATTCACTACTAAGAACTTTGGAGCTGCAAAACTGCGTTAAACCTAAAAGACATAATTACTAATTGTCATGAAGAACATGCTTTTTGTAGCATAACATTCAACTTTGGTTTTATATACATGTAAAGTTTCCAGAATTTCCATAAGGCTTCTGATTTTGAAGATGCAGAAAGAAAAGGTTTCTCTTTTCCTTGTTTGTCAGCAGCAGCTGCCTGTGAATTTTTTTTTTTTTTTTTTTTGCTAGATGACAATTGCAAGCAACACATTTTAACAAGCCAAATGTGATATGCATCTTTATGTTATTTGATAGCGACAAAACAAAAACAACAACATCAACAAAAAAATACCACCAAAAAAACACCAACTGTGACTAAAGGCTATATGAAGTGAAGTCTCTGGCCTCACAGGTTCCTGATCATTGATGCATGTAATTTTTAAAATTGTCAAAAAAAGTGATTGAGGCAACCAACTACCAGTAAAAAGCTTCTTTGATCAGGCTTTTAAAACTGCCTGTAAATATTTGTGGAGTTTGATTGTAGTGTGATATAGTGTGATAATGGAAACATTGTAGGTTGTTTACGAAGAAAGTGATGTTGATGGTTGGAGAATATGAAGTAGTGTTTAGTTGATTGATCTTTGATAAAAGTAATAATAATAATAAAAAATTTCAGGATCAAGATGCTTCTAATTGACTTTGCAGGAAGCCATTATGTTAGGCATGAAGCTTTGAGAGCCAAGCTTAATGTCAGTACGTGCCACCATCCTGAACTGTTTGTCTTTAAGGTTGCCAGTGAGTACTTAGAAATGGGGTAAATAATTTTACTAAGCTTTTAACCTTACAAATAAGCCTGGAAAATGTACAGGGTTTTGATTCTTACTTATAACAACAACAACAAAACAAAAAAAGCTTGTTGGGAGCTAAATGTCGTGAGATCTCAGGATGTCTACTGTGTAAAGTCTGTGTGTTTAGCTGTTTAAGTTCCTTACTTTACCAAAAGTCAAATGTAGGCTGGGAATGTTCAGAATTACAGATCTGTGTATTGTCTACCCAGAAGCAGGTTTTTCTTCATGTATCAATGTCAAGAGCCAGATGTTTATTTCCTGAGGGGCTGGCCTCAGCCACTGCTGGTGGAGTTCAGGCTGTTATCCCAAAGAAAAGGAAATTTAGGCTGCAGAAACCACACATGGCTCCTGCTCTGCTGGAGCCAGCAGGGCAGGCAGGCAATTTCTGGATGAGGAGTATGCGTTTCTGAATCCCTCTGTCTGCCAGAGACTCTTCAGCTATCCCTGCTCTGGCCAGACCACTTGGACTGTTTTCCCAGGTACGATTTACCAGTCAGTTGTCTTTCTGTGTGGCAGCACGGCTGTGTCATATCAGTTGGCACTGGTTGCCTTTGATTTGGCTGCTCTGTGGGAAAAGCAGTCACGTCCACATCTACAACCATAAGCAGGTGCCTAAGGAAGAGGAGTACAGGTGAGGACAAAGTACTGCATCAAAATCTATATTTAATTTGAATATGTTTGAAAAATCTTTGGAAAAAAAAAAAAAAGAAGAAGAAGAAAACTCAGGGAATGTATTATGAATTAAGTGAGCGCACAGTTCTGAATTAATTTGTATTGTATCTTACTAGTAGTCAAAATCTGTACTTTTTGTTATAGGGTGCCATCAGGGTGGGCTCCAAAAGTTCTGTTAAATTTTATAGCACCTCAAAGGAAGGTACCAGAAACACTGAGGTACTACTACCTATAAAGTGAAGGCAGGGGTCTCCATTCTTTTGTAGGAAATAGCAGGACTCTGGCAGTTTGCACTGAATAAATGTTGTAAATAGATTCCACCATACATCAAAAAAATCACTTAGCTTTCCTGGAAAGTTATGGAAAAGTTGAATTCAAACCAGTTTATCAATAGTACCACAGGGGCTTTGCATTTGTGATGGCTTCATCTGTGATTCAGTGAATGATGTTGCCCAATATGCAATGTTCCGGCATTTGGTTATTTAGATATTTCCTTCACCTTAAGTATTAAAACACACATCTGTTCAGCAAGCTAGGTTCTGGAGAGGGGAGTCTCTGTATTCATGCCTTATGCAGGACAGAGTTTAAAACCTGATAGCTTGTTTAGTATCTAAACTGCTTTTGAACAGCAGTGACAAAAGACTAAAATAAGTAGGATCTATATAACAGATTAATCTTGGAGGGATGGTCACCAACAAGCTTATGTGACGAAGTGTGGGGGTGCTCTGTGGGTCCACACCACAAGCCCTGATGGCAGCGGCCTGGGGGCTGTTGGTGCACCTTCTACCAGGTTTTCTGCTGTAGCCATGTGTTCATTGGGTATACAGTAATAATAAATCCAGAAGAAAAAATGTAGTTCATGCTTCTACTGTTATGTAAATAAATTGAAAAATAAATAAATAAATAAACGTTACACCTCTTTGAAATGCTTCAAATGGCAAGTATAGTAGGTAACACTGTTTTGCTTGTATTGGAAAAGCCAAAATGGTATCTAATTAAGTAAAGGCAAACTGTTTAGGTTGCAGGAGTAATAAAAACTTGTTGTAGATATACAGGCTTTTTGAAGTATTTTTAAACTTGAGAACACGCTTTATAGAAGTACTCTATCTTGCAATGCAATATGAGAGATTAATTCACAGAACTGCAGACTGGCTGAGGTTGGAAGGGACCTCCAGAGGCCATCTGGTCCTACCCTGCTGCTGAAGCAGGGACACCCAGAGTACATAGCCTAATAAGAGCAATGTTACAAGTGTCTTGAATACATACCCAGAAATTAACAGTATCTAATACTAGTGTCTGTAGTGTCTGGTTTGTTTTGTCTTTTTTTTTTTTTTTTTTTTTTTTTTTTTGTGCAATTAGGTTTTTAGTTAATCATTAGGAATCTTTCATTAGAATACTTATGAGTTTATTCTACCTAAAAACACTGTTAGCATATCAAGTATTTTTAATAAGACTGTAAATTATTCAGAAGAGACATGACAGGGACGTTTCAAAAATTGACTGAACTTTTTGAAAGAGCATTTCCTGTGGATGACTTGTTATATGGGGAAGCTGGAATGCTGTACATGTATGCACAATCCTGAATGTGCTTTTCGCTGGCTGAACTTTGTTTCCAGAAAACTGGAAAGAGCTGCAGAAACTTTAGTGTGTATTATGGGATATTAATATCCTTCCTGAGTGTTCAGTGATTGTGAAATATTTATGCTGTCTATGACTTGTGAAGATGCATACCTTTTGTACGTGATATGGCCCTCCCTCCATATCACTACTTTTGTTAGAGAATGGCCCTCCTGCTACTTGCAAGTTGAGTTTCTAATTTCCATTATTAATGTGTGACTATGCATAAACCAAGGGCTTTGTAATACGATTATTTTCTGCTGTGCTTCTGGATTATTACATATAACTTGTTTCTTGATTACTTCAGATATTTCTGATGATTCTGAGACTGAAGTTTGATAAATCCTGAGTCACTGAGGTTGCCCTTGATAAAGAATTTGGAAGATGAAGATAAATTTTAGGATCTCAATAGTAGGTGCCCTGGAATTGAAAGGACATTTTATAATATGTAAGACTGGATGTTATATAAGACTTGGTATATAGGAATGGTAGATCTGTCTGCTATCTGGTGGCTAAAAAAAGCACTGTAGAAGTAAAAGAAATGCCTGTATTCCATCTTCTCTTCTTTCATTTTCTGTCACTTCTTTTCATGTTTGATGGCTATTGTTTTCTCTTACTTTGACTGGAATAAACTTCTGATTTCTTACAGAAAAGCTGCTATGTGGGTTTTTTGTGTACTTTAAATAAAATTCACATTTTGCACACTTCGACCTTTTGTCCTGTGTTAATGGAGGACATCTCAAGTTTCAGAAAAAGTGAACATGCCATTTTGCACGAACAAGCAATTTAAAAAAGTTGGAGTGGCATTAATCACAAAATTATTCACAAAATTAGTCCATTCTCAAAAAGCTAAATGCAGAATAACTAGCCTTTCTGATACTTATTATACTGGATGGGATAATAAAAGTGGAAGTGTGGATGAGCATTTCTTTGACAAATTTATCAGTAAATGTGGTAGGAAAGGGTTTCTTTCTGTGTTATGTATTTGTCTTTTATTTTAGTTATAAAAAAGAGAATGTGTTCAGCTTTGCTCATGAACGTTCCTTTGATCTGGTTCCTCCTCTGGTTCTTTGTTGTTACAGGGAGTGTTGATGTGGAGTAAGATTTGGTTCCAAGCTGCTTTCCTCTTGTAAAGTAAAAAGCAGAGTCTCTTCATGTTTCTTGGTTCCCCTTTTGTTTTACTGCCAGCTTAATTTTCTGTTCTGTTGCTTGGTGTTCATCCTTACTTTTTTCACAGGAGGCATTAAATAGGTGCTGTAATCTTTTTAAGAAGGCATGAAGCCATTCCGATTGGGATTTCTCTTCTGTCTCAGTATGTTAAAATCAGTTCAGTGGTTGTATGTTACAGTGCTCTCCCTCTGCTCTCCTCCTGCTGGAAATGAGTGGATTAATCTAGTTCCAAATTGCTGCATGGAAACCCTTTGCTCTAAGTCAAAAGAAGTCAGTGCAAGTCTGTGAATCGTTTTATGAAAATACTGGATAGAGTTTCAGGCTTCAAGTCCCTGCTGATGCATTAAATTCTTCATGGTATTGGCAGGGGAGAAGCAGGGGACCTTTCTTTAGCTGGATAAATAGGAGAAGTGTCAACTCCAGATGCCTTGAGAGACTCCAGGCAAGCTTTTAGTACAATTACAGAAGGACAAAGTGGATTGGACCTGTGGGACTCCTCCGTGTACTGAATTTTGTTTAGCCTTTTGGTCACCCTAGCAGGGAAAAAAAAAAAAAAAAGAAAGAAAGAAAGAAAAGAAAAGAAAAAGACACATCTTTGAAGCAGCTAAGTTTATATTTTTGGGGTATAAATATAGGGGTGTAGCATATTCATATGCCCACATGTAACTATTAAAAAAAAAAGTTGTAATTTTTTAGGAAATGCTGTTGGCAGAGGATACTCATACTTAAAAATAAATCAATAAATAAAAGTACACGTCTTCCAGTGCCTAGAGCACATGGAAAGAAAGTTGTGAAAACTTTGGTGCTGTCTTGGCATTAGTATGGTTGGAGGTGTGGGAGGGAATTTTGCTTGTTCACCTGATCTTTGTCTGCAGATGGTTAATGACTGTCTAATCTTACCTGACCAGCAGGGAGCCTTCAGTGATTCTTTAAAGTGTTAAATTATATTAAATGAGACAATAAAACTCAGTCATTATTGTCTACAGCTGGGTATGATACAGTTGGGTTGATACATTAACAGTTATTGATTGGTATGATAATCACACATGCATAAACTGACACCTTTTGATGTAAAAATAAGGCTATATGTTGTATTTTAGTCCTTGTTCAAGCAATATTGCTTATTCTTTTAGTGTTTTAAGTGTATTGAAACTACTTCTGAAGTGTATTGAAGCTACTTGTGTGTTGAAGCTGCTAAGCTTCAATACAGATCTGGTAGGAATATTTCTTCCAAAGCACAATGCCGTCTGATCACATGCTCTGCATTTTTAATCTTTTCTTTGTGGCATTCTTTAAGTTACATAATGAAATTAACAATATATAACTATCATATGCAACAGGTCCTTTTTGTCTGTTCTGACTTATGGAGTGGGTTATCCTACACATTTTAAATTGAAGTCCTTAATTAATTAATGCAAGATAGCAATTTTGCTTAGCAGAAAACTTTTGAAATCCAGCAGTTACTTTGCTGTAGAAGATCGACTTTTTGCCTTCTCCAAATAGTGTCTTTTTATGCATTATAAGTGTTTTGTTAGTTTGTTAGTTGAACTTTATTTCTCCTGTGCCTTTTCTACTTCTCTGCTTCAGGAAGTCCACCCAGTTCCCATTCATGTTTTTAATCTAGTTCATCTGAGGTTTTTCAGTGTTTCAGAGTTTCAGAACTGGCAACATGTGGGAATTCTGGGTTTTAACCTTGTTTTCACTATTGCCAGAACCAGCAAAGAAAAAGGAGGAGGAGAAAAAACAAACAAACAAACAAAAAAACAATGAAAACTGAAAAAGAAAGAAGATAAATACTCTCTTGATCCTACAATTTAAGTGAATTTAGCTTCTAATGTCATCCATGTTTCTAGTCCTAGTGAGTACAGAGAAAAATTTGAAAACACCTCTTAAAATGTGAGCTAATCATGTATCTCTGGCATTTGCAGTCTAACAAAATCATCAAGTGTCAGGAAGTTCACAATAAAATTGTACAAGTTGGCAGCAGTATCTGGTTTCTTTAACTGACTCATCAGTTTGCTCTGACTGAACTGAAATTTTGGCCTTTCTTTGACATGTCCTCATTGATGACTAATTATTACTTCAAGCTCAGCATTAAGCTTTTTTTTTTTTTTTTTAAAGGCGTTTTTAGCTACCTTATGACATCCCTATGAATTTCTTCCTGAATCATTACAGTTAATGCCACTCTTGTACTTGCTTTGAAGTGAAGGTCCAGTATCTTGGACCTTCGCTTGACCTATATATACATATATATAATGTCCTAAGGCCATAAATAAAAAAGTAGACCAAAGTTTTATTTAGCCTAGTATGTAGTGATAGCCAGTGGCCTAGAGAACGGAGTAAATATACACTGGTGCTTTTGTATTATCCATTGTTCCGCATCTCAAGGATGTACTGAGTCAAAGGCGGCAAGTTTGTGTTTAATCACTTTCAGTGGATCTTTCTTTCATTAACTTTTCCAGTAATTTCTTGAGCAAATGAGAAATTTAGCATCCAACTGCATCTCACATGGAAAAGTGCTTTCTTGAACCTTACATTCCCCAGTACCCTTTGATATTGTCTGCACTTACATTAGCAAAAACAGTGAAGAGTTCTTATCTACTTTTCTGTGCTTGTCAGTATTTCATTAGAGATCTAAAGAAAATACATCCTTATCACTGAAATGTGTGATCCATTCACAAGATGCTGACTCTCTGAACTGTAGAAAGTTCTCTCATAACTGTATGGCTTCATGAAGAAGCCATGTATTTTATGTGTTGTTGCTTTTGCCACTTTTAAATATTTTTTTGAAGTTACCTGACAGACCACAAAATGGATTTTAGCTCTCTGGGTAAACTACTGGGATGTTTTAAAACAAGACAAAACAAACAAACAACAACAAAAAACCCACCACACACTTGTTGGGCTTTGCTTTTTTTTTTTTTTTTTGAGTTATAATGGATAGCTTCTCAAGCCATTATTAATCATTTTAATCTGAGAATATATATATATATTTTATCTACTCAGAAAAGAAATAAAAGTATTCAGAAAATAAATCTTAGATTCATGGTGTTTTCCCCTTACACTTTAGGATACTATTACACATGCTTGTGATTATCCTCTCTGCAAACAATTATCAGAAAAATGCATCAGTTTTCCAAGTCCCACAGAAGAACAGATGTGGAATTAAGTTTCAAACAATGTACTCTTAATCACTTACATGTGGATACAAAATGAACTGGAGCTCAGTGGGAACGATTGGATGCTTTGTTAGTTGAGTGTGGAGTGGAGAATTTGCATTTTTCTTGGGCTTCATTCTCTGAACAGTCCTTTGAAAACAGTGCTAATAAATGAATAAGAAAAATGTCTGTTTCAGATATTTCACTCTTTCTAGAGAGCCCAAACCTCTGGAGACCACCTGAGTTGAGCCAGAATATATTACGTATATGAATATGAAAGAGATTGTGTATATCTGTAATATCTGTATAATTTTCTCCCTTTACTTGAGAACTCTTTTAAATGCTGCAAAGGATATTGGGGAGTAAAGTAGCTGCATATCATCTGTGCGTTTTCAAAAGCAATAATTTAAAGCAGCCAGCTCTGCCTGTAAGAGGTTTTGAATCAATATTCAATTGCTGAAATACCATAAGAAAACAATTATGTAAGAAAATACACTCATGTTGTGTTCTGAAACTCAGCCTGCATTGGAAAAATCCCTTAAAAAGATAGATTGCCCATACAAATACTTCAGACTTCAGAAAGCTAGTTAAGGAGAAAAGGTTAGTAGACAAGGTCTCAAATTTACAGTTTAAAGCTTTACAGAATTACAGATTTAAATTAGTGCACCAACCAGACAATGAGACGTAAAGAATTTTCTGATTCATGTTTTTGGAATTTGTTCATAATTCATAAGAAAGCTCATGGAAGCTGGGCTATTCATAATTTTTCCCAGTATGATTGCCTTCTCTCACACATACATACACACATATGTCTTGAAAAATATGTTTTCAGTTGCTGCAGAATTGAAACTATTGTTAATATGTGTAATTTATAGATAGAAGATTATTTTTTTTAAGTTATTTGGTCCAACATAAACTGAAAAGAATGTGCTACCATGAATCTGCCTAACAAATTTGTTGATTCTTAAATTATAGCAAACTTCACTGAAAAGACAACATTATATCTTATTTCAGAGTCTGATAGTGGTTTCTTGGAAGTCATTGAGCTCTGGTGGAAGTTTTAAGAATGGTCTTGTAGTGTTAAACTGAATGGTTAAGAGAGCTGTGAACTCATTTGCAGATTTTCTTGGCCCTCAAACCTGGAGTGGGGCATGAGATTAGTACTGATGCATTTTCCTGCCTTCCAAGGGTTTGGAATGGGAGCCTTCCATCTCACTCCCTTGTTGGCTGGTCCTTAACTTGTCACCACCTTGCATATTCATCATTAGGTTTACTCTGTTAGCAAGGAAGTGTCCAATGCCAGTTAAAATATTCATTGCTAACAAAATAGCAAAACACAATGTTTTGAGAGAATGAGGGAACAGAAGGAATTTTCATATATGTTTGTTAATGCTCTGGTCAAGTGTTGTCTCTTAGCTCAATTGGTAGAGAGATCCATGAAGGCTAAAGCAGAGTTTATATATCCTTAAAGAAATATTTCCTATGGATTTTTAAAGGCTGTTTTGCTTGTGCTTTGTGAACTGACCAATTTCTCCCTTCTTTGTTTTTGTGGAGGTCTGCTTGACCTTAGTTTTTCATGTTTTGTTTCAAAATATTTTTTTTTTTTCATGGATATTACTTTGTTTATGCACTTCACAAAAAACAAAAGAGCTAATCATATTAAAAATAAACATATTTATATCACCATGTCTTGTTTTTTAGCCTTGGTCTAGAATGACATAAATGGCCAAGTATTTCATGTTCTTTAAACATGACTTCGTGAATTTATTCAATATAGATCTCTTGTGCAGATTAAAGATTAATAAATGCAGTTGTCAGCAGCATTTGAGAATCAAAAGAACAGGACACAGCTAATAGTTCCATAACCATGTAGGGACGACAAGGCTTAGACGAGAAACTGCATTTTAACATTTAATACTTGAAGAGTATTTTAAATGAACTTACAATGTGTGTCTCACTTTTAATAGTAGGGTTTGGGGTGGCTTTAAGGTATTAAGTACATACTTTCTGTGAGGTGATTGAAGGTGTGCTAACTTATTGTAAAAAATGTATATATATTTGGATGAGAAGAGCTTTCAAGTTTGTTCCCTTGGTATTGCAGGCAATCAGGCTGTATGCAATTCCTTTTAACATGTCATCAACTTCTGACATAAAACTACACTTTCTGTCTCCACTTCTCTTTAAAGGCTGCTGTAGAATCTTTGTATTTCTGATGGCATAGAAGTAATATTTTAATGTGCAACTTAGACACATTCACAGTTAGTTTATGATTATTATGTTCCTGCTCCAACATTGGCTTGTTGTTTCAATATGCCTTCTTTTTTTCTTACATTTTAACCACTTACAGTAACTGTAGGAAACAATTATGTTTCATTTTTAGCACTTTCAGTTTTTCTAGGTGAAAGAGGGCAAAATTGCATCTTTTCTCAACTCTCCCTTGATCAGTTCAGCTGTTCTCTCTTCCTAATTCAACATGGATCTTTTTCATGACAAACACCTTTTCATGAGTTTCAGTAAATATTGTAGGAAGTAATCTTTTGATTGCCATAAACTTTCTGGTATGTTGAATACCTGTTTTGGGGATTGTAAAGATTAGTCACTGCTGGCTAGGAAGCCCAAGTGTGCGTATTCGAGGGAAGCATTTGTGACTATGATTTGTTCCTTTAGAAAAGCAAGCTGGATAGAGATGACTTAAGAATTTTCAGGCATCTGTAGAAACTGCAGGATGTTCTCCAGAGCAGGAATGCTGGGCAGATAAAACTTGAGTAAGGATTTTTGTTTTAATAACAAGAGTTTACTGAAACACTAAAGACAGGCACATGGAACCTTGCCCAGTGTCTCTGTTTTTTCTTTGCATTGAATATTGCATTTGGTTTTCGTCTTCTGTTTCTGCAAGACTGAAAATCAGTTCTGAGACATCAACAGAATCATAGAATATCTTAAGTTTGAAGGAACAATAAAGATGTTGGTGTCCTAAGCAGTACTTTTTTTTTTTTTTTTTTTTTTTTTTTTTTTTTTTTTTTTAAGCTTTAATTTAAAGTCTGAGTGCATGATAGGCCTACTGGATGGCTAATGTTCAGATGGGCCATTCAGCTTGACCTCAAAGCAAGTTCCTTCTCCTCAAACTAGTCCAAGTTCTAGGTTTTGTGACTTAGCAAGGTTATTAAATGAACCACTGAAGTGTTTCATGATTATAAAGAAGCTTTACACTGGTGGAAGGTTATCATAAAGTTATTAAGGTTGGAAAAGACCTCTAAGATCATCCAGTCCAACTGTCCACCCACCACCAATATTGCCACTAGACCATGTCGCTAAGTATTACATCTACCCTTTCCTTAAGGACCTCCAGGAATGGTGACACCAACACCGCCCTGGGCAACCTCTTCCAATGCCTGACTGTTCTTTCTGAGAAGAAATTTTTCATAATACCCAATCTGAACCTCCCCTGGTGCAGCTTGAGGCCATTCCCTTTAGTCTTATTGCTAATTATCTGTGAGATAATGAGTTGACCCCAATCTCCCCACACCTTTCTTTCAGGTAGTTGTAGAGAGCAATAAGGTCTCTCCTGAGCCTCCTCTTCTCCAGACTAAACAACCCCATTTCCCTCAGCCTTTCCCCATAGGACTTGTGTTCCGGGCCCTTCACCAGCTTCGTAGCCCTTCTCTGGACATGGGTTATTAAGAATCGTCACTAGTATCTATGGTTGCTTTAATTTTATAAGTCACTTTTAATGTGTATGTATTATTACATCTCTGCAAATAAAAACTGTGAGGGGAAAACCTGTAAATAAGTCCAGTACAGAATATGTGCTTAGGGTATACAGTGCTGTTTTCCTGGCACCATAGAGGAGTTTGAGAGTGTATTTTGAGGTCTTGCAAAATCTTATTCATGCCTTAGTAAGTTGGTTGCTGGTTATGTGTTTGGATGTTCTGTTAGAAACCTTGTCTTAAATGTAAAAGAATTTGAATGTTAAAATGATTCTGCTTTTTGGGAGGTGAGGGTCAGAAGAGGGGAAGATTTTGCTTAAGGAAATTTCTTATTTCAATTGAAACCACAAAACAGGTTTCTAATTAGATTGTGGTGCAGGAGTACTCAAAAATGCAGGAATCTTGTAAAGCCATTTGGAAACTTTATTGATTGTTTTCATTGAATTGTAATAGTCGCAGTTTGCATCACTGGGATGATACTCTGAATATAACTTTGGCATGAGAAAGAGATGCTGGATTGAAAACAAAACAAATCCTGCAGCCGTTGATTTGAAGAGCATGTGTGCATGTGTGCGAGGCAGTGCTGGGCTGTCTACCCATTAAATACAACGGTGTGCTGTTTGCTTACACGTGCTTGCAAAACTCCAAGGTTACCATCTCTAGGCCTTCACAAGAAGATTGAGCTGTCTCACTTGGAGTCATTCTGTTCCACTTCTGCCAGTAGACTATTTGTAAACTTAGCATTTTGCAGGCCACAGTGTGTGGTAATCTGGGGCAATAATTTGGATGCTAATAATACTCTTCAGAAGTTGTTATTTATTAAACCATTTGACATTTAGGAAAAAGAATAGCCTAAGCTGGCCAAGTGTTTCAAGTTCATTGCTGAAGAACATGCTATTGGTAAGAGTATTTAATTAGAAAACAAATGTCAGGGCCCACGAGGGCATTAATGGGCCTTGTCATCACCACTCGGCCTCCCCTGGGTCCTCTCCTCACCCTTGTCTGTCAGCCCAGGAGCCTGTTTCAGCCCAGCTGGAGCTGACAGACCGGACTGGAGTGGTGTTGCAGGTCTGCCTGTTCCCAGCTTGCTCCCACTGTTACAAGTTGACATGGTGTCTTCTTGTGCCTGGTGATGAGACTGTCCATGGGACACATCTCTGTCGCTGTGCCCATGACAGCAGTGTGATAGAGCTGCTTTCTCAATTGCTTCTTGTCTTGTCACTCATGGTAGTGGCGGAGCTGCAGCCACCTAGAGTGTCTTTCTGTCCAAAATGGGGCCAAGGACATTTGTGGTGACTGGGGACACGTACTTTTTGGAGAGATTACTGCAAAGCTGCACGCTGAGTTTGGCTGTCTTAATGAGGGAAGGTGTTCAGTTGCTCTTGAGTTGTCAGAAGTGATGTGTTTAATGGAGTAAGTCCAAAGCATTGACAATGCTGTAACTCGCAGTGCTGCCGTGTGAGGGTGACTTGCCTTTTTGCGTTGCTGTCCCTGTCTGTGACATGGAGATGTGACTTAGGAAGTGTGTTGTGAAAGTGGACTTGCTAAGTGCTTTTACACAGCCCTGAAAGTAAACAATTTATGTCTTTTTATCCTCACAGTTAACACCAAAGATAAGAACTCCCAGTGATTTCAGCAAATGTGGGATCGGACTCCTAACTGATGTTTCATATTATTTATTTCAAATAAGGTTTTAAATTTAAGCGAAATAAACACTGTAGGACGTAACTCACTTTAATGAATAACTTCACTTAAAAATAATTTGCATATCTTTTGTTTCAGTAAGTAATAACAGACTTGTTAAATAAATGTGGTAATTTAATTCACTGATCTCAGGTGCTTATTGTATTAAGTAATGGGCTAAGAGGGATCTTTCATTCACAGTGCAGGTCTGTTAATGCTGCTGTATTTATTCTGTTTAGTTTTGTGGGAATTGCTAGGATTATAAAAATGTAGTATTTGGTTTAAACGTTTTAATGATGTGTAAAACTAGGCCGTACCATTTTCTTGGTTAAGGTGGTGTGATGGGAAAACATGAATTAAGAGCATGGATCAGCAGTATATTTGGAGTACATCTGGGTTTTATTAGGTGTAAACTTCAGTGCAGGTGCATTTGGGTGAAATGCTTTCTGTAGTGTAAAAAAAAATGAGATTTTTTTTGTTCTCGTTGAAATAACTTGTAAATTTTATTGCTTTGCATGGTATGCTGCTTTGAGTTTTGAATTATGTGTCTGTAGATATATATTATGATCTACATTGAACAAATTAGGTAGATAATACTGGAGAAATACTAGAAGGAGAACTGCAATTTTTTTTTCTTGTGTATGTGGAAAAGAAAATAGCATGGGAAGAAATGTTAAAAACAAAACAAAACAACAACTATTATGTATCATAAGCTGTTATTTTCCTCTCTTGTTTATTGTAATTAATTTAGAGGTTTCTAATCTGCTAATAGTATAACCCCAAAGAAAATGTTTTCCCATTCTTGTTTTGCTGTTATTTCTGAAGCTAGCCTTAATGACGCCTATAAAATAGTATGTTTTTTTTTTATACTGTTCTGCATTGATAGCAAAAGACAAAGAACCCATTGAATGAATTATTTCTATTCATAGTGACATAATTGGTCATACAAACTTTCCTGAAGTAAGTAAATATTTCTTTGATTGGAATACTTGCTGTTGTATAATACATGGAAGTATCACACAGTAGTGTATCTAAAGAAAAGCTACTTGAAAAGGATGTTTTAAGATACAGCGGATATATCTGTATTATTTTTTTCCATTTTTGCTGGGGAGGCAGAGTATACCCTGTTCCTGTTGTGTAAAAAGTCAGGGTATGTGATAAGGGGAAGTTATCAAAATAGCTGTGTTCTGTTAACAGTGTCCAGCTTATTTGCTTCTCTTGCTAACTGTAAATAAGTTTAGATCAATGGCTTTGCATGGTATACAGTATAGAAGACTCTTTCTCCATGTTTTGCGCTAAAATATTTTTCTGTGCAAATAAGAAAGTAGCTAAAAATTAAGAATGTTGTATTTTCTTTGGATGGAGAGAGGGGATTACTGCAGCAAAATTTAAGGTTAATTTAGTAGAAATAGATTTTATGTGGTTTTGTCAACTGTTGTAGAACTCCATCTGAGCTATTTAGAAATTTATAGGAAAGAGCTCCTGAGAGACAGACCAAATGCACAAATGTGTTTTTCTCATTCATATTTGTTTGGGAGGATTTGGGTTGAGTGTTGGCCATCTGTGGAATAGATGAAAATGCACACTGCCTGTGTGGTGATGAGAGAATGGAAGGTGTGTGCCATTTCTTCTTGCTTTGTCACAAATGTATTCTCAAAAAAGGCTCTCTTCTTTTTAATATAGTACTTACTCTCCTCTGTTTTTGTTGCTGTTACCGTGTTTGGGTGAGAAAAATAGTTGCTGTGTATTAGGCAAGTAGAGGAAGCTGTTCTACTGCCATCTCTATGGGCTAATCCTGTTTTCCCATCTGTGTTTTATCCATTTCTTAGGGAGCCAGGACTGTGTGAAGAAACTTCCTTAAAAACACAATTTAATTGTAATTGTCATAGAAATCCATTGATTTTGCCTACTTAAAACTGACCATGAATTTAGGTGCTTGAGTCTAAAGGAAAACAATGTGACCTTTTTGTTAATGAAATGTAGTTCCTCTGTCTCTGCTAATTCTGCAGTATTTTCATTGCCTTGTTAACTACCTTTAAGACAGAAGGGAAAAGTCGGAATAATCACAGCTACTTTTTTTTTTTTTTTTTTTTTTTTTTGTGGAATGTTCCATGTACTGGGAATCCAGAGGTGATTTTAAGCCTTACTTGACTCTCCAGTGCTCCCAGTATTTTTTCCCCTGCCCTCAGCAGCATGCTTTGTTAGGAGATCTGTGCAGATTTTCCCTTGTAAAATCGTATTCTCAAAAGCCAAATCACACCTCTAATGAGTCTGCTGATCTTCCATCTCAGTTTATTCTTGTATAAATGGGGAGGTTCTTCATATATCATCTGTGGATGTGTGTATAAATATTCAGAATTTGTTATTATTGTGGGAAGTGGGAAATCTTGTTCAGCATCACTGAATCAACCTTACCTAGCCTTGTCAGCTTATTTTATTACCTTTTTTAAATTTTTGCTACTGGGTATCCAAAACTTATGTGGTGTTCTAGTTGTGTATTTCAGGAGGGATGGTAAGAGTGAATAATCTCTTATTAATGGGAGTTTTGCCTGTAGAGTAAACACCAGCATGTTCTTGGCCTTCCATATTACCACCTGGGGCTAACTCCTGGCTTACTTTTGGCCTGTTCCCCACCTGGGTCCCCAGCTTTCTTTCAGCAGACCTGCTCCACAGGTAGTCAGTCCTAGGTCTGTAAAGGGATAAGTCCAACACAGGTAGGGGACTACATGTCTCATTTCTGAGTTTCGTGAAATATCTATGGAGTGATGGTGGAAGGGGTCTGGATGTATGCTTCTTAAGCTTGAGGGGTTGAGCCTGCTGCATAGTTCATTTTATTTCACTGTTTTAGGAACTTCTGTAGTTCTTCATAAGTCACATCTAACTTTAAAACATTGTTATGAATTTGAATGTTATATGCAAATCATTTTAATTTTATTTTCAAAACTTGGCACATATTAGTAATAAAATAGAGGAAGAGAAGAAGATGCAATGTTGAGCATGGTTAGTGGTTCATGTGTTACTTCTTCACACATGCTTTTTTTTTTTTTTTTTTAGAGACTTGGTGGTTTGGAATGAGGTCCAGTATGCTACATTTCTAGCAAAGCAGAAGTGTCATGGTAGTGAAATGTTACCCGCATGCTTATAGTCTCTTTTGAGTGGAGTTGTGCCATTCTAGCCACTAGAAACTAATCATAAATATTGTTTTAATGTTTTTGGCTCTGTACCTTTCTTACATTTTAAGTCAATTATTTCTCTAGGTATTGCCAGCCTTCTGAAGTGGTTGACCAAGACCTAAGGACGTGGAACACTGGTGAGTAAAAGAAATTCGGATTATATTATCTAGTATTTCTACATGCTGTCTACCTCTGAAACTTGACTGCTGTTTGAGGGTTGGAGGATGTGCAACAGGCTATTCCTTTGAAATATTTCTCTTTTTTTGTGAGCACCACAATTGTATTCAGAGTATTCATCTGATATTTTCAGCATTGATTTTAAGAAAGCAAAGAGGAGGTAGTGACAACGGCTGCTTTTGATAAATGAAATCTCCTCACTACCCACCACCGTGAGTTAAAAAATACTGAACTTGAATGACTAAAACTATTTAAAGTAAAATAGTTTAACCTATGCTTCAGTAACATAAACGTGACCTGTTGTATTAAATAAGCGATACCAAATACAGACTTCTCAGAATCATGGCAGTGTATACACTAAGACATATAAAGTCAGATCTTGTTCCATAATACATGGAAACCTAATGGTGAGTTAATAAATTAGCGTAAGGTGATTTTTTCTTTTTCTTTAACCCCTCAACCTTATGTCTATGATTCTTAATTCCCCGAATTTTCTCTGAAAATTATGGTGTCCTTTCTAAAGACAGATCATTTTGTAGGTCCTTTACATTCTGTGTGCCAGTTATGTACCTGCTGTGACTAAAAGGGAACATGGAGTCTGAGAAAGAACCTTAAAGATTTCAGTTACTTTTTCAAGTGAATTTTCTTTACTAATGTGTTTATGAATATGTTATTTGCACTTCCCTGACTGTAGAGCTAGGCTGGCAAAGAGAGCCTTGTAAGTGCAGAGCTATATACACCAATCATTAATTATATTTAATAATAATAATAATAATAAAAATATTTTAAAAAGCAGCTACTTTTTTTTTTTTTTTTTTTTTTGCCAAGAGATGTTTATTTGGAACAACGTATTTTTCTATTCCTCTGATTTCCATACTCAAGCCAGGACACATGAAATACTTTGTATTTATGGAATCTTGTTTGGTTCCAATTTTGTTGGCAGTCAACGTAAGTTTTTAGCATCCACAGATTCAGTTGTGCATGCTATTGACTCTGGTGACCAAGAGCAGAGAAAATGTGGTACAGTGAGACATTCTTGCCTTGTCTTTGTCTTCCATTTTTGCCCTTTATGACCTCTGAGAATTATATTTGAGTAGTTCTTAATATCTAAAGTGCTGTTGCTTTCAAACTTTGAAGGAACATCAAATTTTTTGATGTAGGACATCATTTGTTCAGGACATCATTTACCTTTGTGTAATTTTATTTTACTATCACCTTTTATTTTTGCCTGTATTTTACCAGGAGAAGCACCTAAGTGAGTTTTAAGTGAATTTGTCAGTAAATTTTGCATACTTCCTTTTTGCCTGCTGTCTTAATCTGTCTTCCTAACCTCCCAGTTCTCAGGTCTAAAAAGGGCTGTATTCATGGTGTCACTGGTGCACTTGTGGAGTGAATTGATAGTTCCTGTGCACTTTATATCCCCCTTTTCCTTTTTTCTCAGACAGAATGAAACTTGTTCGTTCCTTCTTCTTCCAGGGCATTCAAGAGTCCTAAAAAGTTAGTCTGACGTTTACATTAGTTCATCTGGTACTCTTAAAATGTTACAGATCCTTGCTCACTTTGAAGGTCCTCAGTTATCTAGGATAGTTTTGGTCATGGTGAATACATGACCAGAGTTGTTAGGAAGACTGAACAACATTAAGGTGCCTAGAGAAAAATCCACGTTTTGCCCTTGCTCTTAAGTGTAGACTTATTAGGAGCCACAGTAAACTTCAGGATCACAAAGAACTAAGCAAAAAGGAATTCAGACTATATTGAACCTCACTAACCACTCTCATCCTCACTGAGGTACCCACACATATACAGATTTATGTGGCTTCATTTGTCTGTGTGACAGTGTGACACATTTATACATGCTCTGTGTAAGTTTAGTGTTTCACAATACACAACTGTGCCACTGAGTTGAAACAGGTGTGTTAATCCAACAGGTACCACTCTGGTGTATGTAGTGTTTGATCCCACAAAAAGCTGAAGCTATTGGAAAGTTTCTTTACAGTGTACAAGGAAGAATTCCAGTCTGTGCCTCTTCATGTATGGGCTCTGTTAATACCACATGCCCATTCTTCAGAACTCACTTGCCCCAGGTATTCTGAAACAAAAGCTATCCCCCTGTCAAGTTAAATGTACCTATAGTGTAAGGGAAACAAAGAAAAAATATACAAGGTTTTTAAAAATAACTAAAAAATTGCTTGTGACTGCTGCTTGTGGGTGACTCAAACTTGCTTAAAAGTAATCTTATAAACAACATAGTTCATGTGAAGTTACTTGTGATCTTTTAGTGACATTTAATCATGTAACTTCAAACTGAAATCATTTCCTTCTTTACAGAGTGCTGATATTTGTTATTTTATGATTAATACCATAGCCTTTCTGGTTGGATGCTCTGATACGGGGCCCTGATTCATCACAGAATCAGAGGATATGCTTAAGGGTCATCAAAATATAGCTAAAATACTGTTTGTTTAGAAACTGAGAAGATGATTAAGTGTTTTGTTGAATGCAAAAAAGCTGAAGCACCAACTTTTCTTAAGTTGGAACCTTGCTCATACTATGGATCAGTGAGATGATACACCACACTTTCATAGCAGTTGCTGGGGATGAAAACTGAAGTGTGGGGATGAAAACTGTGTACTGTATGGTAATTGGGCTGGCCTTGATAGAGCATAGAGAGTTTAAGCAGCATTATGCAACAGCAGATATAGGTATTCAGTCTTACAAGTTTGATGCTCTTGAAGAAGTTGCTAGTTAAGAAAAAAAGACACTCCTTATTAATTTAAATTTGTTTCTTGGATACCTTTACAGTTATGACTAATTTTATAGTAATGTGCTCTAGTGCTTAGCAACATAACAAAAATACCAGCACATGTATTAAGAGTGTGAAACTAACTTAAACAAAGACCAACTGTCAGCATCAGCAGATGGAAAGCCTATGTAGAGGGATACATACAGTGGCGATGGTAAAATTGCATGGTTAATAAGATTAGCTCTGTGTAGACCTAAAACTACAGATCTAAAACTTGGAAAATGTGAAAACAACATGTTTTGAACAGCCAGCCTCTCCAGGTGACAATACTTACTTAGCTGTCATGCATAGGTCCCAGTTAGTTTTGGAAGATAAGGGTTGTACTTCCAGCCTTGGAAACAACTGGGAGAAACCAAGGTAAAGGAAAGGAAGTCGAGTGTCTTTCTGAAGGCCTCTCCTTGTGTCCTGATGACTCTCATAAGAAGGAAAACCATAGTTTGCTCATGGTGTCATCTTATCCATGTTTGAACTTCATCTGCCTCATGACAGTGTTTTTATGATGTAACGGATTATTTATTAGGTTTTTAATAAAGCATTTTTAATAAAATGTTAATGGTTTTGATGTAATTGAAAGGTCACTGTATGTTAGTCCAGCATAGCTCACAGAGCTCACAGCAGAATACAGATCAGGACAGGGAATTGATTTTGTGGTTTTGTGTTTGGTTTGGGGTTTTTGCTTTTGTGTATATCAATACAGTTAAGTATTCTGTACATAACAGTACAGATTCAGTTTCCACCCCCCATCAAAAATGGAGCTGTAGCCAGTCTTGCCGGTTTTACTTGTTCTCATTAAGAGCCAGAGTAAATAGGAAGTTATATATTTGTATTGCTTTTCCTATATGAGCTACCTCTTTTCTGTGTGTGGGGGGGGAGGAGGTGGTGTGCCCGTATTTTGTTTTTCATGTAAGTGGTCTTTGTATGCTCCTCCTTTGGAGAACTATAAGGTGATATTAAAACACTAACTTAAAACTGCGTCCCACCTCAATTTAATAGAAACAGAAATAGCAATGGGCCTTTTTCCCCTTTCTCATCTCTGAAGGTAAAGAAAAGAAAACAGAGGTTGAGTTTCGAAGCCAGGAAAATCAGAAGGTTTGGAGTTCTTTCTTTGGGAGGTCAGTGGGAACTTTCAGATGCTGTAAACCAGGCTGAACTGATAATTTGCTTATGGAGCAACAAATACAAGGGCTAATTTTAATTTTGTTATTTCTGGAACTTAGCACAGCTCTTGACATGGAGGTGCCATGCCACAAGCAGTGAGTAAACAGAAATTGCGGCCGCAGGAAGGAGTGTGGCATAGAGGATAGGGCTGCCTGTCATGACCCTCACATTCTATTTCCATGACTATTATTAGTTTGCTAAGTGGTATTAGGAAAGTTGATTGTTTCTTAAACTTTTTGTCTGTGTAGCTTGCAAGGTGCTTGCTCCAGATACCGTGCCTCAGCATTTTTCACTGTGTTTTAGAGTCTGTGGCTTCCTTCAGGTGCTGTTGCGGTGCTTGCAGAATTTCTCTCATGCTGTGATATTAAGTCTCAGGGACTTATTGTGTAATGTGGAATCCTGAAGACATTTGGGTATTGATTCTGCAAGCAGTAGGCTAGTAATACTGTACAGAGCATGGTTTAATGTTGCATCTGGACTTACGCAACTGCAGGCTGATGCCAAAAGGGGCAGTACTGCTTCAGCCTGTTCCTTCCCCTCTCTTGCATCAGCCCCCAGCCACAAGGTGAGTTCAAGGTAAGCAGCTGATTGAGTAAAAAAAATCTAACTACCTGGGAAGGAAAACTACATCAGATAACTTTGTTGGGCTGGCTTGTCCTGTGGCTGTGAAATTGCTAGATGTAACACAAGGGGCAAACAGGGAATAAAATAAGCAGCTGGTGCAGAGGTGCAGAGAGGGATTTCAGCTTTTTTCTGCAAAAAGTAATAAATACACCACATGAGACATAGCATGAAAACGTGTGCTTGTTCAGAGTTGCATTTTACAACCAGGTTTTGAACATTCCAAAACAATGGCTTGCAAAGGACATGATAGCCCAACTTCATTTCTGCTGCTGTTCCTGCTGTCACAGTCTTCATTGGAAGTATATTTTCCAAAAAGTTGCTTTATAATTGGCTTCACTGAAGGAGCAGTCATCTTTGTGATCCACATTGCATTTTAAAGGCCTGATGCCTAAATATAGCTTCCATTTTACTTCATATAAATGCAAGTCCACATAATCTCTCATATTAAGCTGACAAAAGTTGCTCTTGATGTGATATATTCTGCAGACATTGAGTTCATGATTTCCCCTTTAAACTCTGTCAAACAACTTCATTCTTCTTTGAAAATGACTTCTGTAATTGGAGTTGACTCTTTGAAGGGCATTTTTCACCCACTGCCCTTTCTCTTAAAAATGTACGCACTGTATTAGATTGGTTTCTTTGATCTTATTTTCTTTGTGAGCCTAGTGTAATAAGATCTTGTGTTGAAGGACTTGTCTTTGCCCTGCTCACCCTAAGTATTTGTGAAATAAAAAAGGGTGAGGGGAAAGGAAGAACAGAGAACAGAAATGTTAAAATGATTTTGGAAGATATAACATTTAACTTTAATCAAAGAGCCCTTACCCACAGCCCACACATGGTGGCAAGGATATGAATATTTCCTGACAATTGCATTCACGGCTGAGGTCACCGAGTAAGTTCAACGAAGGAAGAGGAATAGTTCAGCCACTCGAAATGTGAGTACACCTCTGAGAATGCTGCAGCCCGACGGGGACCCCGGCTCTGAAGCCCTTGTATGGCTGAACTGGCCAATGATGTTGCTGAAACTTCACATCTGTTATTTCTTACTGCCCGCTTTTCTGGCAACAGCCAATCTTCATTTTTTCCATTATAGGCAGCTGCTGGAACTAAAAAGGGTTTGAGCTCATTTTCAGATGTGCTAGATAGACTGTTTTTTTACCTTTCTCTTCCCCTCCTTCTTTCTACCACGTACTATAATGCAGTGACTTATTTCAAAAATGTGGGATCACTGTGTTGTGCTCTCTAGATGTGTCTGAGGATAAGCAGATGTGTTGGCCTGTACATGCAAATCAATTCTTAGGAACCATCATAACCATTATCATTTCTTAGGAACCATAGCTTAGGGCCATCGTAAATTCTGGAAAAAGCTATTTTTAAGAATAAGCTGTCAGTGAAAGAATTAGAAGAAATCTGTGTAGCTTCAGTAGGACTGATTTTGAGGAATCAGCACTATTTGCATTGAATCATACGTTCTACACCAGTTGTGATTAGGGATACCTTGCACAGAAAGCAGCACAGTGCACAGGGTTCAGTGGCAGAGCCAAGTATTTTATGTCCAAGGAGAACCAAACTGCTTAAAAGAAGTAGTTCCGTTTCCATTTCTTGAGACTGACTGACCCTTTTTCCGTGTCCCACAGAGGAATTCTTTTCTTATGTCCTCATGGCCCTTTTTAGCTCAAGCTGCTGGAGCTGTTAGATTACTTTCCAAAGCTGTTGAAAGGAGGGAGACATTAGGGACTCTAAGCAAGCTTGCAAATAACCTGTTAGTGGCTGTTCAAACTCATGTGTCTGAATATATTGTGGAAATGAAGCATAGAAAAACATCTTTTTCCCAATAAATTTATGCAGGCAAACTGTGAAAAAAGTATTCATTGAGAGTTATGAACTGATTGGCCTGGGCTGTCAGGTGAGCAAATGTTACTAGCCGAACTTTTTACAAATAACATTTAACCACCAAAATACCAACTTCATTGATTTTAAAACAGCATGAGATCAATGGTAATGTGATTTAATCAAGGACAACCATTAACTGATGTTTGTGGGTGGGAATCCCTGACCCAAGTCCTGTGTTGTGATCAAGTGATTGCAGAGCTGCCCTCAGCCAAGCAATTGGAGCACCGTGGGTAACACGGAAGGATTTAGAAGGAAGAACAAGCAATGGTGAATGGATGTGATTGACTTTCAGTGCAGTGGCACAAATGAGAGGGATATGGAAAGAAGTGAAGTAATGTATCAGACCGTAGTGGAGTATCTTCTTATGCTATATATACTTCCTAAAAAGCTTGAAGAAGCCCATGAAAGAGTAGTGTTGTAATAAAAATTTGCTTTAGGCCTATGATTTTCTTTTGTTTTGCACTTTTCATGTCATATCTTATTTATTTATTTATAGTAAAAGCATAATAGTTTTGTCTAGTCTGTAGAAGTTTGCAATTGTCCTTGGCTGGATCACTTTTAAATCCATGTCTTGGACAAATAATACAGGATGATAAATATTTTCATAAGGCTTCTTTTGGGGGTAAAATTTAATGCAGTAGAAAATGAAAAACTGAATAGTCTCCAAAGACTTGAAGATTTTATTAAATGAGGAAAAAATCCTTCCCTCCACATAATTTTCTCTGTGTATAAATGTGTATTTTGTGCGTGTGTATTGGAAAAGCTTAGTCTGAGAATAACAAAAGGAAATTCTATACTAGGTTGAAAACATCTATTGAAATACAAGTAGTTTTCCAGATTGTGTTGAGCATATTTTTCTCTGGAAATTGGATACAGTTCATATCCCTTCCTGAAACTGTCAAATCTGTTAGGAGTATGATAATAACTTACTCTTTCATGTACATATGTCAAGACAGCATTGTATTTAAAGCACTTAAAGCAATTTTCAGGGTCTGCTTCCCTGGCATTTTCACCAACCCATCCTCTGATGGTTGGTTATCAGACTGGTTTTGTTCATTACAGATTTTTAATTGTTGATTGGTTTCTTGGCAGCTGGAGGGACTCTACTTTAGAAGGACTGCTAGCATATCAGCGCTTGTGACATACAGAAGGGATACTGCTTAGTCTGTAGTTGCAATATGTAAGGGAATCTAAGTACCACTGACCAAATGACATGACTATCCATTGAGAAGTCCTCATACCATATATTTTTACTTCTTTTAGTCACCAGGCTGTGTGTATACTCCCTTCTAATTAAAGGAAGTCTGTGAACGGGAATAGTGTGCCTTAACTTGCATTACATGTCAGCAAATTCTTTCAAAAATTGATCACTTCTCTTTTAGGATGGAACTCAACTTTTTTTAATCACTTCTTGGACCTGGAATTAACTGTAAAAGAGAGTCCATGACAAACATCAGTTTTCTGAACCCCAGCTTTGAATGTTAGGTACAGAAAGGTCTATGGAAAGGAAGAAGTTTAGCAAAGAGGAAGTCTACATGAGACATCAGCTGTGGCAGTAACTTTTTAGCATAAAGAATAATGTTTATCTTTATATTCTCAAACCATTTTTGTAGTTATATGCTGACAAGTCTTGCATAGACATATGTAGAGTGCAGTCTTGAGCAGAATTTGGCCTGTGGTCTCCTAAAATAATATATTACAATCTCTTTCTCTAGAAATTGCTGTCTGCTTGTAGCAGTTCATCTTGTCAGTAGTCTTGTGTAATGTTAGTGCCATAAGATTTGATGTAAAACTTAATTGCACTAATATTATATTCATGTTAATTTTAAAGTTAGGTGGAATCTAAAAATACTAACTCAGTCCAGTACTAGTAGGCATGCTAATAAATTGCATGAAGTTTACTGTGCTGGTAATCCTAGTGCTGTGTGAAATACTGTGCCATGCACTCTGGATATCTGATTTATTATAACACTAATCCAACATTTAGGACCAATTAAATAAATCATTCTAAACATAAAAGTAGACAGGCACTCTTTTAATGTTATGTTTCCTATATCTCATCTTGGCTTAATGACTTTTTATAGAAATGAAACTTAGAGAAGTTTAGGTATGGGTGGGTGTGCATATGTACAGATTAGAAAAACTTGATTTTGTTCTGTTCATTCATCTCAGGTATAGTATTAGCTGCTGAAACACTTTCATAGGTACATGTTTTCTATGCTAGAAAATGGGAGGAATATAAAAGGCTTGCAAACTTATTTAAAAAACATGTGGTTATGATGTAAGACAGGGTTGGTTCTATTTCTGTCTCCTTAATATCATAGTATGACATTTAGTAAGCCCTTTGACTCTGTGCTTTGGTTTCCCATCTGCAGTAATGGTTACATTATCACGACTTGTATACAAGGGGTCTCAGACATTCTAGAATGGACTCTTTCCTGCCCTTCTCCTACAACAGCTTTGTACCACGTCTGTAAGTCTACCCTGGGCTGACATGCACTGGTTTATCTATGCTTCCTTGAATCTCGTAGTAAAAAATTATTCTCCCTTTGAATAATGCTTACATCTCAAGCTGCAGTGATGTTAATCCTTCAAAGGTATGATCTAACTTGTTCCTCTGTCATGCTACTGAAGTTGTGCTGTCTCATTTTCCTTGGGCTACCCACATCCATCACACCACCTGGCCAACTCTGTAGAGCCTTAACTAGGTAGGCCATTTCTTTTTATAACCTTATTTTCGGTACTCTGCATATGCAGATACCGTCTTTGGGAAGAAGTGGTTGGCCAGAGAGGTGGTGCAGTCACTGTCCCTGGGGGTGTTTAAGGAAAGGTTGAACATGGTACGTAGGGACATGGTTTAGTGGGTAATATTGGAGGTAGGAGGATGGTTGGACCAGATAATTTGGAGGTATGATTCTGTGATTCCTTCTGCAGGCCAACTCCTCATAGCCCAGGCCCAAAGCCAGTCTAGTCCTGGGTGTCCTTTGGAGAAGTGCAGCCTAGCTTACCATGCTGCTCCAGCTTGGTTCAGTTTAGAGAAGTTTAAGAAAGCATCCCCAGTCATCACCATGGGTGCAGTGAGAAGGACAGTATGCTTCACCCCATCATCTCCTATATTCTCTTTCTGCATGACTGCTAGGAAGAAATATTCTTCAGGGAGGAGAGGAGTTGCAGTGGCTGGGTGTAATTTCCCCTCCCCCAACTGAGATTTTCTGTTTTTTTTTTTTTTTTTTTTTTTTTTTTTTTTTTTTTTTTTTTTTTTTTTTTTTTTTTTTTTGTGTCACTTTTAATAGTGGATGTGGGAGTTAGGATGAGAAGTACAAAAACATATTTTATATTTATTTTTTTTTTCAGTCTGAAACATGACTGTGTTGTTCTAGGTCTGAGCATCATTTGTTTTCATTCATGTCTGTCATATTCTGATGCTCTCATGGTGGGTGTGCATTACTGTTGTGCACATCACAGCTGCCTTTTATTAATGAACCAGTGAAAAAATATGAACTGTGTCAGTGGGGAAAATGATGTTCATGATGAATTAAGATCTTTCTCTTCTCAACCTTGGCTTCACTATGAAAGAGTTCAGTCTAGGCAGAGCAGAAATGAAAATGAGCTAAGTAAAAGCTCAAAGGAAATAGACTAACTTCATAAAAAAACATGGGAGATGATCAACCTTATTAAACTGATGTGGAATGACATTTAATGACATGATTGTCTAGGAAGGCCATAATTTAAAAGCTCTTTCTGAGCCCAAAGATGTGTGTAGAACCTCAGTGCTGTTTTGGCATGCACCTGGACACAAAGGTCAGAATTTCATACTTACAGGAAGCCTGTCAAAAATCTTGTGCATTTTCAGGTATTTGAATAGCCTTAAGATAAATCTAATTACATTGGAGCAGTTTTAATAATTTTACCTGTTGTGGTGTCAAATAGCTCTAGCTACTGGCAGTAACACTGTAAAGCTGACTGAGTTTGGTTCAGAGTTGTTATGAAGTATAATTAAGACATGTTTGAAGCGTTTGTAGTCATTGGAGGAAAAGAGTTATTTAACTGATGAATTCTTGGCTGACATTATGGAAAATGTAGTAATAGGTATCCACAATTATGATGGTTTCTCAGGAAACATCCAGAAAGACGAGAGAGAGGAGGGAAAAAAATAAAAGATTTCAGATACATGGATACATAGGTCGTCTTCAGCGATACCATTGAGAAGGGAGGAGTTTCTGCATTCACTTATGAACACCAAAGCCTCTGCTTTTAGAAACATTCCTGTTTTAAAAGGTGACTGTGGAATTTCACAAGGGTTGGTGGAAATTAGAGAAACAGATGAAGAGCATGAATAGCAAATGAAAGGAAACACCACCACCAACAAAAGCCAGTAGATAAGGATTTCTTAGAGAAACAAAGGTTAAAAGTTTTTAATTCCCTGGCTCCCACAAGCTAAATAATGTTTGTTGTTCCTACTATCTCCCACTCCCTAGGATGTGAGCTAATAAATTCTTGGGTGTCCAAGTTTGAGGCTTGTGATCTTTTAGGGTATTACAAGAGTTTCTGAGGAACTCACAGGGGTGGTGGTGTCACCTCTGTACAGCAGTAGCCCTAGTTAATTAGGTAGCGTAGTACTGAGGTAGAAAGCATAGAAGACACACAGCAAAAATATTTTGCAAAGAGCTTCATGAAACTGTTGTTCTAAAACTAGGCTGTAGAAAGGAAGAGAAATTAGCTGTACAAGAGATGAATCTGTCACACTGGAAGAAGGCTGCCAGGTTTGCTTTCTTTCTCAGGCTGTGAGATGTTCTGGCTTAGAGATCCAAAACTTATGATGAAGTGTTAGTTTTCTTATACTGGATGCTGATGATACAGAAGATATTTTGGCTCCTACTCTGCAAATCTGTGTGCATATATCTTAGGTGTATGAGAATTCCATCTGAAACTGAGAGTATGACTGTGCAGAGACACAGACATAAGTGTCTGTGGAGCTCTGGCTGATACTGTGCTGGGTATCGTTATGTTCTACCTTCTCTCTCTCTTTTGGATAAAATGTTATGTGCAATTTAAATTTTTAAATTCACTGAAGTATTCTGTGTAAACAATGTTTTCTCATCTGTTGCAATACTTCCCGTTTTATAAAAATATTTTGAATCTAAACAGGGACTTAGATTCATTTTTTTTCTTCTTAATACATACTAGCTAAAAACTGTTCGTGTAATGTGTCATAGAAAAAATCTATTTTTGTTTCTTTTTGTTTTGTCGTGATTGTAATTCTTGTACCTTCTTCCAGGTTTGTTAAACTTATTGACTAGAGAAATGTCCCCTGCTTACAATCACTGTAGTGACAGTAATGACACTTCAAGCCCAACCCAGTAGCTGAGGCCACCAGCTTCATTTAGGGCTTGTTCTCATAGCTTAATAACTGGATTTCAGTGAGCATCACTGAGTGGGGTGCAGTCCATTTATTCTGCTAACAGCCCAGCTGCAGGTATGTAAAATCTCTTTCCTTGTTGCTCCCTGCTACAACAGGTTTGTTTGGAGGCTCATAGGGATCAATTAGATTAACATATGTTAAAGGGAGCCAGTTTCAGGTCTTTGTGTGTGAAGCAATTAATTTGAGACAACTTGTATAAGAGCTTGCTGAGAACTAGGTGTTGAGTGTTGGGCTTTGAGGATGTGGGTACCATGGAATTGCATCACACTTCTCCCCATTTTTCCAAGGCCAGATGGAGATGCTTGTAGGAATAGCAGCCAGAGCACAATTGTGCTTATTTTAGCAAATAACAGGGTACTCTCAGAGCTCGTCATTGGCTGAATCTCTTACTGTATTAAACTCTATGGAATTCTCAAATCTATGCTTACTTGAATCTGCTTTGCAGAGAACTTTCTTAACACTTTCAGTGTTGGAAATGGGGACAGGAGAAATGCTTTTTTCAGTGTTCCTCTATTAACTTTAACTGATCATTGCTGGAATATTCAGAGGAGCTGAATTTTAAAACGTATGCTTGTATTGCGAGCACCTTTGTGCTTTCCATACCACCTTCCAACTTAGGCCATGTTGATTCTTATACTATATGTATCTTGATTAGCATCTGATACTGTATGTATCTTGATTAGCATTTGAAAGGTCTTGAAATAATGCAACAGAATAACATTTTTAAACAATAAAGGCTCTGCCAATGTTTTTTTTTCTTACTGTTACTATTTATTAAATTTATTTGTTGACTATTTGGGCTTGATACAGTGGTTGTTTTTTTGTTTGTTTGTTTTGTTTGTTTGTTTGTTTTGTTTTTCCTATCCCTAGAATACTACTTAAAAAAAAAAAAAAAAGATTTTTTTCAGAACTTTATGAGCAAAACTACTTATATATAAACCATAGGAGTAAGAAGCATGGGAAAGAAGAACAGAAGTGAAGGGAGAGGAAGGAAAAAGTTTTCAGGGACAGAAAAGACATGAGTGGTCTATTCTTGACCATTGTTTCTTAAGCCTATAGAGTTAGTAAAGGGTAGGGCCGGAAGCAGAAAATTTAGCTTTGCCTGTGTTCTTTATGTTTTTGACTTGTACCAGCTTATTTTGTGGGTGGAATGTCATAGTGTTTCTGTCATAAACTGTCAAACAGATAAACAGGTGTTTTTTTTTCTCTAAAAGGAAGAAAATTTCACTAAATTCTCATTAGTGAAACTACACGGCAAAGAAGACATGTAGAGAGTCAAATATGTGGGTCTTAGCGTATTGTTACTTAGGAATTATCATTAGTAGATGAAAAGCACTTTTGTAACAATCTCTTGCTTTTTTTTTTTTTTTTTTTTTGCAACCAAATCTGGTACCCACTAATCAGGCATGTTACTTACCAAGGCTGTCACCTGCATGCTTCACGCATATGTGTAAAAAGGCAGATTCCTTTCGACCTTGCAGCAGTAATGAAATCATAAAATGTAATTGTAGGCACCACTGCTGAGGTTCTTAAATATATGACTCAAGCAAAACACCACATATGACTCATGATAAAATCACAAGAGCTGGAAATCATTTTAGCTCCCTTAGTTTTGATTGATATCGGTTATAGTTGCATATTTTGTTACAGGATCATGCTTGTAGATTCATCTAACAGCATATTTTTGTGGTGTTATCCATGCTAATAAAAAGGAAAATAATATCATCAGGAACTGCACAGTGGTATTTGGATAATGGAACTTTGTTTTCTGTGCCAGGTGATGAAATTACAAGTATTGATTTAAATAATTATACCTCATCCTTCACTAAGGTACAATATTAGTTTGCATTCATATTGATTAAACAGAAGATACTAAATGTGGCACATATCTTTGCAATTTAATTCATTGGAAGCTTATGTTAAATGTCATATATTTAATAAAAGGATCGCTTTCCAAAACAGGTCCATAAAACTGAGCTTTCAGTTTCTTGTAACTATTTCCATTCTTGTCCTTGAGAAAAAAAGAGAGAGTCAGAGTAGCAGTCTTAGATGAAGAGAAAATGAGTGTATTTTCCACTTGAGCTTACTGCATAAATTTATTCAATATTTTTAACTGTTTGTGTGTGTTAGTCCAGTTTCCTAGCTTGCAGAAGGTGCAATGATGCAGTATCTATTGTAAGAGTCCACCAATTTGCTATGTGTCTAAACTAACAGGAATTATATGAAGTTATGTATTTTGTCAGATTTTCCAACCAGGGTGGCCTAATCCACTCAGGTTTAGGCATTTTTAAAAAGTTGGCTGTGCTCAGATTGGAATAATCAGCACAACTTTAAGAGTCGTTACATGATCCACCTGGATTTAATGCTTGAAGTGAGAAACAGCTGTGGCTTTTTCAAGGGCTATTCCTGTTATGTTTGTGTGCATGCAATTAAGTTTGAATGTAGGACGAATATGTCCATATCTGTAGTAAAACTGGCACATCTCTTGTCCACAGTCCAGAGGTGAAAAACTCCTGTTGGTTCTAGTGAGCAGTGAAGTCTGTGTTGAAGCAAACCTCATTCTAAATTACTCTTTTAGAGCTTCACGGAATATGGCATGCTATTGGAAAAAGCATGTGAAAGGGTTCTTCCTAGGACATTACCATGTAGTTTTATTTCTTTCACCTCATTATATTTGAGGTGTTTTTTTTTTTTTTTTTTCACCTCTGGAGTGTACAGATTATGAGGGTTAAAACATGTCCAGAGAGAAGAAACACGCCCAGAGAGAAATGTCAAAGCTATTAGCCTCAAATGTTTTAGAAATGCTTGGTGAAAAAGAGAACAGACATAGAAAACAGTAGATAAAACTCCGACCTTTTGTTATTGCCCAAAAGCAGTGTTTTTTTCTTTGAGACATAAGTGTATTTAGATGGAAGAATCTGTTGAATGGCAAACTTGTCCAGTTCTCCTGGTTTTAATTTTTAAGTAGTTTTGGGTTGTTTACAACAAAGGACTTCATTTGTTTAAATTCTGTGATTTGAGGAATAAGAAAGAACTAATCAGCCTCAAATCTGTTCCTAAAAGTCGTAACAGTCTGATATTTCTATGTCACAGTCTAGAAAAAAGTTGAGTAAAATTTTTGCTATTCAGTCTAAATTTATGATAACATAGATGATAGATTTTTTTTGTGCCATGGAAAAGTTATTTAAGCAGTGATAGAATGGAGTTGGTTTGATGTTTGCTTAAGTGTGATGAAGTACATACTGTAGTAAAGAACTTACTGTAATTAAATGGATGCACAAGTCTTTGTGATCTTACTGTTATTGTTATTATTTTGATCGTCTTCTGATAAGAGTCTAGACTGAATTTTTTTCGGCTACTAAAGCATTTTGCTGACTTGTTTATGATGCCTTGCAGTTGCACAATAAGGGTTGATGGCAACTATGCTGATTAATGTAATGTCTTCATAATTTTAACAAAATAAGATGCAGTGTCCCAAATCATCATCATTATCTGTAATTCCTAAATGTTGGCATTAGTGTTACCTAGTACTATTACTATCTATTGCAGGACAGAATTGTCTGCTTGCTCCTTTTAAAAGGTGAATTGAATTGTACCCCTTTGTTCCAAGGACGAATACAGCTTGAGCAATATGGCAGTCCTCAGTAGCTGACTTCTCTTTCCTAAAGAACTAAAAGATAAGGGGAAAGTGCTGTTTTACAGAAGAAAAAAAAAAAAAAAAAAAAAAAAAAGAGAGAAACTTGAGATTCTAAATGGCATAGACATTTTGAAAGTTGTGTGCAGCATATTGAATAGTACCGAAAAAAGAGTAGGTTCCAGCTTTTCTTAGCTGAGTGGAAAGCCTTCCTGCAGAGGTATTCAGAAAAAGGCTTTCACTGTTGTTTAACTTCTGCTTTTTTTCTCCCATTTTCCCTTATGGAGTTTGCAGTGTTGTAGAAAGCATAAATTATGTAGCTTCTGTCAGCACAGTATTCCAGCATAGTATTTTGTGTACCCATAGCTGCCACCTTTGAAGTGCAGAGTTGCTTAATGCAGTTCTTTGTTGTTCTGTTATAAGCTGACATTTGCATACTACAAAAAATAATTAGTACCCAAACAATTTTAGGTCTCAGGAACAATATATAATTCTTTTTCCTATAAAGAGGGTACTGTTGTGACTGTAGTGAGAGGAACAATTTCTGTTCTGTGGTAGTCTAGGACTGCAGATGGGACAGGCAAGTGAAGCTAGATCTGTAAGTTAAGAGAGATTCCTCTTGAGAGTGAGTGAAAGGTTCATTGTCTTTTTCCATCCTGGGATTAATAAGAGAACAGTAGTTCTTGGCAGAGTCTCTTGTCTCAGACTATAAATCTTACCATTATCCCCTCTCACATTTTAAGGATGATTTTAGCTCATAAAGGGAGGGAGAATAGAGTGGTGCTGAGAAGATGGAAGGCTGATGGATATGCTCTTACAGCAACAGTGTGAATGTTGGTCACCAGCAAGTAAACGATACTTGTTTGGAGAAGAATATTGTGCCAAAACTGTTTCTGAAATGTTCTTTCATCAAATCTCTTCCTATCATGCATGAAGTAGTCTCCAGAAGAGTTTGTAGTTGTTTCAACTTGCTATTTGCCAGCTGATGCTAGCCGATATCAAGCTGATGAAGAATTTTCCATTAACTTTTTTTTTAAAACCTAAAACTTTGGAAAATCAGTATTTTATCATAGATGTATATGACAGGCTTAGACAAGCATGTGACTGCTTATGCAAACAAAACATAAATTTGTTCCAAAACAGCTAACAGGGAAGAAGCAGGTCCCCATTTCTTGTGAAAAGCCCTGATTTGTGCCCTTCTTTACTTGTATTAGGTCAAGATCTTGAAGTTTTATCCATTGTTGAAGTGATTAACCTTGTGTGATACTGGCTTTTGGATGATGAGTTGTCTTTCTTGGTTGTTAAAAGTTGGAATGATTTCTGTTTCCCAAATAGACTGTGACTTTTAGCTGTAGTGGATATGATTGCCTTTTGTTTTGTCTTTATCCGCTTTCTTTCATTTTTTTTAATTACAAAGCATTTTTTTTTTTTCCCCAGGAAGGGAGAATAGTTATGTGACAGATAAAAGTACACTGTATGCTAGTGCAAAAAATTATTACATATACTTCCAAAATCCTTCCTGCTACACTGGTTAGAAAATTGGGTCATCTGTGTGCTTCATTACTGTGGTTTGATTTATACTACCTAATTGCAGCTAGATTTCCGGGGCTTTAGAAATGTTCCTTCCATTAGGAAAAGCCGTAGTTCTTTGTTTAAAGAAGAAGAAATTTTCTGGCAGGAGGCAAGGAAGGCTGTAAATACCGCCTGCATGGAACCTGTTTTGTGCGTGTACATCTTCATAAAATTGTCACTGAAAAATGAATGCCTGTATGCATACTCAGAGGCCATTGTTGAAGGGTGCTGGCTGGAAGCAATCCGATCCCTTGAATAAAACACAGCAATCACTGTAGCTGGGTTCCTCAGTACAATCTGTTTTGTTTGAATTTTAATAAGAATAGGGTGGCTGCATTCATTCTTCAAGAGAAAGGGGAAAATATTTGATGAATTTGATAAAGAAACTTGGCAGGATTTCATTTGATAATAAAACATGATTTGAAAGTTGTAATGTGTGAATCAGGCGTCTTACTTTCCATTTGTGTTCAAAGGACTTTTGAAAATAAGTACATGCCTTTGCTTGAGGGCAATGTAGGATAAAGTGGCCAGAAAAATGTTAGTAAAGTCTATGTTAGAGTCAATTTTCATTAAATTTTATTGTTTTGAGCTCTATATCTCATTTTATGTTGTCAGACCTTATGGCTAACATCTCTGAGGTGATGGGCATTAATGTCAGAAGAAGCAAAAATAGCAGTAGGAGGAGGAGGCAGTGCAACTTGGTGGCCTGACCACTTCTGATGACCCTAAGGGGCTGTCTCTGGTATGTGAAAGTAGTGATTTATGATGTGGGGTTGTCATTATTAGGGTACACCGTTGTTGTGCATGTTTGTAGTAAGGCAGCAAATACATGTTACGTACTGTTCCTCTGTGGCTATCAGAGGCTGCAGGTGAAAAAATAGTTAGGAAAGAGAAACTTTCAGATTTTCTCCCTTCTGTAAACTTCCCAGTTGACCATATTAATTTTGGAGGAGACATCTGGAAACCTTGGCTTCAGGAATGTTAAAACTCAGCAGGCAGCTATTAGTAAACGTACAGAGGGGAACATCTGCAGCAACCACAGAATGGCTTTCTGTGCCTCTCCTCAAGACCTAGCTTCTATGACAACTTCACTTACAAGCTATCTGTTAAGACTTTGATGTAGAAAAGAAGAGAAGCAGATGTAAGATATGATCCTTCTGAGTTATTAGTGGGTATTATAAAGCAACAGACATACAAGTGGCTTAGCAGCTGTTTCCAGTTAGCAGTGACTTCTTGTGTAACTTGGTGGTGATGCTTTAATCCAGGGAGGGAAGAGTATGGGTTACTCTTCCACTAATACAATGTAAATATTTGTGCAGAAGTAAAATGATTATGCAGAGCATTATTCTGTGAAATCATAGTTCTCAAACGTTGAATCACAATTATCTTTCTTTTTAAGGAAATAAAATTGTTTCTTAAGGTTAGATCGCACATGTACACTCGTTGTTCATGTGATCTTTTACAGGCCCTTAATAATTTCTTGCTTATTTCAACTCTTTGAATACTTTCAGTTTTCATCATACTTTCTTCCATCTCAAAATAAAACGTAGGACATTTTCTCCATTTCTCTTGTTTTCCTTATTGATTTGTCATCATTTTCCTTCATTATTCCAATGCCAGACAAACTGGAGACATTTGCTACTTTTATCCATAGCTAAATGTTATGGATCTCAGCTGTGAAGATGACCAACAGGACAGGCAAATGGAGTGTTGGGGGAATTTCTGCAGTTGCTCCAAGCAGAAATTGCTCATCTGATGAGCTTTGCAAAAGATAAATCAGACAGCAGCAGTAGCACTGTCATTCAGAGGAAAAGGCACATTATTACAAAGAATTTACAGCTTTGCTTAAAGACTGAAAAAGTTTTTTTTTTATGTTTTTTTTTTTTTTTTCATTTTTCTTAAAGCTTCATTCAGAATCTTCTTAAAAGGAGATCATACAATGGAAGTTTGTTTCTTCATAAGGATATGTTATAGAGATGTGTTACAAGGCAGACAGGTTGAATGTGTGCAAGACTGTTGAGAGCATCCACCAACAAAATCTTACCTACTTGTCTTATCTTGCTACCGTTGTGGTGCAGTGGCCGATGTTAAAATACCGGTAGAAAAAGGTCAACTAAAACCTCTACAGAAGTGTATGATGGCCCCTATAGCATGGTTTTGTAGCACCAAAGTACCCATGAAATGGATCTGCATTTTTCTGTTTTATTTATTTACGTGATACCATTGTCTCGTCTGAACTACTAAAGGAGGAGATTTAAAGTTTTGATGAATTCTTCTTATTCTGAGAACGCAGCCCTTGGCTTAAAGACAGCTTTCAACAACTTGCAAAACAGCATAAGGAACATTTAAATTAACCTTGCATCCTTCCTAGTTAAAAGAGAAATCAGACTTTAGGCATCAGCTATTTGCATGAGGAATTATCTTTGACTTGCCAGCAGGTAGTCTAAAAGATAGAAAGACTTTTCTATTGCTGTTAGGATGACCAGCAAAAGTTGTATATGAGGAGCCTGTAGATTGCGATTTACGGGGGAGATGTTTCACAGAGGATGGGGGAATTAAATAGTAATGCCTCTCTTTCTCTGTCCTAAATATTCTGCCTATAGAGAAGGAAGCTTTGTAGGCATAAATTGGAAAGTATGATGAAAATGGCAGTGAAACAGAACAGAAAAATCAATTCAACCCACACCTAAATAGTTGTTCATTTTTTTTGTTTTGTTTTGTTTTGTTTTTTTAAATGAACTCCAACAACAAACAAGTGAAATAATGTCAAACTACAAAGGAAATTAAAAGTTGTTTTTTTTCACTTCACGTTCAAACCAACATTTCTATTAGATGATTTTTTTTTTCCTGGAACCTACTGCACTAACTAGAGTAGAAGTTTTACTCAAGCTACTATAAATACTTTTTCCTAGGTTACTTTCTTCTAACTCTAAGAGTAGAGAGTATGTATTCTCTCTATGTTCTAATAAAAGCATGAAAGCAATGCAGTAACTCATCTGAATTTGGTACATCTTGAATATTCTTTTCAAATTTGTTTCAAACATCTTTGTCAGCAGTAGTTGATGGTTGCAGTCAAAGAATAATGGGTCATTTTCATGACTGTGAATGGTCTTTTTCAGAATGTGGAACCATTGAAATTCAACTTGTGAGAACTCTTCATAACAAGAAGAGTTCTCTCAAGAGTTTTTTTTGTGGTTTTTGGTTTTCTTTTTAAGAAACTCAGTAAAATGTTTATTCAAAATAGAGTTTCACTGCTAAAGGCACAAAAATCAGGCACATTTGTATGCTTATTACATAACTCAGGAGAATTAAAAACAAAAACAACAAAAAACACAAACAGAATCATAAGCTTATAGAGATGGATATAAATACTGTTACATGAATGATATTGGCATTACAAAAAAAAAAAAAAAAAAAGGAAAGAAAACAAGGAAAATCTGTTGTAGGGAGGAGCACTTTAGTCTGTTATTGCTGGAGTTTTCTAAGGAGAATGAGATGAATGAGATGAGAAAATACCCCAAATATACTGCATAAAACTTCACATAGGCGCATGCAAACCTATTAATTTGGGACTTTCTGCATCAAATTGTGGTTTAATCCACTCCAGAGTGCTTCCTGCATTGTAATGTACTATGCACAAAGATCACCTCTTGCCAATTATATCTACAAGTCTCTTTATAGCTATCATTTTCTTGTTTTCTTTTGTTTTTTTGTTTTTTTTTTGTTTTTTTGTAAATCTGTTTCTTCACCCTCTGTTATATTGTGAAAGACCCTGGAGGGCTAAATTCTGACTGTTACTTGAGTGACTGAGGAAAGTTCTGTTTTAGACTTCTTCACATGTGTCTTGAGTATGAGAATATTCCAATGGTGGTTGTGCTTTTTCCCATTTTGGCATTCTTTTTTCAATCTCCATTGCTAAAGCAGTGGTAAAAGCGTTTACTAAGTATGCCTTGCTGCATAATTTATGATTAGACATGAGAGGTGAAGGCTAACTCAGTAGTGTGTTTCACATAAACCAATGCTCTGAGTTGAGGGTCGGAAAGGCAACTTTGGCATTGAGGGAATTTATGACATTTTAAAAGCCTAGAGAAGCTGAAACAATACAAAATATCAAAGGCTGGGAATATTTCATGCTCTGGCTTGAAATTTTAATTTTATTTTTGTTGTTGTTGTTGTTCTTACAAGCCAAGTTAACAGCAAAAGCTGCAGCCTTTCTATTGGATACATTTTGGGTTAATTTGCTGATCTTTTGTAACATCTCTAAATCCAACTTGCTGAAAAGAAATGCTTGGTTTTGGATTGTTTGAACTCTTCTAGGAACAGAAGTGACTTATTAATCTCAGTGACATGGTGTAATGAGGGGATCAAATCCAAGTCCAGCTCAGATTTTCTCCTACAGCTTTGGAATATGCTGAATGCTCTCCTTCATATAAAGCATTTTGGGAAGTGGGTTGAACAGGTTAAATCCTGACTTTCCTGGAATTGATGATAAGCACTTACGCTTACTCTAGGTCAGTATTCAGAACTGTTAGATTAGGGCTGAAAGCTATTGTGTCAGTAGAAAGTACATTTGGATCCCTGTGAAGACTGGAAATACAGCTGGCTGTCCGGTGGTCCTGGGCAGCCAGGAAAGAGTGTTGATTATGGACTATAAGGGATGTTCTTCTGAATTTCCATGTCCTTCCCTCTCAGCCACCCAATTCGTTTGTTGGAATACATCGCCAAGGGGTTAATTCTTAGTATTTTAGTTTTTTAACCTTCTAGTTTTCTGGCTTAGAATACAGTCAGGCTTCAAAACTATCCAGGAAATATTTTTACATTAGCAAAACCATGTCATTACAAAATGCATGTGTTAATGAGTAATTAGTACTGTAAATAAATGCCAGTGAAGTTGAATAGGTCCGTAGGTGAATTGGAACCATGTGACAAACACAACTGAAATGCATTTGGGCCAACGAGCCAATGAAATATATATATTCCAGACTCAGACTGAAATAGTGTTTTTTGTCCCTGTATCTACTAGTGTAGTGCTTTCACTGAATTTCATTTATTTCTAAGCTCATATTGAACTATGTTTTTATGTTGAAAATAATACTTCAGGTATTTTACCAACAGATTACAGGTAATAGCTTTGCTTCATGTAGTTTTTTTATTTTCTATTTCACAGCTGAGTCCATAAATAAACTTGCACAATCTGCAATTTAATCAAACTTAATCTTTCCTCCAGCACCCGCAGGAACTGCCAGTGATGCAAACATTTGGGAATTCTAATTGTATATACAGTGTTACCTAAATCCTTTAATCTCTCCTGGAGAAATACTTTCCTGTCTGTTATCTGAAAACCAAAAGACTTCAGTTAGTATAAACTCTTCCTGAAGGGAAAAAGGAAAAGGTGATTTTTTTAAATAAGAATTTATTAATGCTCGTATTACTTTACTGGAAGCTGAATCTCATTGCGTTCTTTGCTATGTGAACATACAGACAGATGTACTTTTTTTTTTCTATGTTATATACACTTGCAATATTTATTTTTAATTAGGGTTTCTATTTCAGTTGAAACTTTTGGATGTGTGTGTTCATGCTGATTTTTTTAAAACTCAGAGAACATATCTTGCATGTAGGAAGTCACATTATGGAAAGTAAAAGTATTTTAAATCTATATAACAGAAGTATCTGGGACTTGACAGTCTAGAAAGAGATGGGAGTTCTTAGCAAGTATATTTTACCTTCCAAGAGCCCAGAGAAGCCTCCAACAAAGGCCTTCTCTCATTAATCACATGTCAGGATTTTGTGTCTGTTGTTCTAATTTCAAAAGTACTCTACCCCAAGAAAGGACCTGCAATAAAATCAATGTCTTGGAGATAAGAACAACAGGCTGAAACAAAGTAGATTGCTGGAACTGGATGACTAAACCAACTGGAAGCTCATTCTTTGAAAGCTTGCTTAGATAGTCTGTGCATGTTTTTTTTTTTTTCTCTTTCTCTCTCTCTCTTTTTTTTTTTTTTTTCCCCTGAAATGTGCACATGTAGCTGCAGTTTCTAACTGGTGAGCTCCCTTGAGAAAATGAGCTTTGAGGAGGCAGGACTTGGAGGATAATCATGGTAGATGAGGTCAGGAAGAGAGTTTGCGCCAAAGAGGCCCTGCATACAGCATAAGAAGAGTGTGATGCAAGAATCTTTATTTCTTGCGGCAGACCACTTGGTGTGTGGTGGGATTTTGTTTATTTCCCCCTTCCCTGCCCTGCCAGCACACAAGTCTGATGTGTCAACTGGTGTGATGAATGGTGCTAGTCTGTAGCTGGAGAATGATGTGGCAATCCCTTCCCCACTCCAGGAGGCTTCGTGCCACAGATCTGCCTGTGATGCAGACACAGCTCTGGTCAGAAGGATTCTGGAGGGGGGAGAAGCCACAGCAGGATCTGTACATCTGTGGAATAAGGGCTGAATTGCAGAGAACCATTTGGGAAAGCAAGTTGTGCATGGTCAGTAGTTTCTCATTTATAATTAGCATCCTGACACTGAGCAAGACTGGAGGGGAATCCCTTCTCACCAGATCTCTCTGCTACACTGGGGGTCTCTCAAAGCAGAGGGGTGCCCTCATGGATGTCTAGGGTGTAGTGAGACCCAGAGGCTTCTGGTGTGCTGACACATGGTCACCAGCTCCAGTCGCAGCAGCATGCTGCTCGGTGTTGGTGCTGAATGAGGGCTGGACTGTCTTGTCCAGAAGCAGAGTTGCCTCCTCTCTGACCACCTGACTGCTGTTACTTGCAAAAGCACCTGTTACGGCTGAGTGCTGGATCAGCAATCCTTCTATGGGTTGGGTTTAAATGTATATTTTGGCAAGAATTCTCAGGGTTTGGGGTTGGGCTAGGCTTGGCAGGCTGTTTAGGGAGAAAAAAAAAAAAAGGATAGAACAAGACTCTTCAAAACTTTGTATTATCTGAATAGAAGTTCAGATATCACAAGGGTATCACAGAAAAACTTTTTTTTTTTTTTTTAAATGAAAATAGATTTTTCCAGTTTTAATCTCTAAGTGGGTAGGGTACAATTCGACCAGTATGATTGAATTACAGAAAGATAAGGAAGACTAAACAAAATGGCACTGTTGTTAAACAGCCTCTCAGTGCCTAACCAGTCTCTCATACCAGTGCCTAGCCAGCCTCTCAGAGCCTAACAAGTCTCTCATACCTATTTATGAGAGAAACAGTAAGGCTGAGCTCTTTGTGGGGAGCATACTACACACAAGCCTATGAGTCACTTTAGCACTGCTGAAGTGAAATAATTTCAGTGGGTCACTCTGGAGTTGTGACTATGAACAAGGTTCTGTTATTAGGAGCCATAACTGAGTGGGGGGAAGGGTGAAGAGATAGAAGGTGATCAGCAATTTCTTTTAAATGTTGCTTGTCTACAAATGAAGATAATGGCTTAGCTTTAGGTAAGCCAAATTACTCCATTACTTTTGCTGCTAAAACTTTGATATGTCATCCTGTAATTTTTAAAATAAATATCCTTTAGCTTGTGATGCTGAAGGCCATTATCCAAAAAGAAGGGGGAGGTCTTGTTCTCCTCCCTACCCACTCTCTGTTGTGTGGTCCTGCCCCTTCCTGCCTCCAGCTGTGGGGCTTCTCATCTCTGCTGGGAGCCTGTCCGACTTGCTTGTTTGGAAGATTCCTGTGTGGTTGTTCCCTGTTTTGTTTTGTTTTTTCCTCCCCCTCCTTCTGGGTTATTTTTTGGTGGGTTCAGCCACCCCATGGAAGGATCCAGTGGCTGCCAGAATGGTCAAGGAAAGTGGAAGGATAATGCAGCCAGGAACTGGGAAGTAAAAGGTCAATTTTAGCCTTCCCTGCTAGTCTGGCTCAGCTAAAGCATCTAATTTCATTCCTTCCTTCAAAACAGCGCATGTGGACACTGTTAAGTAGCATTGCAGATGCAAAGCTAGAGAGCTTTAAGAATGCTGTCAGGCAGTCTCAAAACTGTAAGTAAGGAAATGTCAGATTTTAGGTTACTCATGCGGAATAAATTCTGCATGCTTTCAGGTGCTTTTTCACCTCTTGTTGTTAACACCTAGCTGCTCTTCCTGATTTAGCTGGTTGGTGGGTTCCTGGGACAACCCCTCTCTGTCTCTTGTTTAGGGAGTCCAGTCTCCCATCATGTTGCAGCTAACTTCATTCCCTCAGCCCACCCAGTCTCCAGCCATGGTTTGGTGATTTACAAAAAACAAACAAACACAATTATTACTATTTTTTTTTAAGCTCTTTGACTGTTTTCTTCCAAAGCAGCCCCCAGTCACTGGCAAGAGAGAGAAGAAGACTCCCTGTCTTCAGCTCGCATGCCAGCACTGGTCTGCCGCGGTGCACAGCTGATTGAAACCACATGTTTTCCACTGGGGATGGTGACTCTGCATTCTGGGCAGGACTCAGGCCTGAGGGAATGGTGTGCAAAGTGACAATGCAGTCTTCAGAAGTTTGAGCTGCTAAACTAACTTTGGTAAGGCTTGCAGCTGGTGTATCAGGGTGGTTGTGTACCCCTCAGTGCCACACACCAGCTAATGTAATCAGAAGATTTTATTCCCTACTACGGATCTTACTTCTCTATTGAGCTAAACAGGCAATTGAAATTTGACAGGAAAGACTTTCCTTCATGAAGAAAAGGCCACCAGAAGTGTCTAATGCTGAAAAATGTAGCTTCTGGCTTCATTTTCTGAAACATCCAAACTGTTTGGCTGAAACTTGTGCAAGAAAATTTGGCCTCAGGCAGGCATCTGGCATGGAAAGTTTCAGACAAAACTGCTATTTTGGCAAAGTTGTACACGATGAAGATGTGTTTTAAGGGTGCAAACTGTTGAACAATCTTTGTAGTAATACAGAACTTAAATTTTGGTGGATAAAGGTAATCTGTGCTGGAGTTTTAGGCTGAACAGCAATAACTTTCTTTCCCCTTGCTGTAAGGAGGAACCCTTACCCAAACTGATTTTTTCCCACAACCAACAGTGTCAGTTAATTTTTTCTTCTGACACGCACTTAAGTAGTTTTTTTTTGTGCAGCTTTAGCTATTATTGAGTGAAGTGTGGAGAAGGTCTCTGCTAGTGTTAAGTATAACTTCAGGAAGAATATCCTTGAATTGTGGTGGTGTACAAAGCTTTTCTTGCAGATTCCTGCAGCGAACTGCTAATGCCATCAGGAAGCCAAGCAGCAGATTGTGTTGTGGGTTTCAGCTTTATAATTAGTTCTGGACTGCTCTGAGCATGTGCATCACCTGGGCTTGGAAGTAACTGCAAATCCCCTTGGGTGTCTTGCATCTGCATCTCAGAGGAGGTGTTCAAGAAACACAGCAACTGCCCCGCATATCCTGTTTTGATTTGGTTGATTTATTGTCCTGTAGTTTATAGGCTGACTGTGTGAAGGGCATGAGTCTCAAGTTTGACTGCACTGTGAAAGAAAGCTCTTTTCAAATCACCCTGCAATTCTTACTGGAGTTCTGTCCAGCAATGGGAGCTTACTACAGCTACAGCTGCCTTTGTAGCTCTTGCTGAAACTTGAAACTGGGAGAAAGGTAGAAAAAATCCGTACGTAGATTTTTGAATGTGATCTTTCAGCTAGCCCCGCACAGGATTTATTTTTTCCTGTTTGTTTTCTTATGGCTGTGTTTAGCAGTGTTTGTTTCAAGGATGCTAATCCGCTGGTGTGTCATATTTAAGGACAAAATTGTTTGTTAGATAAAACCTCCTTCTATTCAGAATTTAAGCTCTGTTTGTGAATGCTGTTTCTGGGAACCTAGATGTACTACTTACCTTCATTAATATCCTATCAATGACCTATTCTTTCAAATAAATTAAGGCTCCTTAGATCGTCCCTCATATTTCACTTTTTTAAGATCTCTGGACATTCTTGTTGCTGTCCTCTGGCCTCCCTTCACCTTTTCTCTAAATCTTTGGTAAACTTTTTTTTTTTTTTTTTTTTTTTCATCTTTTGCTAAAATGTAAACCGATGAATTGGATGCATTGAAAGTGTGTGGAATCTCATTGCTTTTTGTCGCTGGGTAATATCCTTGATTTGGAAGTTTTCAGTGCAGAGCTTCAGTTTAGCTTTTTTGTTTTTTCTCTGCACTTTGTCATAATTTTGACTGCTGCTTAGTTGTGACTTATTTTATTCTGTTAGCTGTTCTTCCTTTCTGTTTATATATTTGAATTCTCTTTCTTGGAACTTGTCCTTACTGAGTGTTGTCCTTCAGATTTCATGCCGCTTTATGTTGTACTTTCAAGAAATAACTAAGTAATGTTCTGTGTTACTACTACGACCGGATCCCTGGATGCTTCGAGTACTTCTCAGAAGTAAAAACAAAAGCTCATTCATCGTCTTGTTCCGACTGGAAATAGGAGAATGGGGCAATTTTGAAGTAGAGACCATTCTGATCTCTTCTCATTTTTTCCTTTCACCCAGAAACACTCCAAATCTGTATGTCTGCTGTTTTCTGGACATCTGAGCGAGTACAGACATTCTCAAGATACAGCAAAAGATTGTCCATTTATCATTTCTGGCTGAAAAAAACAACAAAGCTGTTCCAAAATGCATCAATATAATATTACTGCAGTTTTGTTTTTTCTCCTTTGACTTTATTGGTGTCAGTTCATTGGTAACTCTTGATATGAACTAAGTTCTTTTTGTTTATGGTATGCAATTCCTATAGGCATGTCCAGTTACTGACTTTTATTTCTATGAGGACACCTTTTGAACTCCTCTACTTAAGATAGTGTCTGCCATGCAGTGAGAAGTCGTAATGGTTGTCTTCTATTTAGTAAGTTTTAGCTTAGTGTATTTTTTTTTTGTTGTCTTCTCAGATGTCTTTCTTTCAGAAAGTTCTCCTAAATGGGCTTAGTGGAAACCACCCAGTTGGCAATATCTTAACACAGCACAAGAATTTTTTGATGTAGGTATGTTCCCAATGTTACAGCATATACAAGCAATGTGACTATCATGTAAGTATCTGTTTTAATTATGAAGAGGAAAAACAAGCATCCCTGTTTTTTGGAGAGGGCTGGTGCCTTTGTCATGGTCAGAACTTAACACCAGGATATGACGGATAAGCAGTGAAAAATTCACCCTCAACTAAGTTTCTCCACTACCTGTTTTCTTAAAGAAGCTGTTTCCCAGTGATTTCATGATACATGTTTATTCTTCTGAACTTTTAAAAGGTCACTCATCATTTCAAGGGCTCTCTCAGATGATTACTAATCAGTCTAACTTCCTGAATACCAGACAATCTAAGTGAAAACATAGTAACTGAGTCAGTTTGTTGTTTTGTTTCTAAGATTACATTTGTAGATGCATGTTAATACTCAAAAGCAGCTTGTATTTCTGTGATTAAATAGCAAGGCAAGCCTAATGGAAACGATGAGTTCATAAACTGTAGGCAATGGAGTTAGAATTTTCAAGTGATATTGAGCATATCTAAACATATCCTATGAAGTCTTTCTGCTCAGAAAAATAAAATCTATGCAAACATCTACTATTTCAAAAGTAATGTGATAGTTGAGAAGTCTGATATATCTACAGCCTTGATGTTGTATATTAATTTCTTCTGGGAAATGAATTCAAACAATGTCACTAACCAAAGGGATTTGTGTCTTAATACTGTAGGGGGTGCATTAAAGCATTTAACCAGCTGAAAGATCAGTGTCGCAGTCTCTATTTGTTTTGTGCTTTAAGCCACAATTTTATTTCAACTGAGAGCTAAATAATATTATTCAGTATAAGTCACTGCAGAATGTTTCTAGCAACTCTTTCCAAAATCAAACAAAATGGAACACCCACCACCACCACACCACCCCAGTGAGCGTTGCCTGGGCTTTGCTGTTGGAGTCAAATGGAGTTCAATGTCTTGCTTTCGTGGCTGGGAATAAAAAAGTGGGTGGGGGTTTTCTTTATTTTCCCTCTGTCTGGTTTTTGCAGTGCATTTGTTTGACAGCATGCATAACAGTTTATCAGAATTGGGATAACACTTGCCTCCCTGAGATACTGTGTAGGACCATGACTATGAATTTAATTAGGTGTACATGTAGCATTATTGTCAGACATAAAAATTTGCTCTATGTTAATGCCTCACTATCCCAAGGTAAATATAAGTAGTTCCTTTTAAGAAGTATACTCCTTATATGCTGACTCACATAATGAACTAAGTTTACAGTATGTATTTAAAATCAGGGTAGATGCTTTAAGGAAGGTGCAGTAGTTGTAGTGTTATAATATCCTCTGTTTTTCCAGTATTGATGCAAATATGATAAGTATGTCTCCCAAGGAAGGGAAGAAAAAAAAGGCAAATAGAGGTTTTCTCCATTATTTTTTTCCATGCCTCATTTGTATTAGTCTAAAAACATAACTTGTTTTTGAGCAATTAACAACTACTTAAGTACAGTACCAACAAATCTAAGCTAATGCCTGACTTTCTGATATCTCAGAAAGCAGAAGAGAAAATGAAGAAGTCATCCTCATTTGTCACAGTATTGTGCTGCTAAACAGTCATTTTTGAACTGTTTCAAAACCAAATTTCTTATAATGCCTGTCTTCTAAGCAATATGCATATTTGCTCAATGATCATAAGGGCATGACTGCAGTGTGATGAAAATCTTCTGTGAATCATAGTAACTGTATTGAACTCTTGAATGCTTCTCTGTCCTATAAGTAAGAGTTTCAATGGTAGTTTACTGTTAGGAAACTGGATTGTTTGGGGTCTGATAAAGGGGTGTAGCAGTCTCAGTCTTAATTAAAGTTGTCCCTAGTACCATTCTTCTCTACTTGTCTTAGTGGTATTTTCAGAAAACAAAATAGTTTAAGATGCATGGCGAGGTAATGGTGCCTGCTTGTACCAAGACCCTTCTTGATCTTTTTTTCCAACAACAGCAATAACCACAACAAAAGTAGTTTAAGCTTTGGATTTTAGCCTTTCATTGTAAAGGAGCACACCATGGAAAAGGGTCAGGCTTGTTTTCATAATCTCATGTTCTTCATAGGCTGAGAAAAATTGCCTATAAGAATTAAGGGTGTCCTGTTTCTTGCCGTTAGTTGAGGCTGAGGTGGTTTGTTTGTTTGTTTCAGCGCTACATTATTCCATGTTGAAAAGCCGCTGCAATGGTTTTTCAGTCATCTCTGTTCAACTTTTTTCAAACTCTCCAAGAGTTTTCAAAATTTAAGCCATCACTGACTATTCTTTTGCATAGACTTCAATATCTGCTGTTCTACAGCTTTCTGTATCAGGTCAGTAATACGTCATTATTTAACATTTGTATCATAAAACTACATGTCCCTGCATAATTTGTACTCATGATTTGTATGAAGCATCTGCAGCTGAGAGGTGCCTGAAACAACGCCACCTGCTCGTGTCAAACCTGCCTCAGGTCAGGCAGAGCTTATTTTTCCCCAGTGTTGTCAAGAAGTGGTGGTGTGGTTGCGCTGCTCTGCAGGGCTGTGATTACAGAACAGCATAGGCTTTCCAAGTGGGCCTTTCAGCAGCAAGTCAATGCATCAGTCTCAGAGACAACTGCATGTCCATCATTTCAATCATTCTTCTTCATATTTTACCATATGCTCTCTTTTTTTTTTTTTTTTTTAGTCTAGTAGTGGTGCTGTTACCTTGTCTTACATGTATAGCTTTCCCCTGCGAGTTACTGTAACAATCTTTGTGTGCATTCCTGTAGTGTGCTTTGTTCCACTGCACTCTTCCTCTCACCAGCTGATTCCTATTTCTTTATTTTCCTTTTTAACCGTATTTGCATATTTTAGTGGTACTTTCCTTCCCCACCACACTCAGAACTGCTCCAGACTTATTTTTAGTATTTCACCTTATCTCTTCCTTGCATTTGCTTGTGGTTTAAGTACTTTCTGCTTATTGTTTCTTTTTATAGCTTCCTGTAAAAAACTTAAACATAAATATTGGTTTGAAAACAAGGCAGAGGATTGTTTTACTAGGTATAACTGTGACCAGCATGTTAGTTTTACATTTCAGGCATACATGCCTAATCTAACCTAACCTGTCATGGTTTTTTTGTTTGTATTTTTTTTTTGCTTTTTCTACAAACAAACCAATTTCTCAAGTACCTTTTTTTTATACAGCCTTATTGTAACAGCTCATAAAGAAACCAAAATCTGGTACAGAGAAGGTTTTCCACATCTGGGGACAGGAGCTATATGTGTTATTGTTCTTGCAGCATATTTCATTGCAATTTCATTGCTTTTAAGCCCTTAGAGAGATGGTGTCTCTGGAATAACAAAGAGAATCAGGGCTGCACACGTGCTGGAAGTGTTATCTGGCTCCAGCATATGGCCATTGAGAGCAACATTGCTGCAGAACTCCTGTGGTTTCTTATTTTAACCTGCAGTTGGGAGACAAGATGTTGGGCACATCCTAGATAAACAGACTCCTCTCAAGCTTTTGAAAGTGCTTTCCAGCTTTTCTGATAATTTTATGTTAACCCCCAACCCCAGATTCTAGTGATTCTAGTGAAAAAGGAGCAAAGTTACTCTCCATTCATGGGATAAATCCATACAGTAACCAAATGCGAGTGTTCTTGTAGTCAGTGATGCACAGCCTGAGCATGGAGGAGCACAATTGCTGCTCTCCTCCTGCAGCACTCTGTGAAGGCATCTACCCATCGAGAGGAGGTAAACCTGAAAATTTTGGTAAAAGACAAGCTCTGTTCTCTAGCACTACTTCCAGAGCTGCTCAGGCAGCATTTTAAATTTATTGCTGCAAAAAGGTGCAATGCAAAACCAGTCATCAGTGGCAGTGCAGATTATGAAGCCAGTGGCAAAAGCTTTGCTTAACACATCCTGGTACTCAGAAATGTTTTCCAAATACGAGGGCCAGCAGTTGAGGTGGATCTCAGTCCTAAAAGGCAAACAGACCTAGTGAGGGCACAGAGTGAGGAGGACAGATTGCTGTATAGGGGCTCCTGCAGCGGTGCCAGCAGCTCAGGCCCAGTTGCACACATTTATCAGCCAGCCCCTAGGCAAGTCCCCAGGAGTTGCCAGCTCTAAGTCTCTGATTTCTGTTTTCCAGTGAAACCCTCTTTCCAGGGGAGCTGCAGAAGAATCTCGATTTTGCAACAGTGATGATATCATCTCAAGTCATGGTGTTTTCACAGCTTCAGTCCAGATGAGATTGTTATCCAAATGATGAGTCAGTCCAGTTTAATCTTACAGCATGCTCTGGCTAGGCTGCAAAATGGACCATGCGCCACAGAAAGGCTGGGGGAGCTTTTTCTCTTATTCCTGAGCTATCTTGACAGGTCAGGTCAGACAAAAATGATTCCAGGAGCAAAAACCCAAAACGATCAGTTCAACCTGCTTGTTTATTTGCTTTTGACCTGGAAAGGTCTGTCCCACCCCAATGCAAAAGGTGACTGAAAAACTAGCTCAACATGAAATACATCCAACAAGTGTGTTTCTGGAATGTATCCTGTTCAAAACACACAACTGATCTGTTAACTTTCGCTGTAGACAGTGCAATAAAGTTTAAAATTAAAAACAAAACCCCAGTCCAAAAAAAAACACCTTAATTTTGTAAAGGTAGTGTTCAGTGAACACAAATTAATCCATTTTATATATAATTTCAGGTAGAATTCAATAACCTTTGATATAAATAAGAAAGAGGAGTTAGCTGTGTCTTTTTGTTGCAAAAGATGCCAGGCTTGATGATGATCTGCATGTGTTGCAGGCACTATTCATCCAACAGAGCTTGCAGACTGGCAAGGAGCTTGATGTGTATGTTTTATTTCCATTTTGATTTATTGAGAGGGTGGTTGAATATGCAACAGATTTTATTTTTTCTAGTGCTTTGAGATGATGACCATTGTTGAAGTTAATCTGCTAGGAAACTTTTGTGCTTTTTATATAAGCATTTTTACTGGTTAATGCTGAACAAGAGCTTCATTGTTCCCTTATCTTTTCTCTGGTTTAATGAAAAATAAATAAATCTCCTGATTCAACCTTTGTGCAGGAAGAATAAAAAGTTATTTTGTAAGGAGAGACTATTGCAAAGATTTTTGAACTTTATATAGAGAGTATTATAACCACGTCAAATAGGCAGATTTTATGTACTGTCACAGATCTGAAGCTCAGTAATGGACAACAGTCATTGAAAAGCATTTTCAGTACATGAACTGGTGCTTCATTAAAAACAAAACACAGCCCTGTTCAAAACAGGCTATAGTGATGATAGTGCTGAACTTTTGTTCTCCACCTGCATGTTTCCATCCTTTTCACGTTTAGGTAGTCTATTGCCATCCCCCACCCACCTTGATTTAGGTCGATCTCATAGCTTTATTACTCAACAGTGAGAGATCGTAGGGCCAAGCATTCTGAAAAAGGAAAAACAAACAAAGAGAAAATGCATAGTTGCTCAGTAAATTCCATTTTATACTCAAATGGTTTTGATTATATATATATATTTTTTTTTTTTCTGAACAATTAATTCTAGGGGCTTGACATAACCAAATAGGCAAAGACTCATTGCCAGACATTGAGGCCAGTATTAGAAGTGAAAAATCCACCTTGAGAATTTGGTGAGCTTTCTAAGAGACACACGTGCAGCTATCTAAACTAGGAAGTTTGTTCCAGAACAGAACTGAATTATGTGTTGAGTAAGATACTGTGAGCAGGAATGTATGCAAATGTTGGTACTGCATGATGTTAAAAGACCTTTGTGGTTCAGTGAGATACGAGTCTGAGTAAAATTCTGATAAATGTTTGCGTAAATGTCTGGTCTATATGATGTTATTTTCTCTCTATTTTATAAATGCTGTTACTGATTTATTTACTTAATTATTTACTTAAGATCTACTTAATTCTGTCCATGATGAAATGACTTGGATAAAAATAAATATTAGGACCATATTTATTAGGAAACAGAAGATAAAATATGTAAATTGTAACTGTGTATTTTAAAGGCCCAGCTAATGCTGAGAATTCACATTATCAATTTACAGAATGCAGTGCACATTTTGAATTGTTTTGAAACAGCAAGCTATATGATAGTGGATAGACCTGTGTCAAGGTACATTGTGCATTTAGTTTTGCACTGAATTCTGTGTTTATATGGATCTTGAAGTGTAACAACATGATCTAACAGTAATTGTGTATTTAAAGATCATTTTAATAATCCAATTAAGTGCTTGAAACTTACAGAGCAGGCAGATTGTTAAAGCTGATGAGATGCAGGGATCTAAATAACAGATGTCTATCCACGTATTGGGAGATCCTCAGATATGTAGGTTTGAGTTTGATTTATTTGCATTTCCCAAGGGGATGCATAATCTAGGACTTCACACCTTTTGGCAATAGTACAATCAGCTGCTTTGTTTACACTAGTTTGTAGACGGAATTTGCTTTTGAAAGGATTAATGTGAGTGAAAGCTTTAAAAAGAAAACTCACAACTCAATGGACAGAAAGGCTGTCTGTCCTAAAGTCTACTCCCTGTGACCTTGCCTAACCTTGTTGAGTATCTGCTGTTGTCCAATAGCCTCATTCTCTTACACACAGGGGCAGAAGCATCCCCTATAGGTGTTATGAGTGAGGTTATATTCTGCACAGAAGTACAATATGAGAAAAGTTCATGCCAGCTGTAAAGGTAAGTTTGTCTTTTAGTAGGTGAATTTGTATTACCTTATAGGATGGACAGACTGTTGTGGAATGTTGCTATAGGAATTGTTTCTACAGTGAGTATGGTAGGAAAAAAAATCAGGTTAATAACAAAACTATATCTCAGTGATGAGGTGGATTGAAGCTACTTCTGGAGACACGATCTTTTCATTTGGTATCGCTTGTCATTTGTTGTAATTAGTGGAGAATGAGGAACACCAGAAAGCAAGTCCAGGCTGCAGATTCCAGATGGAATAGTTGAGGATTCTGTTTGAGGTACAAGAAGAGCTGTTGGCACAACACATGATGCTGAGGAGTACACCAAAATCCAAAAGGGTCAGGATTTGCAATAGCTGCATTCAGGTTTAGTTCACGGTGTTTCTACACACTTAGTTGTATAATTGGAAAACTGTGATGGCAGTGATGCCCTTTTCCTTTCATTTTTTTCTATGTATTTAGATAGCAAGAAGGTATAGCCCTGCCTTACACATGTGCATATCCATGCACAGCTTCAGTTGTAGTGTACAGAACATCATCAGAGAGATGGTGGAGCATTTTCAAAGAAGTGCAGTTGAGAAGGATGCAGATGTTTTTTTCCTCCAGCACTTTTCAGCTTTTAAAAGTTATTTTCACAGTTGTATACATTTAAAGGACAGAAAAATATTATTATGATTCCCCAGTCTAACAACTCATAATGCACAAAGCAAGCCAGAATTGTACATGGCTCAGCTTTTAGAAGTATGCCTAATCTTGGCTTTAAAATTGAATCCAGTCACTAAAATAAGTCATCAGATTCTTCCAGTTCCTTGGTCTAAAATGAGTTTTCCAGAATATGAATTACTAGTCTAGATTTTTCCAAGCTCTTTGCACTGAGCCTCCATTTTAAAGTGAACTGAACATTTCATTCCTTTAATTATTAATTTATGAAATATGCAGTATCAGAAACATCTTACATCTATTCTCTCTTGGCTGTGGTTAAATAGTTAGTCATTAACATTGGTTAAAGCTCATGTTCAGTAGATGTTTGCAGAGATATCATATCTGTGTATTTCTCTGAGTACACTGCCTTTTTTCCAGACTGGATAAAATAATCTTCATGAACCTTTTCATGTTTATTGTTGTATATGATGTCCAGATATTCATATGTCTACACACAAAGGTGTGTGTGGGGACATGGCGGCTCTGATCCACCGTGACCCCTTTCACTTCTCCTGAGTCACTAGTGGTTCTCCTCAGCTCGTGCACAGTCAAAATTCAATGTTTTGCTCCAGAAGGATGTTTCTGGCACGTGTTTCGTTTTCTGCATATTAGTGTGCTGAACTGCTCGTCTATATTGAATATTTTTGAAGGATGCTTCATTTTCAGTTTGAATGAAGATGAAACTGAATGAAAGCATTTTTGAATTGTGGCAGATGAGTCATAGATGTGCCTTCTCCTGGCAGTAACCAGCAGTAACTCATGCCTCAGTTTGCTGAGCTGCATCACCTTGATCCAGGGTGGGTCTGGCGCTGATGAAGGTGTGGCCGCTCCACGCTGTGGAAACCCTGCACACCATGACACTGGAGAGCAGACCACACCTGTAATGTGACTTTCTGGAGGGACTGAGATGGAGGATTGTTTGCAAGCATAAGCTGTGAGTAACACTGGAACAACCTGAGTCACAGAATCCTTCCAGTTCCTCAGGTACAGTCCTCAAGCTGCAGATATTTGACTATTGCAGTCATTCTGCTAAGTGTTCACCACGGTGTTCACAGCACCAGCTTCCTTTTGAGAATTAATTATAGTGGTGTTTGCTTTGTGTAAGGAAACAAGGCTGTTTGCAGGGGCATCTGCTTTGCCTAAAAGCAAATTGGGGGCCCAGTATTGTGTCCCATGCTGGCCTAACTTCAGCAGACACCTTCAATAGGTGGCTTTTTCTTCAGCTTGTTTGTCCAAAACAACTTCTCTTCCCTTCAGTTTGAAAGACTGTTCCTTCCTACACAGTCCTCGTGTCTTTGATCTACTGTGTTCACGAGGTTTTTCCTGTCCTAAGTATTGTCTTTTTAATAAGCAGTTCTCCAGAGTTTGCTGAGAAATGGCATAATCAAGTCATTCTTTCCTTTCCTGCCTGTTTTTCTCACCAGCCTCTTATTAAACAATAGCCAATATATTTCTATAATAAATATCTTAATACAATATTCATAAATTATGAAGAGTAGTTCCAATTCTGTCACAGTGAACTCATGGGAGTGAATTGCTTTTTACAACAAGCACGGATTCCAAGTTTTTTTGGGCTGATGCTGTAGCTCATGTACAAATTATTAACTATTTGGACAGCAAAAGCCTAGCTTCCTTTTAAGGTAAAATCCCTTAGTACAAAAACAGCAAGGTTTTATTTGGTACCAAAAATTAGCAGTATTTTCCTTATGACTTCCCATCTTCCTCCTAATTGTTCCTTCTTCCCCCCACCCCACACACAATAACTCCTTAGAAGCTGTACTTAGGAGTTGCTGCAAGAAGTGATTATACCACAGTGAATATTTGGCTCTGCTTGATGGATGTAACATTGCAGGTGACCAAGAAAGGGGGCTTCAGATGAGGATCTTGCGTATTGAGACTTCAGTGACCTAGTGAGGAAAGTAAGAAAGGAAACTCACAATTCCACTCCCAGTTGGTGAATTCCTGAGCAGTTAGGCTATCAGTAATTCTAGCCAAGATTGCTCCCTTAGTGATGATTTTTTATGTGATGTGTAATTTTCTCTTGAGATACCAACAATGGAAGTACTACACATTAGCTTTTCTTTACCTCATAAGTTTTAATAAATTTTGGAATTACAAAAGATCTTGAGTAAGTTTTCAAAACATAATGTAATGGCTGTAGGTTTAAGGAATTTTGTAAATCAATAAATACAGAGCGATGGAACAAATCTCCTGCTTGAGAATTTGCAGTTCAGGGGAGATGTTGGAAATCCAAGTTATTTGATCTACTCTCAGTTGGGGGGCAGCATGCAAAGTTTTGTCTGGATGAGAAAAGAGGGAAATGAGTCCTGTGTTTAAATCTCCCCTGCAGCTGGTATGAAAATTTGGAAACTCTCATTCTTCTAGTGATTTTTCAGCGATGTATTGGCCCCATTAAAGTCAGTGGGAGTTTTGCCACAGCTTTTAATGAGGTCAGAAAGAGAATAGTGCATTTCAACTGATTTTTTTTTTTTTTTGAAGTTGGAAGTGTTTCATACTCATTTCTTTTACAGTGATATATTTGAGAAACAAATCCGCCTGTAATTAGATGGCATTTTCTGCAGCGTGATAGGAAGAAACCTACCTGCAAGGTGGCAAGGAATAACTATCTCACACTGTCTCATGAGAACAGCCGTCATTGTTAGTGTTTTTTTTTAAACTTGTTGACACATAGAATTTGGACTTTTTGGCACGTGAGGGGTAGGCAGTTCAGTTACAGATTTCATATCTACAAGCTCTGTCTTTCATAGAAAAAGAGTGGAATAAACAAGACGTAATTCAAAGGAAAGACAAGGAAACATGGACTTGACTGTGATACCTAGTGAGTTTGAACTATTTTTCAAAATATTTGTTATATTTCACATCTTACATCATGCCAACAGGATCGAGACATGATGTATTGTCAGCATTCCGTCTGTTACTAGTGGAACATGTCTGTCTATGAGCAGAATATGGCACATTTTCAACAATCTGTCACAATAATGCACTCATTAATATGCTTGTGCAGGCTTATAACAGTTAAATATTTATGATATGGAAATGTTTGCTCTCTTTAATTTGCAAGCAAAGACTAGTCAAAGATTCGCTTTCTGTTCTTCAGGTAAAAAGTTCTGTTCCTCCTAAGGAGTGTTATTCTAGTAGGAAATAATTTGATGAAAATATGAAGCCGGATGGAGGGGGAGGGAATCCTTTGCTTATTTTCTGCTGTTTGACTGAAGTTGTGCAACCACTTAAGTTTTAAAGCACCTGCTCCTGTTCTGTTATCTGACTGAATATTTTGATGACTCAATCTGTTGCATTTAAAAAACAAAGCAAAACAATGACACACTGAAGTATCTAAGTTCCCTTTCTTCTTGACCCAGGTGTTTCCCGTGGTGAGTATGCATTGCTTACCACAAACTGGTGACAGCGGAGCTCCTCATGGCATGCAGAGAGAACTTACTCATAACTTTTGTGACATCTTGTCTTTCCTTAAGAACTAATGCTCATCCCTATTCTCTTTTGAGATGAATGTACCTCCTCTTATGCTTGCAGGTCACTTATAAATGTACGTAGGGCCCTTTAGCAATGTGAGTTGGTGTTCCTGGTGCTATCTCTTGAGAAACACTGCTCAGTGTCTGGTTGCCTGCTTGAAGATGCAGAAGATGGCAGGAGCTTGACCTTTCCTCCTGGGCAACTCCTCCTGCAGGAACACAGGTCCTGCAAGGGGACTAAGTAGAAGGAGAAGTGGCATTGGGACTGGTTCACATGACAACTGTTCTTTCTCTTGCTTTCTTCCTCCTTCCCTTTCTTCCTCCTTCTCACTCTGTAGCTACTATCTCTCAGTGGATTATTCTGTCCTCTTTTTTTTTTTTTTTTTTTTTTTTATTTTCAGTCCCTGGGACAATAAAGCATGGTGCAATGTACCACTCACCCGGAAAATGAATAATCCCTAATGCTCATCCCACATTCCTTCCTGAAGTGTTGTCCCTTCTGGCTCTGTGGTTTGAGGGCTGCCTCGCCCTGCTGGACAGGGTGAGCCTTCATTTGACCCTGTGCTTATCCAGCAACACCTAAGGATGGGAGCTGCATGCAGTGCCAGCTCACATTGACCTGACTGGGGAGACAGTCAGAAGTGATTGCGCCTTAGTGTGTGAGCCTCTCTCTGTTTGTTTTAAATACCAAGTTTGCAAAATCAATATAAATAGGAGCTACTTCCACTCTTGTAGTTCAAAGCATTCTCATAGTGTTTGTAAGTGCTAACGAACAATGATCAGAGGAAGCAGAATCCAGGCTTCCAGGACTTGCACATTTTGGGTTATGAGATGCTCAAGCTTGTGTTTTGTAAACAAGGTCTAGAAACTCCTCTGCATACTTGTATTTTGGACTATAGCAACCTTTAGAAGAAAAGATCTAATTGTGCCTGGATTTATTTTACAAACTGGGGCCGTTTCAGCAATCTGTGTGGCCTTCCATTCAGTTGTTTGTTTAAGCCAGGCCAAAAGCCACTTATCTAAAGATGATTTATTCTCACTCTTGAGCTGACAGAGCCAAGCTGGGAAGGGTGAAAACTGAGTTGTAGGGTTTAGTATGAGCCCCCACCAGACAAAACCATAAGGGAAGCTTTGAGCACTGTCCATTACATTGTTCTGGAAGGTACTTGCAAGTCTTGTGCCTTGCTTGTAGGACACCTTTTTTAAAATAAACAGCAGTGGTATGTATGTGATTGACTCAGATTTGAACTTTGCAGCTGTTCCTTCCTATCTGTATGGTATGCCAGAGCAAAACTCTCCCTCTAGCTCAACATCTCTGAGATCAAAATTTTTACTCAAATATTATAATTTGGATCAGCTTCTGACTTCTTGGTTTTGGCAGTGTGAGCAAAATGGAGGCAAGTGTGTTTCTTTATCTAGTTCAGAAAATTAGATGTTATTTATTTCCTTAACATATAGCAATGTTCTGTAGTAAAAGGCAACAGATAAATATTCTTAGTGACATATGTGGAAGTATAACTTGAGGCATAATATCTGGCTGTCAGAGTTGTTCGTTAGACTCAAGGAACCAAAATACACGTTTTCTTTTTCTTTCTTTTTTTTTTTTTTTTTTTTTTTCTCCCCTTCATTCAGGAACTCAGTTTTATCTTCATTGGATGCTGTCAGGATCTAACATCTTTTAACTGTTAAACTTCACTAAATGCCAAGATTGACCATGAGCATGGTTGAGGGAACACAGGGTAAATGAGACTGATGGTGAAGGGGTGAAGTTTCCAGATATGTTAACATCAGCATTGAAAACCATCTGTAGGTCCTTTTGCCCCTTGTTCCTGCTGCAGCATCAGTTTGCTGCTGCCTTAGTGGTTTTGGAAGGGTACAGTATGAACTGGTTGGCTGAAATGAACCACATTTTAAAACACCTTTCCCCTCAAAAAAACAAGCAAACAAACAAACAAACAAAACAAAACAAAACACACAAAAAAACCAATGCATGTTTAACTCAGAGAGCTTCTGTGGTGCATCCAAGAGCTCTAGTGGCTAACTGAGGAGCTGGTGGTGGGGTGGGGTGACTGTTGGGACCCAACCCAACCCAGCTACACACTGCACTAAATAACTCACCCCCACAGATGAAGAACATGGCCGTAAAAACAGGGGCACGCCCAAAAGAGTAAGGGGTGATCCTAAAACAAGGAGTCTGCTTCCTCAACGAGTATTGATTTGAGTGAGTTTATACCAGTGGGGTTAAACAACCATTGTATATTTTGAATATGGGCTGTCAAAACAAATATTTTGACAGTCGCTCAGAAGTGGATGTTGAGTGGCGTGCTGTGAAGAACATGCAGTTCTATCATGGAAAAAACTCGTCAAGGTCTGGGAAATTGAGAGGAGGAATAAACAGCCAGTTTTCAGCCTGAAAGTAGACTAGCTTGAACTTCTGTGAAGCAAAAATGGGAGAAAAAGGGGTGAGCAGCATGCTGGAGGGCAGCTTCACAAAGCACAGCTATTTAATGCAGTGTGTAGCTGGAGAGAGTTTGGTGTACGGTGCATGCATTTTGTTGGAGTCATTGAAGATATGGGTTAATTCATTTGGAAAGTCAAGGTGGTGCATGTAGGAAGGAAAAGGTTGACTCCACAAGCATGACTGAACTGTGAATTATTTCCAGTGCTTCATCTGCAACCTTTCTCTGCCAAGTCTCACGAGTTAGAAATGCCCCCTGCCCCTCCTCTGACCTGTGCACTGTATTCCTTGCATGTTTTTGTCCTCTTCCTTATAAAAGGAGGTGTACAGGACTGGCAGTCACGCTCAAGATTATCGCTAGTGCAAGAACTAATTTATGCAGGTGCTCTCCTGTGAATAATCATGGGTGTCTCTGGAGATGCTTTTCATACCAGAATAAAGTGGTAGTTACTTAGGAAAAGCTGAGTTCTGAATGTTTCATTTGAAAGCTAAGTATGTGCTGTTGAACTGTCATTATTGGTGACACTTACTAACTTTCACATGCTTTGAAGTTTTGCTACACAGCAGAACTGGGAAGTTTGAGTTCCAGTGAAGTCCAGAGATTTGGCACTGTTTCCATACCATTTTTACCAGGCAGTTCTACTCATGCAGTGACTTTTCTGGAGGTACTTTGTTTTAAAATGCTACCACAATGTATTTTTGAGCTTGCATTTCAAATGGAAAAGAATGTAATGGTGTGAACTCTTCCTCCTGGTTCTAACCATGCATCCAACGTTTGCTATCAGAAACATGTCTTTATGACTTCCTGTGTTCATATTAAGTTTCTATGTACATACTTAAATACACATGAACTTTGTTCTCCTCTACATTCAATAAACTGTATTTTATTATTTTATGTGGGTACAGGGTGAGTTGTAAGAGCTGTGATAGGTGTTCTGCTGCTGTCCTTTGCACCTTGATTAAAGCAGATTTAATTAGAAAGATGAGGATTTAACACAGGAGCAATGCTTGCACAAAAATACAGATTCTAGGGCTTTTTGGAACTTTTCTTAAAAATAAAGATGTTTTTTATTAAATTCTCTTTAATTGTGCTGCTGACATCAGAAGAATGTATGCTTTTCTTACATTCCAGTTGTTATTTAAAGTGGAAATACTGAGAGAATTAACTTTTTTTTGGCAGGCTGACACTTCAGTTCTCTGTTATTACAAAGGGTGTATTCGAGTCATCTGTGTGTCAGGTTGCTTGAAAACTTCATGATTTTCCCAGATTTTCCAGGGAAAAAACGTAAAGTGAGCAGAGCTATTATCACAGCACAGCTAAAGCACAACTAAGTATGTTTTGCCTTTTCTTAACATGTAATTTAGTAAGTTTTCATAATTAACCTAATAAAGCCTATGAAATTATTTGTCTGATTGCCAGATGTGCACTCTTTTTGGTGCTTTCTGATGTCTTTCTCTAGTTGGCTAGCAGCAATAGAGAGGCTGAAAGCTGTAGATTGTGCCCGGTATTCTAAGCACTATGTAGAATACCAGGAAGAAGCAGGAGCATCCATCAGAAAAACAGGCAGTGTGGTAACAGTGAACTAAGGGTGGCAAAATCCAGTTGTTGGTGTGGCAGCTTAGCTCCATACATCCTCAAGGCCCAGAGGAATCTAGAAACAGATCTAGAAAAAGAGTAATGTGGATAAGATCTTATGTATAAATCACTACTCCTAGTGTAGAACAGAGTAAAAATGGCTGGATTAAATTCTGAATCTGTTGAAATTGTGTATTTTTTTTTAGTTTTGCATTCAGCGGGACTAAGATTCAACCACTGAACTCAAAAACCCCTAAGAAATTGAACACCAACTCCCTTGCTCTTTGACAAAGCTAAAAAAAAAAAAAAAAAAAAAAAAAGCGTAAAGGAAGAGAATGTCTGTTTTTCTGCTATTTGCTGAGCCCTTTCTATTTGGCAGAGGTGTAGTAATGAGGCACTTTTTTGCCTTTGGTTGAATGCTGGTATGCTTTTTTGTGTGTGTGTGAGTAAAACTTGAAAGTGCCGTGCTCCCATCGTTGACGGGATAACATGAGTGCATTTCCTGTTCTCCCCATTTTTCCAAGCGACACATTTTGAGTTCAAGCACAGAGGCATGTGTGTTGATCCATCTGTTATTTTAAGGAAGATATTTGGATCCGAGTTAGAAGTGTAATGATCTCCGATTGCCTCTTGTACCAAGATAAGTATAGCTCTGGGAATGTCATCAGCTACTGTTCAAAGGCAGAAGAAAGGGAAGGCCCTTGGGGAATATCTTGCTGTAGTCCCAGCCCACAGAGGGCTGCAGGAAGGGTGGATGGAGGGCACGAAGGAGCCTGTAGCAGACCGGCAAACCAGGTCACCAGGACATTTTTCCACAGATTTACATTAGCAGTAGTGCAAGTCACCCTGAGGCTGCCAGTCTCAGCATCCATTCGCAATGAGACGCGACAGGCCTGCTGGCAGCTCACTGCTGCAAAATCCTGGCTTTAAAGCAGGAGGACCTCACGGTGCACCAGTTCTGCAACACCCTCCCTCAGGTCCGGGCTCTGTCCCTATGTTACCACCTCATCCCAGCAGGCAGGGGCTGTCCCCGAGGGGCTCCCCGCAGTGCGCCCCGTGCCTCCTGCCCAGACCCCCAGCAGGGCAGGGCAGCCGTTCAGCCCAGCTACGCGGCTGCAAAACCGCTTAAACACGTACGAGAGCTCTGCTGGGTCGCTGCCAGCAACCTTGGTAATTTCAAGCAGAGGAAGATGATGTGGGCGTGCTGAGGGGAGTGGGTGGGACAGTTCGACTGCGGAGACCTCGCTTGCAGACACAGAGCCACGGTGGGACGGGACCGAGCAGATAGTAGTGTACGTACAGCCGGGCTGCGGGATATTTATCACCCCCCTGGGATGAAACGGGGAGGTTTCCAGCAGGCTGTGTGTGACGGGCCCTTGTGAGAGCTTCAGTGAGTCGGTTTGGACCCGCACAAGATTCCAGCTTGTTGCTGGGATGTGTGGGGGTGGAGACGAAGGTTTTTTCTCTCTGATGATGTGGTCTCTCTCTCTTGTAGGTGTGTGATGTCAAACAGTGGGCAGTCCCTGCAGCCTGCCCTGCCAGCCCGGAGCGTCATGTGCCAGTATGAACAGTAAGAGAGAAAAGTGTACTTCAGCGTCTGAGAAAGAAAAAAGGAGGAACTAAACGGCGAGAACAAATGACCACACTGCTAGCAAAACTTTGAGCAGTTCACTTTTTCTCCTGAGAAATTTCATCTTGGCTGGTGTGAGAGAACTGAAAGAGCAAGCAGAGCCGCAACAGTGATTTCCTTAGGGTACCTTTTCTCTGCTTTAATTTAATTTTTTCCCCTTCGTGCCTGGATTTAAGACTGCCAACTGCACTGATCACAAGCACTGGACACCAATATGTGTCATGTCATTGTAACGTGTCGGTCGATGCTATGGACTCTTCTGAGTATTGTCGTGGCTTTTGCAGAGCTCATTGCTTTCATGAGTGCGGACTGGCTGATCGGCAAAGCCAAGCCACTAAGCTCTGAGGACATGGACAACAGAACAGGAGGATCACAGGAGCCCTACCATCCAACACTGGGCATCTATGGGCGCTGCACACGAATCTCCCACATGCAGCTTTCTAGACGAGACACACTTTGTGGTCCTTACGCCGAAAACTTCAATGAGATTGCCAGTGGGTTCTGGCAGGCGACCGCTATTTTCCTAGCTATGGGAATCCTGATCCTCTGCGCAGTGGCATTTGTGTCTGTTTTTACTATGTGTGTGCAGAGTATTATGAAGAAAAGTATTTTTAATGTCTGTGGACTGCTACAAGGGATTGCAGGTACGTGTGTTTTGAGAGCAACTAACAATTTTAATTTTTGTGCCACTCAGCTGGAGAAACATACCAATTCTGTAGTCCCTACAAGGAGATCTCATTAGACAGACCCAAAGCGATTCTATATGCTGGTGTTTATTCAAACACAGCTGAAATTTATAGCTACACAGCATGTAATACATTGACATTGGCAGCAGGATTGCAGCCTGTTGTGTGCCAAAATGAACTGACCAGTGTTTCTTTTGTTTGCTGTTCTGTGTTTTCCCTCTGCATGAATTTCTTTCGGTAACAAAAACTTCTCTCCTTTGTTACCAGCAGAGAGCAAAGTTAATTCTCATGTTAAGGCAGTCCATCTCCCTCTTGCTTCTTTAGTAACTTTTCCATAGACCCAAGGCTTTTCCAGGCTCTTCACGTCTGTGGTGAGAGCAAATACCACCACCCCGGAGGTGGCAGCCTGCAGTCACACACCCTGTTCTCCGGGATTTCATGCTAAGCTGCTTCCCTCAAGGACATGATCTTTGACAAGTCATACCTGACAATAAACCCTTCCTTTGGCCAGCCTATTTGCTCAGCAGCAATTATGGAGCCCAGCGAGCTTTTCTTTTCCCTGTCCGCATTGTACTTTGCCTGAAAAGGTGTACTGGTTCTAGATATATCGTGTTTCTGTTGGACTGACAGGGATTAAGCGACCATAGCATGAACTGAAGCTGGAAAGGCCCAGCCAGACCAGCACTTGGCTTTCCACACTCTCTGTGAGCAGTGGGAGGCCTGTCCTGTGTGTGGGTGCCCACATGGCACAGCAAGTGTGTGGGGTGGTCAGAGGGAGAAGAGGGGTCCCCTGCTGATACTGACTGCCCCCAGAGACCCGTGGGGAAGGTGGGAGTGAGCAAAGCCACCTCCGCCTCCCCTCTTGTTGGTGCTCTTAACCACTTTCTGAATTGAAATGACTTGTTTTCGGTAGACAAGAACCAGGAGTTTGGTCTTGTTTGTTGGAATAAGGAGTCCAGGTTTGCACCTGTACCGGTGCAGAACATGGCCTCCATGTTGGTGTGCCTGGGCAGGTGGGGCAGGGCTGGGCGTTCGGGCCTGTGCGAGGTGGCTGCTCCCTCTGGGCTGCCCGAGGGCTGAAGCCATCTTTATGCACCATGGCCAATGCTGGATCCTAAAGCACTGTGGCATTGGCTCTTGCCGTCCTCAGCTTCATGCAGCTGCGGTGTGAAAGCGTACAGGTTGTTTGGTGTTACCCGTAACCTAACGTTTGTGCTGTGGGGCTAGAGTTAGATCCCTTTCTTGGCTCATGCTGCTCAGGTGATGGCAGAGAATTAGCAGGTGGATGTCCTTTAAGTAAAAATTACATGTCTTGATGCAATTGTTCCTGGGTTACAGAATTTGTCAGATGGGTGTTTGTCACCCTTGAGACAAACAAATGTCTTTGTAGTGTGAATTATAGCCAGTAGAAGGTTTTAGCTCCTTGCTTTCTTACCCTGTACTTCAGAAATAATCCATGAAACCTGTTCTTCAAGAGATTACATTACTTCTTTTCTGTTGGAGGTGTATTTGTGTGAGAGAGATCAGTTAGTGGCATTGAGTAAATCTTGGCTCATCGTACTTGGGTCTGTTGAAAAGATAACCAGACTTATGGTTCTGATGCCATCTCAAGGAGACTGTGGTCTGACATGAAAGCTAACAGCAAGTAGATTCTTATCGTAGCGAGCTGTTCTGGAGACCATCTATTTGTGAGAAAACGTTTTAGATTTTATTATCAGACCAGCTGTGCCTGTAAAGGGAACCATTGAACAATATGGTAGACAAAACATTTCTTATATTTTAGAGGATAGAGAAGTCCTGTTTGAGCTGCACTGAGAATAGAAGCACTTCCCTTCTTATAATTCAGATAAATGACACAGCATGAAACTGGGTAATTGAAAGGTCGCATTACTGAAACTGTTGCTATGAGAAATACGCCTGCCAATATTTGCAGCCAGGCGTCTTGTGGCTAGCAACTCGTTTTCTCAAGATTAATTTTATTGGGTCCACTGCTACTTTTGTGCCAGTAGCATTACAGCATCTGCTTACTTAGTTGAAAGTATTTTTCTTATGACTTATCACAGCTGTTAATTTCAACTTTCTCAGTCCCTGAGTTTTGGAAAACACTTAAGCATGTTGTAAGAAGGATAGCTGTCGGCATGGTTAATCCATATGAGGATTATGATATCTAGACTAATGCCCTGGCCAGAGAACAACTTGATACAGCCCTGCCTGATTGTTTTAGACTTAAGATCATTCTTTCAAATGTGAGTAATGTATTTATTTTTTTAAATAAGAGTAGGAAAAGAATTCACACAATCGTTTTGTTTATCAGTGTGTATCAACCCAATATCTCTAAGTATGTCAAACATCTCATTTTCAAAGACAAGATGCACCCACAGTAGAGTCATCTACAGGAACTCAGGATCTTGCAGACTTAATCGCATTTAAAATCTCTATATCTTTGCTGTGGATATTTAATATAATTAAAAACATACACCAAGTTAATTTATTCCTGGAATTCATCATGAAAACACAAAAACAGACACCGGATATATCTTTTCTGTCTAGCAACATTGGTTGTGACCTGGATGATGCCTACAATGAAATTATAGAACAGAAAGCCACATCTTTTCTGCTACGGCCCTTGGACAAATGCGCAAACTCTCATTTAGGTCAGTGGGAAGGAGCCATGTACATATCTGGCCCACAGAGGGTTTTTGTTGTTGTTACAGAAAATTATAAATGCAAGGTTATAAAGGAAGAAAACATGGCTGCTGTTTGAAATCCTGTAATTCCTTTGTAATAGAGCACAACCTTGTATCAATTGTTTTCAGGCTGCACATCTTTCTACACACCTTTCACTCTGGACGTGTAGAAATAGTAATCAGCGATCCTGGTTTTGGAAATGTTTGCAGGTTGTTTCATCTGGAAAAGAATCTTTTCCCTGCAATAGAGTGCAGAGAAGGGAGCCAGGTAATTAAATAGATAATTACTACCCAGCAGCAAGGAGTCCATGGAGACTTTCATTCAAATGTCTTTTGGGGGAAAGTATTCTATTTTTACAATCAATGAATTAGGGGCTAGAAGAGGCAGCGTGTTAATATGCAGTAGTTGATAAGAACCAATTCAAAGCAGATTGTCAGAGTAAACACCTAGTTTTATGAAGTAACTAATTGGAGATCCTCTACTGATACACTGTGGTACAAATGTACAATGATTATGTATGTTTACAAGCTTTGTTTGGGCTTTGTTACTTCCCTGTGCTAAGTAATATAACTGAAAGATAAGCAGGGTGGGAGTAGCATAGGATGCAGCCCAAGCCAGCCAAACACAACGTTGTTTATGCTGCTGATATAAAAAACCTTTCCTCGCCTTCTGGCACCTCCGTTGGAAGAGCCCGTGAGGCCATGCGGTGCCTGGAGCCGGCTTCACCCATGGGGCTGTCCCCACGGCTCACCCTGCACGTCACCAGCCCCCCAGTCTTGAGGCAGAGAGCTGGCAGGGATGAGTTCCCTTTGTCCCTTCCTCACACTTCCTCTTCTGGGGCCCAAATGCTGCAAGTTTGGGATTCCCTCTATCGCCCGCCGGTGGTTCCTCCTGCAGCATGGCTGGGGAGGTGACAAAGCTTCTTCCTGCATGAGACTGTGTCAGCATCCCACTTCAGTGTTCTTCTCTCCTCACCCTGTGTGGAGGTTGCCTTCATACTTCACGCCTTGTATTGCTGTCCAGCTTTTCCTCTGGTTCTCCCGCCTTGTTGTATGAGGCTGGCTTCCCCTGGCACCTGTCCTGCTCAGGCCCAAACACTGAAGCCTCTTCCCAGTGAGTGCGCTTTCTGTTCTCAGCTCTCCTCTGTTCATTCTTCTCTCCTTTCTATGCTCTATTATTTTTAACTCATATTTAAGCTCATCCCTTCTCCTGTTACTGGTTGTGTTCCCTTGTGGGTCCCTCTTAGATGCTAATGCAGAATCTGGGCAGTAGTTCAGCTGCAGGAGCTGTACTCTCAAATGCAAGGAGGTTTCTGGACAGTTTTCTAACACCAAGATGCAAAACCTGCTTTGAAGCCAGCTGCATCTTTACATCTCATGCACTAAGAAAGAGTTCAGCATGCTGCACGTATTGGTCATCGTTTCCATGTGGGCGGGTGCCTGATGGGGAAGATGACCCAAGCAGAGCCTGATGGGAACCATCTGAAGGCAAAGAGGATCGGGAGCTGCTGGTGGGGGGGATCCAGCTGGGGGGTGGCCGGGGGGCTCCGGGGAATTTGTGGTGTGTGTGTGGGACTGATTGCCCCTGGCTGCAGGAGCTGAGGAGGCCACTGGGAGTTGTGGGGAGGAAGCGGGAGGGCAGCCAGGACATCCCTCAGAGGTGGAGCAGGAGGAGAGCAAGCTGCAGTGGGGGCAAGTGTGATGTGAAGACTTGTGGTAGTGGCAGAGAAGTTTAGGATATTCAACTGCATGTTGTCAAGAAGCGATGCTGTGTCAGAGAAGGGGCCAAGCTGGCGAGCAAGGAAAGCACTGTGTGCACTCACGTGGCTGCCTGCGGGTGACAAGAGGCTGTGGCTTGCTGGGCAGTAGCAAAGCAGAGCAAGAGCAGTTTTGTCCTCAATGGCAAGGGAACTTCTTGTTTGTCTTTCTGAAGTGCAGAGCATGCATTTTTCAAAAGCATATTTCCTCTTGGATTCGGCTTAGGATTTTTCTATTCTGATGCCAGAGCTCTGAATGCTTGGGGTGGGAAGAAAGAAAAAGGGGCGGGGGAGGGAGGTTGGGGAAGAAGGGTATTTCTAATGGAAATCCTGACGGTCTGAACCACTCTTGCTGTCTGCGGTATAGTGCTTCCTGTAACCTACATGGCCAAATGCCAGCGTGACATCTAATACACGCTTGGCTGCTGAAAGTTCAAGCTAAAGGGACTGCTATGTTGGAGCAAGAGGGAGTATGCCAGGGAAGGAAAATGAGTTCAAGTGCTAAATTGCTGTTGGGCCTGAGGGACGGTATTAGTAACTTTAAAGAAATAAAGTGAAGATGTCAGTGTTTGGTTAGATTTGGAGGTCAGCTCATCTCCCGTGCTACCAAAGTGGGCTCACAGGGATGAGCAGACACTCAGCAGACTAAATGCTCAGGTCTTCACAGATAAAGTGAGGCAGCTGGAGTTTTTAGCAAAGATACATCCCTTCCATCAAATGGTGCTCAGTGTGAGGCCCTCATGTGACTCCCTGAGAAATGCTTCACTGGGGCACGTGTGTGCACAAAGGTCTGTTACCTGTAGTGGTGCTGGCAGGATGCTGGGAACGCCTTTGCATCTCCCTTGCATCCTGCTGCCCTGGGAGAGAGCTGGCTGCCCCCCGAGGGGCAGGGAGGGAAACAGAGGAGGGATCCCCTTGTGGTGGGTATTTCCTTCCAGGCATCAGAGCCAAGGCTGCTGCTGCTGTTGTATGTAGGCAGCAAACCCTGCAGGAGAATATCCAAATGCAACAGAGGCGGTGCTTTCATTTGAACACAGGAAAAATAAAGATGAAAGCAGCTCGGCCTTGGCGGGCAGAGGGGTGAGGGCGGTCTGCTTGCACTGCGGGGTCAGTACCGAGGAAATGGAACGGAATGAAAAAATGTCTCGGAGCCCTTTCACCTCTTTGTTTAAACCAAGGCAAATTGTTGCTTCGGCCTCCTTTACAGAGCCGTGGTCACGAGGTGTTTTTCTTTCCCTTTCTGCTGATTCAGCACAACTGATTCATGTTTTTGAGGGCACTGGCAGCAGCCAGTTGGACAGTGGTGGAAGAGGTTACAGCAAGAGCTGTGAAACGTGCTGGGTCTTTTCCTTCGCTTTTCGTGGACGGAACATTTGACATTGCCTGGTATTTCCTTTCCTAGCTAAGGAACCTCCCGAATTTAACCATCCACAGTTTAGTTATCATGTGGTAGCTTCAAACCTGTTATTGGCTGTCTCAGATTGAAGACTCGTGATGCCCTGGTGGCTGCGCCTCTGTGCTTGCCCCACACGAGGATGGAGCTGAACAGGGGGTTCTGGGCGAGTTGCTGGGAGCAGGGTTTTTTTGGGTGACGGGTGGGGTCATCACAAACACAATGAGATGCAATTTGTCCCCCTCTTCTCCTGAAAGCAGGAGTGTACAAGCTGCACTTTGTTAGAGAGAATACCAAGCAGTAATGTTATACCATTATTGGAAAAAGAATATTAAAACAAAGCCACCCCAAACCCCATACAGGAATCCCCCATATGCTGTCATTCTGCCAAAGCAACCCACATCAAGGCTTTATAAACTGACTTCTTTTTGGCTTTTCCTGTGGGTAGCAAAATATACATAATAGTCATAAGAGCCTCAGCATCTCACCCGTAGCCTTCCCCTCTACCTCCTGTCTTGCACATCGTCTACCGCGTGCTCAGGTTCCTGTTTGCACACCTCACAGAGCTTCTCCCCTTGCTTTTTGCATGAAAAAGAGCAAGCTGCCAGCCACTTGCTCTCGGGGCTGCTGGCCCCCATCCAGGGAGACCGAGGGTGGCAGGTTGGGGACAGGGCATGGGCCCCACTGGCTGCAGCTTGCAGGCACTACCTGCTCCCCTGAGCCCACCCCACTGACTTTGATCAGATTAAGAGCTGATTGCCAAAACGTTTGTGATCATGAAGGTGTCTGTTGTGTGGTGGCTGTCACTGAAGTTGCTTGCATCTGCACAAGCCTCTTTGGGTTAAGGTAGTGTACTGCCCCGATTTTATAAAGGCAGGTTTATTTGTCCTAGATGGTGGCAAGCCCTTGCACCAAAGCGATAATTTGCTGTGGTTGTACAGAGGAGGAGAACAAGCAGAGTTGCTGCCCACACTGCCTGTGTGGTGTTGAACAAGGCTAATTGTTCCCTGCCTTCACCCTTCTCCTCCTCTGCTGAAATAATGTTGTTGCTGGGTTGTGCCTGCGCTGTGGGGGCCTGTTGCACTGCCACCTCATTGATCACAGCTGCTTAATTTCCTGTTTCTTCAGCAGCATTTAAAACTTTTTTTTTTTTTTTTTTTCATTTTGCTAGGAAATGAGAAGATAGTTTCAAGATTTGCAATGGAAATTGGCTTTGTTAGTATACACTGTTGTTTAATGTGGCACAACAGCAGCTGCACGGGAGACTGTCAAAACTAAATAGCATGCCTCCACTTATCTAAACAGGCATCTGTCTGCGTAACCCCTTTCTTGAGGGCTGATCCCAGGGATGGAATGAGAAAGCGTTTGCGCAGCTCTCACCCCCAGCATGCGGCGTGACACACACATGCCCATCACGACTGACCAGTTTGTTGGTGTCCAGTGATGTTAGCCCAGCAACAGTACAGCAGAGTGTAAAAACCAGCAGAAACAATTGCTTGCTGCAGTTCTAGGCTCTTAGGAAGGGGAAAAAAGAAAAAAAAAAAATAACAAAAAAACCAACAGATTTTCATATCAGAAGATCATTACTGAACTGTCTTCAGAAACTTTTCCTCACAGCAACGCACTCTGTCATGTTCATACTGGTATTTCTCAGTATGAGAAGTGGTTTTACTCAGGTGGTTTAGGAGGAGGAAGCTGCTTTTATTTAATTGTAACATAGAAGGGCTAGTGTTTAACTGGTTGTCCAGGTTGTAACCAGGAACAGACTAATAATCCTAACAAAATCTAAATCCAATTTAAATTTTCTATTTCTTAAGGCTTCTTTTTGAAGGCAGGTGACTTGGAATTGATAACATAACATTGTGGGGGCAAATTCCCTCCAGTGAAACATGGGAAGATGTTCTCTGCTGACAGACTTATAACAAGATGTTTTAGATGAGTTATCTGGATAAAAAGATTTTTTAAATAAGGCTTCTGCTGTTTTTCATAAGCACCTGACTGCATTGCGTAGCCTAGATTCAGACCTCTGTTTTAAGGAATCCTAAGAGTAAAGGCATAGTAGAGCTGGCAACAACTAACAAGAAGTAAAATGTAAGTAATGCTGCACCCACTGCAACGCAGCTGTGCTAAGAGAGAGGGGGTGAAGTCTTCAACAGAGCATGCTTGAGCTCTGCAAGTCTGCCTAGAAGTGCAGTGGAAAATAGCCTCGTGTCATGTTTTCAGAATGAATTTGTTCCTCCCAGCAGAAGAAACAAGCAGCGGTAACTCACAGGTAGATTGGCTGTGAATTAAAATTAATTTATTGTATGTTAAGTGGCAGGAGCTGAAAGTATTCCTTGCAGAAAACTTTATTTCAGAAAGGAAAAAAAATTGTTCTCTGCTCTTGATTCTGCCTTGAAGATTGGCTTCTGTTCAGATACACTGGGACAAAAGCAAAAAATGATTTATTATGAAATCATTATCATTATAATTTACTGTCCTCCTGCCAGATCCGTCTTAAGGCAAACTGTCGACAGGAGATAATTGTTGCTTCATTAGATTATGCTGACATGGTTATACAACACAGAAATGAGCTTTGTACTTCTATGACTAATGAAAATTTAAGTGCTTTAATCTTGACTTACAGCATTAAACGGCTTATAAAGCTGCAACATGTGGATTAAATACAGAAGGAATATTTAAACGTATCAAGCATAGGAGTGACAGTCAAATTCAAGACTTGTAAGAGTTAATTGATCCAGAGAGCAAATTCTTTTACGTGAATCAGGAGATTGTGCTAGGAAGTGGTCTTGTGTCCCTGTGCACTGTGATTATGAATGGAGGCCAAGGACGAGCCACTTGGCTCCTGTTCCAGCCCCTGGTTAGCTCCAGGACAAACGCTGCCACCTTTCATTTACTTGCTCCTGGCTCCATGCCCTCCTGCACCATCCTCCTGTGGGCGCTTCAGAAAACAAAACCAAGTACCCCTACACTGCCCTGTGCTGTCCAAAAATGACTGGAAACCAGTTAATCTTCATTTTCCCTCTCTCTTGTTTCAAGGGAGGCTATGGCCGTGATGAAACAGTTGCCAGTGTGCTGCTCAGGGTCATCTCGCTTGTTCCTTGCTCCCTGTCTCTGCATGCATTGTGTGAAAAGGATATTGTCAGCTATTGGAGGCAGAAACTATGAGCAGAGCTGCCAAGCTCTGCAGGAATGTGAATAAGTAACAAAAATAGGAGAGATGCAGGCAGGTGAGCCCCAGGGACTGAGCAGCAGGCTACGGAAAGGCAGAGACTCAGACAATTAAGCGGAGCTGTAAGGGACCTGGCCAGGCTGAGCCCTGTGGACACTAGCATGAGAAATCAGTGCTGAAAATTTACCGGTCTGGCCAGATGCTATCCTGTAATTGTTTTTTGCTCAACTGCAGCTGCTTGCATGTGTGTGAGATGTAGATCAAGGCTATGGCATTAGCCACAGAAACACCCCTGTGGGTTTTGCATGCTGCTTAAAATGGTTGTGCAGCAACCCTTGGGATAGAGGTGAGAGCACGCAGAGACTGAACTATTCACATTGCATTTAACCATTTCTCATGTGTAAAGCAGAGCTTAGCTTTCCAAGGAACATCCTGCCCTTGCTACCACTGATACATCTGACCTTGTTCTCTCCACGTGGGCATTTTCCCTTTCCTCCATTCTGTGTCTGTGATTCCAGAAGCACAGAGCAGTTTTCTTCTGGCCTCTGAAGTTACTGCTCTGGCTACAGGTGGTTGGACAGTGAAGAGCTGACTTCTGCCATAGACCATGGTTTGCTCTGGGGCTGGGTGATTAAGAATCTTCCATCTGTTCTGCTTAAGCTGCAGGAACCGCTGAGACGAGCTCTGCAGCATGTGACCATCCCTTCTGTAGTCACTGGGAAGCAGCAGACAAAGTTCCTCCTCGTCCTTTACTCGAACCTCCCTTTCTGGGCAGCCTCCACGGGGAGGGAGAGTCAGGAGGGTACCTTTGAACCCTGCACAGCTCCGCCGCTGCACTTTGGAGCTTTGAGCTGGTTACAGGATGAGGTGTCCATGCCTCTCTGCTCGCTGATAGTCGGTGTCAAGGAGTGCCATTTCTGTTGTGGGTGTGCTGAACTGGCTTAATTGGATAATCATTATCAGCTTTCCCTAACAAGTAGGAACCAGGGATTACTGAAATTACGAATGATGTAAAATATTAGTGATAGTGAGAAGAGGTGTGTTCTCAGAAGCTCTGTGTCTGCACTGAAATTGAGTAGATAGGAGGTTCAGTGGTGAAAACTTTTTTTTTTTTTTTTTTTTTTCCCCTTTATTACCGTAGGCCAACATGTGATTCACAAGTTAGCTACCTGGAGGGGATGGGGACAAAGAGGTGAAAATCTGGGCTGTGGCCATGGTCACAGTTAAATTTTCTCCAGATCTTTTTGACTGAGAAAGTGGCTGTAGTTTATCCAATTGTGGGCTGCATTCAACATTTCTTTAGGAATTTTCTGTACTCTAAAAAAAAAAAAAAAAGAAAAAAAAAAAGGTCTGAATTCAGTAACGTACTGATGACTACACTTGACAGCAGTTCTGCAGCCTTTTGGTGGTGGCTGAGTTTTGGGTAGTGGCTTCTCAACCAGGGCAATACATCTCGTGAAACAGTAGCTTTCAGGGGTCATTCAGCACTCTATTTTTGGTTAAAAGAGGTGGATGTAACTTCTCAGTCCTGCCGTGACTCAGCCGGAAGCTAGTTTGTAGTTAAACGCAGGACCTCCAGGTTTGTTAGTGATGGGGTGGTGAACGTCAAAAGCTTCCTTGGCAGCAGCAGCTACAGTGGCATTTCAGGCCTGGTTTTGTAATTCAGTGCTGGTGATTTTTAACTAACAAAGGGCTTGTGATCATTAGAGAAAATGGCAACTGGAACATATTAATAATGTACAGTCAGAAAAATACATTGTTTAGTCATGCTGGTTACGCTGAACAGGAAACTAGTGATGAATTGAGGAGAGGAACTGCGGGTGTTTAGTCTGAAACGGCTGCTGGGCTCAGCAGGATGAAAGCACAGCTTATCCAGGTCCGTCCAAGATAAAGCAATGCTTTACACTTAATGTAGTTAGGCCAATCAGACAGGAAACACTGCACAAAATCTGTCGCTGGTTCTCAAATGTAAACAGTGATGAAATCCCTTCAAAGAGAATGGGTATCATTCACTAGAAGATTTTGCTGCCCTCAAAACTAGTGGCATTTAGTTCATTCATGCCGATGTTGTTCTATCATCACTAGAAAAATACTGGATTAATGACTTCTGTGAAATGTCTGGCATTTACAGACATTAATTTCACACAGTTGGATGATGTTTTTGCATTTTGTGTATATTCTATGCTTACTAGCAAGGACTCAGCTTTTCTTAGGAATTATTATTTTTAATTTGGCTGAATTTCTTTAAACAAACAATTAAGGGAATCTAATGTACTGCAGAATGGGCTGTTCTAGCTGCATAGAAGATGGGAACAAGTCTTAACAATTGTTCTTGGTAATCTCTTAGTACAGAAAACAAGAAGACTTTTCTGTTTCATCAGCCAGTAAAAAGTCTGGTATAAGATGAAATCTAGGAATGAACCAGTGCCACAAATAAAAAGCACAACTTTCAGCTCACTTATAGATGGTGATAATACCTTTGCTTGCTATCATACTCAAGATGCCAGGCTGAATAAAGGGCTTTACAGTGCAGGACAAATAGATAAGGTGTAATACTTACGTGATTTGGAAGGCTGTATTCATTTTCTGGATGAATTGGTTGTCTTTATGCAAAAACTGCTTTGTGTAATTCTTCCTGTTCTTCTGAGTAAAAGTTGAAAGAAAACAGTAGAAAGCAAATGTAAATACCTATGCGTTGCCTTGATGTTTAGCTATGTACCTTGTAGGAAGGAGATTAGCTTTTAACTCGCTGTGATTTTTAGCAGAGTTTGCATGAAAGCACGACAACCTCTAGCATACTAGGCATTTTGATTAAAGCTCTAACCTTTGTACAAAGATGCATCATGTGTATAGGGACTCTAATATGACCTTTTCATTTCCTAATGAAGCCCTTCACTGCTTAGGTAAAGATTGGTCCTCAGAGAAAACTATCAATAAGAGAGACAATCAGATGAGCAAAACATCTCCTCTGAGCTTTTTAATTCCAGCCAGAAGTGCAATAAATAAGTTCAAGTGGTTTATTACGATCAGGAGCTGAGACTTTCGCTTCTCCATTGCTAGAAACTTTCTTTCCTGTGTAAGTTCCTGTGTAAGTGCAGCAGCCGATCACCTCTTTAGAAGAGCCCAGTGTTACCTACACACTGGCAGTGGATACTTACATCCGTTCATTAGTGGCTGACTCCAGAGTCTCTTCATTGCAGAAGAAGCTTATTGAAATTGCTGGATGATTTTTCTACATCGTCCTAATGTGGACATGTAAGGAGATTTCTATGAGACTGATTTTTCCAGATAAGAAAATAAACAGGACAAATCCAGAGGAAAAGGACAAACATTTATGAATGACTAAATAAAGCTAAATAAAAATTTGTTAAGTGGATGCAAACATTTGTACGTATTTGAAGTATGGAAGTATAACAGTATATAGAGATGCTCAAATGTTTGCAAGCTCTGTACACCTAACAGTAATGTGTGAAAACAAATGACGGGGAAGGAATACATAGAGTAAAATTAACAACAAGGTCATTATCATATGTATATCCATATATATCCATTTAATGTAGGATAGTTCCAGATTTCAATAAAATGCTGCAAAGTGCTACAGCAATTTAGCATTAGTACAATTAGTAAAGGAAGTACAAATAGGAAAGGTGGATGAAAGAGCTGTCTTCCCCCAGTTAGTAGTAGTCATAACTGTTTGTACGTGTGTTTCATTTGGTGTTAAACTTATCTTTTGTTAATCTTCTGTCTTTTCTTTCTGTTTCTGTTTCTAGGCCTCTTCCTTATCTTAGGCTTGATACTTTACCCTGCAGGTTGGGGATGCCAGAAAGCAATAAGCTATTGTGGACATTACGCTTCTGCTTACAAACTAGGAGACTGCTCCTTGGGCTGGGCTTTCTACACTGCTATTGGTGGCACTGTTCTGACGTTCGTCTGTGCGGTCTTCTCGGCGCAAGCTGAAATTGCTACATCCAGTGACAAAGTGCAAGAAGAAATAGAAGAAGGAAAAAACCTTATCTGCCTCCTTTAACTCCAGTGGAGAAAATACCAGTGCCTGGTTATTAATTTTCAGTATAATTGACTGGATAAGGAGATCTACTTACCAGTTTCCACCGTTTGTGTGATTGAGCCCCATGCAGTCCAGCCCTGAACTACTGAAATGATCTTTCTTCTTTGCTGGGCAATGAGGATCAAATAAAGGATTCTAAGAAAGCAGAATGTAAATACTTGCGAATTTTTTAGTTTCATTATGTTATCAGGACATTGTGGAATATACTAATCAGATTGGGGATGTGAGGAATCATGTATACATTGGGGATATTGTTAAGACTGACAAATTCTGATAGATCGGATTGCCTTGCCCGCCTTGGTCACTTTGAAGAATCTGGATTTAAAATAATGAAAGCCAGCACATTTTTTCGTATACAGAGGAGAAGCCTATTTTAATTGGGCTTTGTTTCCAAGGGCTCCCCTCATCTGTGACTATTTCACCACCACCTGGTTTGGTACCATATTTTTCACTGAGGTGCTTTTTGATATTGAACTTCCTGAAAGTACAGTGCCTTCTTGGAAGTGTTAAGATGATGGAGAGAGCAAAGCTGACATGACAGTTTACACTAATCTTTAAGCAGTTAAAGTTGAATCCCTTTCTTCAGCTTGAAACTAACAACACAATATGCATGCCCCTTGTTGTTTAGCAGGTAAATTATTTTGGTTTAGACTATGCACAGAAGCTGTTGTTACACTGGCTTTCACTTGACTCTGATAAGTGTTAGAAATACCATTTTACCGTATGTTCAGTAAAGTATTTTTACAGCGACTCTGCTTTTATTTGAAATCCCTGAAATCCCAAGCAGATGATAATTCCCCACAGCACAGCTTAGCATTATCTTGTGAATGCCAACAGCTGGGATGGGGCTTAAGACTCTTCTACAAACGTAGATCAAATGTTGGACTTCAACGGTATTATTCTTGCTCTTGCCAGTGAAACTTCATTCCTAGTCTACAGATCAGTATGTCTCATGTCCCAGAGCCAACTGAGTCCTTAAGAAATCTAAATTTTTCAGGAAGTCATGCCAAATTCTAAATGGCTGGGAAGATCTTTTCCCATTTTTTAAACCACATGTAGTATGGAACCTTTTCCAACTAAATCAGCAGAAATAAAACAGACCTTGCCACAAATGACATTCCTTTCTCAAAGGCAGTTGGTTGCATTACTTGTGGTGTCCCCATCACTTACTAGAACTACTTATAAAAACAAATCTTAAAGGTATTGAAAAAAAAAAGGAATGATGCAACTGTGGCATATGAGCATTGGGAAGAATTCATGTGAGAAGTAATTCTCATGAAATTTAAGTGAATTTTAGATTCTTCATCTTACTTAGTAGTAATGTTTCACATCATCCAGTAATAGCGATGCTCTCTATCACTTCACTGTAGAATGTGAGCAGAGATTCAGGTTTATCGCCGGGTCAGTCTATCAAAGTGTGCCATTAGCTATTTATAGATATTAAAAATTGTTACTCTGCAGGTAGAAGACTAATTTCCATACACTGCTCCTCCCCGGTGACACAAAATACAAGTCTCTTTCAGCAGCCACTACAGCAAGCACAGGGCTAGCCATGAGCTAACAAGCGAGCACGAGCAGTCCCAGTGTTGGAGCACCCCTTCAGTGCCTGCTGTGCCCCCCAGATGCTGCCTAGGCCTGGCTGACCTGTGCAGCAAAGCAGGCTCAGCTCCTCAGTGCCCAGCCAGGGCACATCAGTGCCCAGTGCGTGTTCAAGCCACATGCCAGATGGATGCAGAGGTGACTGCTGAGCCACTGGTCAAAAACCAGGATTAACTTCTGGCAATATTAAAAAGGGATTGTTTTAATCTAGCCTCCTCTTGCATGCACCTGTTGCTGCAGCCCACTTCCACCATAGTCTAGATTTTAAAACGGGTAATTTTATTCTTAATATTTCATTTTAAAAACATAACACCACCAACAAAACAACAAAGTTATTGTCTGCAACTAAACTATTCATGCCAACTAGCTGCACAAAGCAAGATTTAGTTTAACATATCAAAACTACTAGTGAAAACCGGTGTCCGAGGACAAATAAAAAACACCCACAGCCATATTGCCCTGTCCACACTTGTGCTTTTCGTGTTTTTTTTTCCTAGACACACAAACGTACCCTGTGAAGGGCATGCATGTTACTTGTACTTGAAGCCTAGCACAGCTGCTGGCTGGTACAACGCAGCCTTCCGGTGTTCCTCTTGAGCCCTCTACTGGAGTGCACACTACTGCAGCTGGGGCATTAGCTCAGTTGTGCTTTTGTGGACGGTGTAATGGGAAAAGAGGGGCTAGTAAGAATAAGAGTAGCCTGTAAGTTGGTGAAAAATGAATTACAAATTAGATTTACGGTTTTAGCCTGTCTTAGGTGGGTAGCAATCCAATGTCAATGTTGCCACTGCCAAGTCTTGAAACTATATTATTGAGGAAAATGCTGCTTTGGCTTCAACACTTGATTATCCAGGATAAGGTCAGTTTTTCCAAAAGGTATGAAGGGCATATACTGCTTTGCTTTAGATGTAAATCATGAACAACCTTACTATACATTACTAGCCAAGCTCTGCTATGATCTACAGCAGGCTTAAAATTTTTAATATTGGGGTTTTAAAACACAAAGGAATTATTTTCAGTGGCATGTTTTGCTTTTGTTTGCATTCGTAACCAAGAAAAAACAGCTTTTCTGCTTGTTTCTGGTATGCTATCACCCTGGTGTGCAGCAGCATGATCAACTAACTTGCACAGATATTTATGTTTATTACATAGCACAGATAGAAGACAGGCTGGGAAGAAATACAGGAAAAAAAAATAGAATTTCTTTTCTCAGGGTTCTGTTTTTCTAGCAAGTGATAAGGTGGTATATATTGCAGCTTTTCTCTGGATGAGTTTATCAGATGTAGGGTGCACTCATTAAATTTGACAGCTGTTTAAAGTTGTTCCCGAATGTCACCTCAGCAGCAGCTTTCAAAGATGTTTCCCCCAGCCAGCCCCATCACCACCCAAAAAAAAACAAAAAAAGATTATTCAGCTTAAAGCTAAATAAATTTCATGAGGGGGACTGCGGAGTGTAACTGCTTGTTAAAGTATATGCACTGCATAGGATCTAGAAGACTTTGCTGTGGATTCTTTAAAACCTGTGTGCCAATTTCTTCAGTTTAATTTTTTTTGTGGTATTGAAGAATTCTTCAAACATCTGTGGTTTGATCAACTTTTTAAACTTATATTCTGTAAAGTGCCATACTTTTTTTTTTTTTTTTAATTGTAGCATATTTAAATATATATATATATACACAAATTTGTGTGAGATGTGCAATAACAGGAATGTCTTTTTTCATAGTTTTTGCTTTTAAACAAGATATTTGGAAAGGGACTTTCCCAGGGAAGAAGTGGCTGAAGTTTTGATGGTGTGGATAAACTAAGCATAGATTAATTCAATAGAATTACAGAGTTTGAGGATGAATACAACAGTAACAGTAGCTTAAAGATTTAAGAAAAAAAAAAACCTTCTAGAGGGATCTAAAATAGATCTATGTAATACAGACAATTGAAATGTGAAACTGCAGCCATCTCTGGCAAAATACAATCTAAAAGCTGAAAACGCTCAGCAAGGTTTCTTCATGTGCTTTATTTATGCACTGCAAAAAACATTGCTACTGAGCTATTTACTGTTTGTCTATATCACCTTTGTATCTATTTTACTCAATAAAGTTCTCTGGAGTCTAAGTTCTTTTTTCATCCTGATCATTTCAATTTTGCATTGTTATCCCCCATCAGAGTGTCTCACTTGCCACTCATGGTCATAAATGAAGAGGAGTTAGTCTCCCTTGAAAGCTGTGGGCACTGGTGCCTACAACAAGGGAAAGACAGATCCCAACAAAAGCAGATCATGGCAGCAACATATACACCACAGCCACTCTCTACAGGAAGAGATGCTGTGCCAATCCAGCTAGATGAGATTTTGAGCCATGGTTTATTTGTGGTACTGTTTTTTCTGGCTTTGAGTCACCACTATGTACATTTGTTAGCACGAATGATGTACCTAATGTGTTACTTTTTAATCTGAAATTCAATTAAAATGTGAGTTTTTCAAACTGTAACAAGAGTCTGACTATCTTAATTCAAACATATTAAGTATGCTTAACCAGAGCAAGTTTTTTTTAATTGTAGCTTTAATAGCATTTAAGAGCCCAGCCCAGTGATTTTGTTAGTGTTTTAGGTTTCTAACTGACTTTAACCATTATTACCACCTACTGATCAAAAAATATGTGATTTGAAACTGTAGCTATGCATTATACAATACAGTTGCATTAAAGAGACTTTCTAATTAAATACGTCTGATGCTTTTCATTTTGCTACTAAGCACTTGTAGCTCCTTTCTCATGAAAAGAGGGGTAGAGAAAGTTATAAAACAAAAACTGCTTAATCGCAGACCTTTAAATAGCATTTGATATGATGCATATTACTTTTCACCTGCAACTTGACAAACCCTAAAGAGAGGTTATATATTGCACTCTAAGCAAATTTATGGCAGAACCAGGGGCGTGGCTTTTGGTAGTTCAATGAAAAGTTGGGAAGTCTGTTTTCTCTGAAAGTTGTTAAGGCCAACTTCTATTGAATTTACATTGACATCAATTAGATTGAACTGAGCTTCTGACATTTTACGAACTTCCAAAAAGTAGTTCTTGATGAAAACTTGAAACATTTTCCTTATCTTTTAGAAACCTACAGTCCAGAAAAAAGAGGATAGGCGCTACTCAGTGAATCACTACTTCAGACACCCTTATGGATTTCAAAGCAGGTGTATATATATACATGTACATACACAATGCATTCTACAAAACAAAACAAACAAACAAAAAACTGTAGAAAGAAATTGCAATCTGTACTTTTTGTATAGCAAAAATCTCTTTTTTTTTTTCAAAGTGATTAATTAATGTAAAGGGAAATGGGGAGTTCAATTCTTAAAATGTGTGAATTCCCATAGATTGCTGTGTTCTGGTAAATTGTTTCCTCAGTTCCAGATGCATTGAGAAAGTGAATATATATTATTAACCCAGAGACAGGTGTATAAAGACATTGTCCTGCTCCTATGATTCATTGAAAACTTGTTTTCAAAGTCTTTTTCTTTGATTTACAGTATCCACACAGAAGTGAAATTCTGAGAGAGTAGCAATCAGTACACCCTAACCAGCTTGAAGTACCACTCTGCTGCAGTAAGATCAGTAGTTATTTTGTTCTGAGAAAAGCTAGTAAGAAAAGTTCAATTGCATTATTCCAACTACTCTCAATTGATCCAACTACTTCTGTTTGGTTGCTTACCTTGGACAAAAAAAATCACCTCACTACCCAAAACAGGATATATATTTTTTCTCTTGAGTATCAAAAATGCATGCACAGAAAAGCCAACAGCCCTGTACTACAACATGGCAACATGTGCTTTGGCATGTGTGCGATGACTACAGCTCAGACAATGCATGACTGGTCAGACACAGCTCTTTTTAAAAAAACAAAATGGACTGAGCTTTAGCCAGCATATTCTACCCAGTTTTAAATGGACACATTTGTAAAACAGAAAAACTGAGTGAATGGTCACACGCAACTGGACTCTAAACCAGGTTGTACATTAGCCCTGTTCCAGGCACAATGCCTATTAATAACTCAACCTCCAACTTCAACATCAAAATCAGTCTCTGAAATTTCTCATCTTGCCAGCTGAAGGTTTCCTTCCTGAAACATGGGATACAAATGAGTAAAACCTCGTCTTCTCGATGCTTTCCACAGCAACTGCTTGTGCTGAAGTGTTGTCCTCGTATGACTACCTAGTCATCCAATGAAAGTAACTTTTTGGATAAGCCGTATATGCTTTCATTAAATAGCTAGACAATTAATTTCTTTTTTTTCCGCACAACCCAATGTACAGTAGCATGATCCTAAAGTCATACCTCCCAGCAACACTTGCTTTTTTCCTCACTTGTGTGAGACGTGGTATCTAGTTTAAGCCTAGCATGAAGTTAAACTAGTATTCTGCTGCTGAGATAAGATATCTGAACTATTTCTTAATTTTTTACACTGATGAGAATAAAAGCTATTTGTAGGCATAAAATTAATTTGTATGGAAAAATACAAACTAAGTAGTACATTTTGAATGTAACTGAGTGAAACCTAACACTTACTTTTCTGATTATGTGATCCACTGTGCCTTCTTCATAATTTATAATTAGAATGGTCTAGGTGCATGACTTTTTTTTGTGTGTGACAGAAGTATCTTTCCATAAGTATCACCAAGTTATTTCTAAACACATTTCTCTGCTCTGTGCTGTTTGCTGTGTGTGCTTGCTTCCCCAACATAGAGCAAATTCATGAACAAATTCAAAAATTGTTCATTTAGTCTGCCACTCTCACCCTAGATCTGTAAATTACAAAGAAACGGATTAAGTTAATGAAGAACTTCACTACTACATGATATGTGCATGTAGTAGTACAGCACGGTGATCTAAATTATTTCATTTTGCCCTTCAAGGAAAACTGGGAAATAAATTCAGTACTATAGAGTGAGTGTTACAGCTAATATCATGTCAAAAAAATAGTGCCTCAGGAAGAAAGGAAAAAAAAACCAACAAGACAGCAGTGACACAGAAGTGTCAATTCAATAGAAATTAGGAAAACAGACAGTACCAAACCAATGCTGTTTTCAGCAACTTCATTTTACTTTCAACAATGTTTTAGGATTCACTTAATAGCTGCAGAATTTCATTCAGTAATGACAGAACATGTTTAAATCTTAACTCTCTAACTTTACAGCACAAGTAAGCAGGCTGCAAGTATTTAAACGTTCTTCATAATATCTGAGTAAGCTAATTCTGATTATCTTACTGTATAATTTTGATAGTGGACATTTTACTTTCCTGTTTAAGCAGAATTACAGCATTTATATACAGAATTACAAAAAACAAGTGAGATTTTTACATAGATCAGCCGCCCTGTGTGTCATCCTGAACTTCAAATGAAAAAAAACTATTTCATTCAAAACTATACAGAGCAAAAATCCAGGAAAAAAAGTATTTTTTTTATTCTATGACACTGTGTTAATACAATAAATATACAAAACTTCTGAAGTACTCAGACATGCAACAGAGGGACAGAAGAAGTGTGTTTGTACAGAACCATGACATTCACCAGGATGGCAGAGCATTGTTAGTAATTTACAAAATATACAAACATCCCCAGATAAATAAAACCAACTCCTAAATTACATATCAATGACTACTGACATTCCAGTGTTTAAACTTCATACTTTGTACTCAATTTGCCACAATACTACAAAATGACAACTGAAGTGGATGCCATACTCTGATAGTTAATAAGAGACTGTAAAATCTCATTTTAGTTAAGTAAAAAATATTTTAACAAACATCAGCCGTCTGTTGCCAAAGCTACACTCAAACTTTTCTGTCCCTTTTGGGCTGCAAAGTGTCAGAGACTTCTGGTTTAACAAATCATGTGTACGTGAATCCTGAATTTCACATATGAGGTTTAAATCTGTATTATTTAACCCATGACATTAGAAATCAGCATTCAGTAGACTTTGAAAATTAAATCTGTTTTCTCAAAGAATGTTTAAATATTTGGGAAAAAAAATCTACCTGCCAAATTCAGGTTTTATTCTGAAAGTTGTTTTTTTTTTTTTTGTTTTTTTCCTCCATAATATATTATGCTAATGTACGCTATTATGCAATCTTAAACTTGAATTTAATTGCAAGGATGTTGTCCCTGGGATTCATACTCAAGAGCTATCCAAGAGAACTGTTTAAATTAAATTCAGAAGTAATCCATATTACAGTTCCTAGATAAAACACTCAAATTTAAAAAGATTTTGAAAAGAACAATCATGTACTGCTAGAAGTGTGGTACCTGTTCTCAAGAGAAAATGAATTATTTTGTCTAAAAAGCTTTTAATAACATCCCACGCAAATTTAAGTTCAATGCTAGAGTGTCTAGTAGTGTAAAATTTTAGAGCCCCTGTATAGTAAAAACTAACCAAACTGCTTTTAAGTTTGCAGAGAATATTTAGAAGAAAGTATATTTGTTAAAATGATCTTCAGCATAGGTGAAACTGCTACATTTATCCAAATTCAGGTTGGATTTAAATAAGTTAATAAAAGAAAGGAGGCTAATGCAGACTAATGGTAATACTGATCAAGGGATTGAGATAAGTTTGTGGTTTTTTTAATGTTATTGTGTTATTATAAATACGCTGTAATGAAAAAGACTTAATCTGTGAAGGTCAGTCCATATTCAGAACATAGAGGGGCCTCGGAAGCTTACGACTGATTCTCACTAATCGTGATTCTTCTTAAGAGCTGAATTAATTTCAGCTACAGTGATATTTCACTAGTTTGATGACTTGGTCCATCCTTTCTAAAAAAAAGTTAAAGAACAGCCCAAATACTATGCATAAGACTCATAAGTCAATCAAGGAATATCAGATAACCTTTGAAGGACAGAAACATTTATAATAAGACCTGATTGAACTCTAGAACATTGTGATGGTATGTAGCATGACTGACTGTTCAGTTCTACTGCACCAATTTAACCTCTTAGGCCTTCAGTTCAATGCGTTAACATTTGACTTTGTGAAAGATGTATATTTCTCACTTTTCCAACTCAAAATAGTTAGGAAGCTTTTATTTTCAGCTTAAATCAAATCACAGAGATGGCTGAGTTATGTTAAAATGAATTCAAGTATCTGTTAAATGCCATTGCTTCAAAAGCTTGATTTTAGACAATATTCCTGTTAGAAAATTAAATACTGTATATTTGGACTTTTGGACAAGCAGTAAACAGAGTGACTGACAAGGCTAGAGATTTAGTACCACTTTCAAACACAAATCTACTTAAAAAAAACAACCTCAAGCACAACAAAAATATCACTGCATGTAAAAGAAGGGAGTGAGGCAAAAAACTAGTGTTCGAAATGTCAATATTCATTTCTTTCCCAGCAAAATGATTACTCCAAGAAATGAATATTGAAATTAAAAATAGTAAATATATAATCATTTAGGTCTGTGATTTAAACCATCAGTTAACTTCCTTAAACTGTACATTGCATTACACATCCTGTTACAAAGAATGTTTATGCACCATTGTCATTTCTCACAGGTAGAGAATACTCCATGAAAATAGATATAAACAAAACCTATAAACTGGTGCAGGTAAATTCTGGACCAAAACACTACTTAAACATGATTGAGTAACTTAACAGTATTCATGCAAGCTTACAGGTTTATATCAAAAAACTTATCTTAAAAAAAAAAAAAAAAAAAGGAAAGAATTTACATTTACCCTACTTGTATTTGTACTCCAGCAGCAGCAGCTGAAATTGCAGAAGTATCAGCCAAACCTAACTTACTACGTCTCTCAGTCTACCCCACTTCTTACATTAGAAATAGGGAAAACAGTTATTACAAGCAAATATAATTGATACAAAGTGCTTTCCTGAAGTTTAAAAACAGAAGAGTGAACCACTAAAAAAACTCCAAATTCCTAATGTATTTATTTGAACATTAAATACTGCAATTCATTTTCAGGCCAATTGTTGAAATATTTGTCTCCCATAAGATACGGAAGGTTCTATGTTAGAGATAGCAACATATAACAGAAGGGCAAAGAACAATTATCTTTTTTAAAAATAAATAAATTTATAATAGAAGAAACCAAACATTTCCCATTTTACCCATGCACAGCTGAAGAAGAGACAAACATGCTGTGTGTATTTTGTTCTAGGCTTTTAGGGAATATAATAAGTGACCGGAATATAAAGAACAATCAAAGAGAACCGTAATGACTTCTGCATTTCTCTACATTCGGTTACCCTTGAACGCGTTCTGAGCTGCACTGGTTGCTGCTGTTGATGCGGCGTTGGCTGCAGCAGTTTGTACAGTTTTGTTGGACATCACTCCTGTTGCAAACTCTTGCTGTGCTTTCTCGAAACTAGCGCCAGTTGTGCGGTAGAGACCATGCACCTAGGGAGGTGTGAAAGCAGTGAATAAGGTGTGCCGACCCTTCCATTTCTTAGTAAAATTAACAGCAAAGTCTCAAACACAAAGCAGAGGTCTGTGGTGGAGAAATCTGGCTTGTTTGTGTTTGGGAAGGTCCGCAAATGAATTAACAGAATTCTTTTCCACAAGTCCTACAAATTTTCATTGCTTTGCTGCATGCACTGCAGCAGCAATAGCAGCTGTAGCAACACTTGTAGCTTTTTGCTGTTTCACCGGAATCTCATAGGTCTTTACTACATGCACAGTACCTACTGTCTGAAACAACGTATTTAAATATGCAAACAGACTGCAGCCTTAGTATTACACAGGGACCATAGCTTGCAGAAGCATCTTCTGTCTCAATTTGTCTACAGCTTGGCCAACTCATTGAGTTAGTTAGTAAGTGCTCAGGTTAAGAGAATGTCAGCAGGACACAAAATCAAAAAAGTTTTTTTGAATCCATTGTGTCAATAACACCCTCAAATATTTTTCTACATAATTTTTTAGAAACATTTTAATTTATCTGATTTACATGTTTACAAGAACCTAGTAAGCTAAACTCTTAGTGAATATAGTATAAAACATGCTAATAATGCTGATACCTGTCTGCTAAACTAATGTGATGATCAATAGCTCTGCAAAATAAGCATGGATATTGAACAATATATGGCTTACAAAGCCTTCAAACAATACACAGCTATAGTACAACAAAAAATCAAATCCCTAGTAACTTCCAATTACTTGAGCATTAAAACTAAAAAAAAAAAAAAGAATTAAAAATTCATAGCTAATCAATTCCTTAACTAGCTGACAAAATGAATTGTCAAAAAACTTTTTCATCCCTGTAAAGCAGTCGGATTAAGGTTGTAACTTTTTCGTTAGAAACGAAACAATTTCCATGCCACATCTGAGTATGCAGGGTTTTTTAAATAATCCAGACGCATGTGGTAGAAAGAGTGTTAAAAAAAAAAAGTTCTACATTCTTGTTTCTTTCTTTCTCCTATCCCTGGATATTTATACAGAAAACAAATAAGGAGAAGGGAAATCTACAGTTTATGCTTATAATTTCTAGCTTACTGTATATAGGACAGAAGAGCCTGGGTATGTGAAAACTTTTAATCATAATTGTGAGGTAGATAGAATTATTAGAATTGCTAGCACATCATATGCAGAATTCTCAATTTAATCAAAGCAACATCAAAAACCTATTAGCAGGGTTATTATCTTAAATGTGGACCTTCTGGATGGGAATTCACAAAAAAGAACCACGGGAAAAACACAACTTTGAGGTTTTATTCAATGTAATCATTAACTGTCAACATGTTAAAATCAATTTCAGGAGAAAAATACAAATGCTTTTCTGAGGTTCAAGGCATCTCTATCTTTTATTGATTTTAATCAATGATTAAAATAGAACAGTGGCAATGATTCTAACATCCAAAATTTAGCAGTCATTTGAGTCACACTGTATTTCACTCAGACTGATGAATTAACTACCACAGATTTGAAAATTGCAACCTCATATCTACAGCTACAACCTTAGTGAATTCACTTATCCCACTCACTGTGGGCTTACCTTCCCAACTTACTTGAACTTACTCTTCCCCATCTCAGTTTGCAGAAAATAACTGCATTGTAAGAACAGCTGAATTTAACTTGAATAACAGCTCAAGAAAAAAAAAAATACTATAGAAGCACAAATGTTAATATGTAAGGCAGACCCTAAGAACATCATGTCATACCCGTTACTTTGAGCGTAGCTCTCCCAAGCAGGGAAACAAAATCTATACCAAACATAGAAAGAGAAGAGTGGAATAAGTAACTTACCTTTTTAAACATAACTAATGAGATCACAGCAGATGCTGTGAAAAGTGCAGCTATGATTATCATCATAATGCCAACTGGAATACTTTTATTAAGACCAGTAAGAGACGAAATCCATCCACTGAAGAAAGGAGAAAAGAAAAACTTTACTTTGCACAGCATAGGAGCCACTTAACAACAGGTATCCAAATCAAAGGGAAGCTTTATAACCTCCTGGTCCCAATCAACTTCCAACATTTTTGAAGAAAAAGTCAGGAAATCTGTGATGGTTTGTTGATTGGGATTAATATTATAATTTTTTGAAACTGGAAAGGAGAGGATCAGATTAACCTGCTACAAGATCGCTGTATCTTTGACATCTCTCAATTTTTTGGAAACTGAAACACCACTGAAGTACAGTATCAAATTTGAAACCACAAAAACAGGTTGTCTTATGGAAAATAAAACATCAAGACAGGAAAGATTCTTCCAATGAAAAGAGCAAAAATATTCTGTAAACCCAAAGACCTTAAAAATTTCCTCTGTCTGCTTCAAATTGCTTTGATATATCTGATGTCTAACTGGACTTCACCACAAATATCCAAAATTCAAACTGAATTTAAACAAAATTCTAACGTCTTCTGATGATCTGGATACTTTTCACAACCATATGCCAAGTATTGTTAAAAGCATATTCCACATATGTGGCAAGTTGTCCCTCTAAAATTACTTTTTTTTCCCCCCCCATGTCAATCAAGGTCTCAATTAAAAAGGAAAACACTGGATTTGAGAGCAAAAATTGTGAAAAGGGGTTTTTCCTTATACTCTTATTCTAAAACAATATTATTTTGTTTGCTGTACAAATGTTTGGAAGTTTGCAGCAAAATGTCACTGATACAGAGAAAGGTCATTACCCAGATCCAGTACTGCCAGCCAGTCATAGTTCTCCATATCATATCATCTGGCTACTGTAACCATGCTTTTAGTTAATTCTATTTTGTTTGGTTATTTTTTTTTTCCCTCCAAGAACAGTATGATTCCTAACAGCTTTTCCATGTAAAATCTAAATATTACACCCTGAAGCTTAAAATAAAAGTTATATATATATATAAAAGCTTCAGGTAAATGCTATACACTTATAAGCAGCAATAAAGAAAAATGAACAATTCTGAGCTGATTCATACAAACAAGCTTTTCAAATGGTATCTAAGATAGAGCACCATATTCACTTGAATACAATGTTAACCCATTCTTCAAATTTTAGCTGAAAATTTCATTAGCAAGTAGGAAGTATATTAATATAATTACAAATAACTGAATATACAAAACAGCATGTAAATGACTATTATATTATGTCTAAATTACTCTAATTTTTCTCTAAGTTTTCCTTTTTTTTAATCCTAAAAATAGATCACATGACATCTCTACACACCACTAAAACAGAGGAGATAAAAGCGTAGTCCTGGGTGGCTTACATTGTACAATAAAATTTTGAGAAGCCACATAACAGCAGTACTTCACACATATTCACCATTTTTCCCTAATTAAGAGCACTTTAAAAATGCCTTTTTGGGTGCTAAAATTAAAAATTTCAGTGAAAACAAAAAAATATATATGTATTTTGAAAAAACACATTGCAGTTGCTGTATGAAATTTGTGTTTTCTGTAGTCTAGTATATTGTCTGTCAGACAAATAATACTTACCAGTTTCCCCATCTTTGAAATCCTGCAGCTTGAAGTACATGTACAGCAAACTGACAGATATATACAAAGAAGAACACAAAGAATCTGAACGAACTGTCACTCCTGAAAGAGAGCAAAAAAAAAAAAAGATTACAAGTAGCCAGGAACAGAATGACTTAACAAATGCTACAGTGAATGAAGAATAGAAGTGTACCCCACTTTCAGACTGAAATTTACAGCACTAGCACTATGGGAAGAAAATCTTTTACTTGCAAAAGGAAATAAAATCTAATATGGAATTCCTGAAACACAATGGAGATCACAATACTAAAGCAGCTGCTGTTTGAAAGCAAAATATACAAAATACGCTTGCTATTTCAATTACTTAAGTGCCAACTTGAAAGACTAAAAGTGTTAAAAGCCTGTCAAAAACAGAAATACAAACAAACAGGGAAAACCTCACAGAACTCAAAAACTAATGATCACATGATCTGCATCCTACCAAAGTCCTAAAGAACGTACAAATCACTAGTTTAGTAACTGATTTAGGAACCAGATTTTGCTATTGGTAACATTTCTCGTGGAAGGGAATTTATTTTCATTTCAATTTACTCAACCAGTTCAGTTCAATAATTATCTCATTTTCTGCTGAGCAACTGAAACAAAGTTGAAAATGCAAGTAGTAGATTTCCTTTTCCAACGAAACAATATTCACTAAGGCAGGCTATGGATTCACAAAACCTAAAATTTTGAAAAGTAATGTATCATTCTGAATTCCTCCAGCAAATCAGGAATAATAAATATTTATAAAAATCAAGACAAACCAGAAAAGCCTGCTAAGAGAGATATATCAGATTTATAACCTGTTAATGAGAACTATCACTTGAAATATTCTCTGTATTTTCAGTTGATCACAGTTCTCACCCACATTGCTCACCTTGTTTTTAAGCCTTAAGGATATAAGAATTGTATCATATATGGATATAAGAGTCATATAGTCATAACCATGTAAGTATCAAATCATATAGTTTAACTTCCATTTGCACAAGCTAATATGAAAATAATATGAAAAAAAAAATACAAGTATGCCAAATACATACTGCTAAAAACTGAAAAGAAAAATTTAATTTGATTATTTTATACTCGCTCTACTCAAGAATCTAGGTCTATGGCAATTGCAGACATTGCAGTTCACTTAACACAAACATTTTTAAACAGAGTTTTATGAATTTAATTCAGGAAGCCAAAAATTTAAGATACCCTTAACTATTAGCCTGCTCAGATTCTTTGTGCAAAGGGATAGGAATATAATGTGAGTTTTCCTTAAAATTGTTACCAGCCCCCAATAAAGTTAATTTCCTACAAATACTATGTTAATGGTAAAAACTGTCAATGCTTTAAAGAATATTCTATGATAGTTCTAAATAATCGCTGTCTTAATAATTAAAAAATTCTGGAATGTTAATGCATTTCAACAAGCGTAATATGTATTTTTAACATATCCTAAGTCAAAGTAAACTTGTTACCTGAAGGCTCCATAAAGTGGTCTGTACCAGCAGACAAAAGAACAAGGTGTAAAAAGCAAGAACCATAGGATACTCAATCCAAAATCAACTCCTCGTGTAGCATCAACGTAAAACCAGGCCAAACATCCAAAGATATTAAGAAACAGTGTCACTGTATGGACTGTAGAAGAAGAAAAAAAAGCAATAAAATAAGTCTTAATTAAATTATGTTAATATAAGAAATTATTATAACTGTTATCGTAACACATGAACAGAGCATTTTTAAATACAATATAAACATGCTGACAATAATTAATATCCTTTCTCTGCAATAAGCTTGTTTTTATACAGTCTTCTGGCTTTCCACGCCAATATTCCCAAGTGAAAATAATGAACAATAAAAATCAATTATTATCAGGTATATGGTGAAGAAAAAACTGTCATAAAAATTAATTTTCAATATTAAAAGGATGAAAAAAGACCTTTCCACTGCTGCAGTAATTGAGACTTCCACAGTAGCTACTAGATACAGATATTTGCACTTTTTAAATATGCTGTTTGTTTACTTTCTCTATAAATGCAGGCTATCAATTTTAATATTACCATATGAATCTACTGTATTATTAAGTTTAAGAGAAAAGCTTATAAATGATATAAATTCAAACAAAATTTAGTGCTGTACATGCTCTAATTTGAAAGGAACTTAAAAAAAAAAAAATCTTTTATCCAAACACTGTGTCTTACATGTAGTAAAGCAAAAAAACCTACTTAGTAAATATATTTATCAGTAAAACAAAATCATGGTACAGCTTAATGATCTAATTTCAATTAAAGTAAATGCACCGGCCTTATGACTTTACATACTTCACTCTTGGAACACTCTTGGAACAACAACAAAAAAAGAAACAGCAGTAGTGTGAAAGACTACAACTACTACTTTCATGCTATCTGGCACAGAAGTTAGTTCTGCCAGACAGCTAAAAGATAAAAATGAATTTGTCTCTTTTTAGCAATACCCAATGATTCAGGAGTGATTCTGCTATTTCAGAGGATGGTTTCTGTCCTTGTACATTTGGATGAAGTATAATATTTATAAGAAGAATGCACAAGCAGTTCCTTTAAGCACTAATTATTTAAGGCCAGAGAAACATTTTAATCATTCCACTGGAAGGTAAGGTTAACAGAACTGGCATGTTTATAAAGAATCTGAAAAAAAGGCTATTCAAAGAACACTGGTTCCATCTTAACTAGTGCTTAAATAAGCACTGAATCAACTTAGTTTAAAAAAATGTTTAATCAAAATGCACACATCATTGCATGTAGGCTGAAGGAACTCAAAATAGTTTCCTTCAGACAAATTTACATATTTTCCACTAAGAGTGACCAGAAGCAGAAAACTTTATAGTTTTATATAAAGAGCACTCAAAGCATTTGCACATCTTAACACTGTTCCAAGTGACAATAACTTCACTGAACATACAAGTGTTCAGAAAAATAAAGCCATTTCCTTGTCTAGCTGTGGACAAGCATTTTTTTCCCCCTCTCCTTTGAGAAAAATGCATGTGTTTGGTTGTTCCCCCCCCCGATCTCCCAAGGAACCAGCTGCACTGCCAGCCTACAACAGAATGCCTCACATGGAATGGGATGCCTAAGGAGAAGCACCACAAGACAACAACCTTGAACCATATCAGAGACGCTTAAAATGTAGATTTTTCTTTTTCTTTCTTTTTTTTTTTTTTTTTTTTTTGGAAATGAGGGGAAAAAAATCCCTCACATGTGGGCAAAGTACAGGAAAAGATAGATTCTAAAACAGACTTAGGTCAGCACAAACATAATTCACTATTCACTTTGGAAATTCACCCTAAGAGAAGTCTAGAAAAAAAGAATGTCTCTTGATACACAGCCCACTAGCCAGCCAACACACCTCATGATTGTTCATTTTAAATGAGCTTATGACAAAAACAGCCACCACATGCCACTAACAAAAAACCCCATGAGCAGAAAATAACAATCTATTGCACAATAGGCAAGAATTGTAACAGGATGCAGGAACATGAGCGCATACTAACAAAAATGTGAACTTCTATTTTTTCCCTCTACACAGTATATTAAGCCTTCAAGTAAAATACTGGACACAGTTCACAATGTCCAATTCTGGATGCCGCACAATAAAAATGCCATAAGAATAAGGAATGGACTAAATACCAAATCTATCAGGCAGCAACAAAAGAATTAGAACTCTAGAAAACATGACTTACAAAGAAAGGTTGATTGAACTATGCTAATTTACTCAAGAGAAAATAACTAAGGGGAGTAAATGTGTGCCTCATAACAACAGCAGATAGAACAAGTAAAATTTCCACCAAGACTGGAAAGAGTCTTTGAAGTGTCCATCCTTGGAGGTTCTCAGGAAATGGCAAGACAAACATCACCACAGACAGACATATATACTATTGATTGTATCCTCATACACAAGAATAGATGAGCCAAGAGTCTTCTAATGGAAAAATATATATATAAAAGTTGACCCCTTAGGCTATATTTCCACCATCATCTGTAGTTTAGGTCATTTGTCTTTGAAAACCTGCGAAGGTCTTATTCATTGAAAAAGGAAGTGTTCACAAACTACAAAAAGTAACAAACCCAAATGCCACAAAAGTTTTCTATGAGATTAAAGACCTCTTCAGGTCTTTGTAACTTCAAATAAGAAATATTCTTTGAAAATCAGTTCTGTTCTTTTAGCACATGATATTGGGCTGTGGGGAGAGCAACTAGAAAACACAGGCTTTTGAGCCAAAAACTCTTTGGTGTGAGATAATAATCAAGAGCCATGAGATACTACATTTGTAACAGCATACAAAGATCTGAAAACTGCCCAGTACCACAGAGACAGGAAAACTGCCACTCTAACAGCAAGCTTACTACAAAGGCAGCAAAACCAAGACAGCAGAGAAAAGCTCCATTGTCAGCTGACAGAAGCCATTACCATTTAACTGCTGTAGTTCAATAACATGTGGGGGCACTCAGGAAAAAAAAATGGATCTCCCCACTGAGAAAAAAAACTGCAAAGAGAAAACCACATCAAAGAATCAGATAACTCTGACTTTTAATACAAGCAGAGAAAAGATGGATGAATTCACAGGAATAAGAATACAAGCAGCTTTTTATTCTCATGATATAAAGTACATATAGATCTGAAACAGGTTAAAAAGTTTCTTCAGATACTTAATGTCCAAGAATAAAGATATCAAGATTGCTACTAACCAAGCCAATACAGACATACAAGAAATAGAAAGGTATGTTTTTAGGGCTGCTAAAAAGGGACAGGAAAACTAACCTGCTTTACAAAGTGTGGAGCAGCCAGTACTAGATTTATCCAAATGTGATTATCTTCACAGACCCCTATGCCTTACAAGTCTTTGAATATTCTGAAAGAGGAAGCATGATAGGAAGTACAGCAGCAAGCAGAAACCAGTTGGTTTTGCTATGGTAATGAGTGCCTCCACTGGGGAAGCACAGCCACCCTAATGAAGTATGAGCCAAACCATGTAGATATATTCCTGGGAAAGAAGAGTCACAGGGATTGATTTAACAGCCAGTCCTAAGGCATGGAGCTCTGTACTCAACCATTTCTTTTTAGCCTGAATTAGATTTTGTATTTCTCTTCCTTTATTGTGCCCCTTCCTGAGTAGTCCCTAAGTCAGAGAGTCCCTAAGTCAGAGATCTGAAGAAAGAGAAGAGCATGAGGACTTGGTTAAAATCTTAGTCTACCTAGAATAAAAATGGTCAGTTTGAGAGTGGAAGTCAGCATTTTCAAATATTATTACATCACTGCTTGCTTCCATTACTTACTGCTGTAAGAAGCGGAAAGTAATAATTATTAATAATTACGTAATCATGTTATAATACTGTTAAAAATAATCAATGTTAATTAGGTATTAATATTCCAGTTCTCACTGCCCAACTCAATTTGTGCTTGAAACATATGGCACTTCTAAAACTCCGTCCTGCAAGTGGACACAGTTAGTACCTTAACATATTGGAGTCCTTAATGTGAGACTTGACATAAAGCCTAAATGCCCATCAGATTTAGGAGTACTAATCTCACATTCTACAACGGTCTTAGTTACTTATTTAAAGATTAATGAACCAGCAATGAATATTGCAAGATGAAGTGGAATTGACTTGACTGTATGCTCACTGCTCATTTGTGTTTTAAGTACATGCTTCAATCACAATCATGGGACTACCAGATTAACAGGTAAAGTTATGCATGTTTCCTAGATCTGGAGCCCTGAAAAAAAAATACAGAAAAATTCTGAATTCTACATCCCCTTATTATAATAAAAAATATACTAATTGCACCAGAGCACCAAAATCTTTGAAATTTCCTCAGTCTGAGAGTACTTGTTAGGCTCTTACCACACTGGACAAGACAGGCAAAACAAATGTTTTTCATTTGCAAATGTTCATGTGCAAATTTGATTCATTCAGCATTTCTCCAACCACAGCACAGCACCTGAATGAGAGCAAAATTAACTCCACGAAGATTCTTCTGGGCATGTTTGGTGCAGTAAGGATAGCTGTAACATGGACCAATTCTTCAGCTAATTTACTTACACTGCTTTTTCTTAAATAAACTAAAGTGCTATTAAGATCATATTGTAAAAATATATCTCATTACAGAGGCAGCAAAACCCAAAGTAACCCAAATTCATGTTTGAATTGGCAATTTGTTTTCTATTTAAAAAAAATACTTACACATCCACAAATAGTACATAATCTTTACTGTCTTCTGGAATTCTACAGGGATGTCTACAGAAAAGTCCTGGTAGAAACATGGACCCACTGGAAAATTCTCAGGAAGAGGTGGCCAGTTATTTTTTCTACCTGCAAATCAGAAAAAAAAAAAAAAAGAGCCTTATAAAACAGCATTTATTTCTGTATACTAGAAAGTGATACACGTTGCACTTGTTCAAATTGTTTTATGCACAAGTGTTCCACAAGCATATATACAGCTTGAGCTAGCAGAACTCAAAGAGTTTTATCAGCAGTCCTCACACAAACTTCAGAAATAAAATATGATAAAATGCAGACACATTAAGGAAAGTATCGTTGTAAAGCACTAAGCAGGTATCTGATCATTTCTATAAAGTGATAAGAAAAGAGAAACCTTAAGAAAACACGCAGATTTGGGCAGAAAAACAAATTTTCAGAGTTATTTGACTTTTAAATGCACATTTTCCTAAGTCCCACCATACACACTCACTCTGTTGAACACAGAGACTAGGGAACAAATGACATTCTTCTCAGAATCCTGATATTTCTAACACTGGTATCTTTCTAACACTTTTAGCTACTTCCCAGTATAGTTTACAGATAAAGCTTTGCTTCAAAGCCTGTAAACACAAAGAAAGGCAGCTATTTAAATGTTCCTGACTACAGTACAGTATATCCTACAGCACCAATATGTATGGCTATAAAGTTTTCAGACCGAGTAAGGACACAAGAAAAGACAACACAGTATCAGACAGCACACTGATCTACTCACAGGCTAGGGTGAGTAGATACGTTCTACCATGCAGACTCAGATTCAGGTGAGGTAACTGTTAACAAAGCACTTCAAATACTGGATTCAATAGATACATTAATCACTATATTCCAAAACTAAACTAAAGACTAACAGGGGCCCTAAGGGTCCTAAAGGACCCTTTACTACTTGAAATTGTGACATAGTTTTGCTTGGAATTTCTATTTTAACCATAGCTTTCCTAGCAGTTTGCCTACTAAAAAAAAAAAATACAGAAAACTTGCAAATCTTACATATTTGTATTATTGAATTATTTTCTCCTCTCACTCAAGACAAGATGAAGCTGACAGTTCTGTCCAAAAAGGTCCAAAACAGTGAGTACCCATTGAGTTTACTGTCTCTTCCACTGAAGATTTTATACCTAGACTTAGATACCTAGACCTAGACCTATACCAAGAGCTGAGCATTTTCAGAGGAAGCCTATGAAAGGTAATCAATTAATAAGCTCATCCACATTAAAAACTACTCTGCAGTTTATTGTATGAAAGATATTTGATAACAATTCAGATCTTTTTCTGCAATTTATAGTTACTTCTGTCAGGACTAAAAGTTTCAAGACAGAGTCATAGAAAAGTTCAGATACATTATATAATTTGAGTTACTAAGAACAGCATTTAATGTTCTTTTCCAACCCAGTGGCAAAGGTTTCAAAAATTTCAACAAAGACTGAGAGACAGCTTGATGAGATGGCTTGATACTTTAGGTATTACTATCTTTAGATACTCATTTTCCAAGATAAGCGCGAAGACCCAGCTCAGAGTTATTTCCTTTAACACGTTACTGCCTCAAGGCCTACTAACAAAACTTCATTGACCTGCCTACAGTATGAATGCAGACACCTACAAATTAGCTTCATGCAGAGAAATGGATTTTTCAGATATGCAAATGAACTAGCTGAAATAGGAAGCAGTACATTTTAACCAGCTTACGTACAACGCTGCACAGGCATAGAGCTGAGCAGACCTACCAGCTTTAAGCTTTAATAAAGCTTAATAAACTTTAATAAGCTTTAATAAACTGCAGTTGATTGTACGTGAAGATGGTGTCCTACATGTTGGAGTTGGACTCAATGATCCTCGTGGGTCCCTTTCAACTTGGAATATTCTACAATTCTATACGCAGCCACCATTTAAAATTGAATGGAAATATAGTACTGCTGCAAAAGACCCTGCCCTGCAATCCTCTACAGTGCTTCCTCTACACCTCTACAGTGTTTCCAAAGGAGTTTCAATGAGTGTGCAAAAGAAATAAACTATCAAAAGGAAAAGAGTATTCTTCTCTTCAGTCATGACATACAATTGCTGATTTCCAGCAATTTTTACACAATCATTTAGTAAAAACCTAACACACTCTAAAGTTTTAAGAGATCTCTCATTTCTGTTCAGCCTTACTAAAGAATCCTTTAGATTCTTCACACGTTCTTCAAGAACTTTGATGTTAACAACTGGAACCTAGTAACATAGTAAATACCATTTAAAGTAAAAATACCATTCTGAAACATGGACAGGGTATTATATTGCCTAAGATACAGATGAAAGGAACAAAACTGTTACTAAAGCCTGGAACAGATAAGTAATCAATCCAGACCATCAGTGCAAGTTACTGATATAAGGTGAAGGGCAATATACGAAGAAGGAAATGAAAAAAATTGCCAAGAAATCATTATGTTGGAGGAAAGGTGCAGAGATTTAATGAAAATATTGAAAAGCATAAATACTGAGAAAATTAAAAATGGTTTAATAAAGGGACTGTAATTCTGCTCCTAAGAACAGCAGTTCCCCATTCCCAGACCCTAGCATGTGACATGGCAGTAATTCAAATTCTCAGGGAATTTTCTAAACAATTGGAAATTCTACCACTGTATGTTCAATTTCAAAAGGAGAAAAGAAAAAAAACACCAGGAAATGATGTTGAAATACAATGGTCAGAATTCTAGATACAACTGAAAAGACCACACAAAGTCAACCTTGCACACAGTATTTTTAAGTCTTTTTCTACTTTCATTCTGAAGTTCTTCCTTTTCAAAGGGAATATTCACATAATATGCTTTTCCAGAATAGTATCTTCAGCTAAGAGTAAGTATATCTTCTCATTTGTGAAAGTGCAGTATAAAAACTGTTTGTACTAAACAGCACAGTTACAATTTGTAGTAGAATGAGATGATGATCTTGATTATGGGTTCTAAGTGTCATACCAGAAATTAATAACACTCTTTTTGCTATTTGCATGGAATATTATGTCTGTAACATAGCAAAAGTTAAGTAAACATTACAAAAAAATCAAAGTTCTTCAACAGCTATACGTAATGACAGAAGACAAACTGGAGACATGCTACTTAAGAAATTATTTTACTTTTTCCTCAAAATGCTCCACTTCTAGTCAGAGTTACCTAGATATTACCTTAAAATAAAAATAACTGGTAGGAGAGAGTAACATGTAACAAAGGCCACACTTAAAACTGTTGCTGTAAAAATCTGCACAGGACAAGCCAGACTGCATGCACTGCTTTTTATTGACTACATGCAATGTTCCAAATGAGATAAATTTTCTCTTCCTTAAGAGATTATAAAAAAGCATTGTTAAACAGAACAAAAAGTAACTGTAAAACAAAAACAGTTTCTAAGAACTTAAATTCTGCAAGTTAAAAAAGTATTTTTTTCATGCATACCCCCCTGCTGGTTGAGACTCTGCATTTCCCTTTCCCTCCGATCCAGTTCAGCCGCTTTTCTTTCCAGTTCTTCTTGACGCTTTAGCAGTTCTGCCTGGGCCAAGGCATGCTCCTGAATAAAACAGGCATTGTTAGGTATTGATTAAAAAAAAAAAAACACAAACAACAACTCTAAATATTCCACATCTATCTCATATAATTAAGAATTTCCATTTCTAGATGAAGACCAACTTGGTACTGCATGAAAACATTAAATAACTTAAAAGCAGTATTAATTTCTATAAATCAGTAGGAAGCAAGGCTTATTTATAAAAGACGTTCTTCCAGAAGGACATTTATATAACTATAATTAAATGGAATCCAGTACCTGGAAGTTATAGACAAACCTTTGCAATTTGCGTGTAAGCAGGTGGCTCTTCTGTTGGTTTCATTATTGCTGGCTGAGTACTGGGTACATTAGGCATTTTCACATTTCCTGGAGGAGCCTAAGAAAACAAGAGATAATTATAGGGAAACAGTCTCCTATTATAATAAACATGTTTTCATTAAGTCTGTAAGAACTGATCTAGTTGTTTTAAAGGACGTGTTACTGATAAACTGTAATCTGATGTGCTACCTGTGATATTTATAACTTTAGGTAAAAGAAGGTAATATTCCATGGTGCAGAATTCTGCTTAGCTGTTTTTTGCATGGCACTGCTTGCCATAAACACACATTGAATACCATATTCAGTTTTCAAATTCGGAACTCGTAATCTATTGCTTAACTATTCCACCAGTAGTTACAGTAGTATCTAGTTTCAAGTACCTGTGCCAATTTGGTCTCTGGTCATTACCAGAGCAGCTTACAATAAAAAAAATTAAAAATAATTAAAAAAAAAACAGCTTACAATAAAGTTTTTGAGGGTCTTTTTTGTTTGTTTCTTGTCCTGCTTAATCCTGTTTGTCGTCTCCTCCAATTTTCTCTACATCAGGTAGATCAAGTGTCATCATCTTCAAACATAAGGTACTTACAAACCCTGCTCCAGAAAAGCATTATTTAACCAACAAGCAGATGCTTGCTAGACTAAGAAGCATGACTGCCTACAGTCTCCAGTAAGGAGCCCATCAACCTTTCACAGATACATGTAATAATGTTTAAAAGTGAACGGGCAGACCAGAAAATATTTGAATATTCAAAGATATTTATTCAAAGATATTTACCCTTTAACGAGACTTTGTCAAAACAGCCTGAAATGCTGCTAATGACCGGAACATGTATATATGCTTATAAATAGAGGAACCAATTGTAACACTCATTAAAGATACATAATTAAAGACACCAGTCAACAACATACATACCACATTAATATGAGGAACCTATTACATTGAATATTCTTCAGATTCAGATTTCTGCATTTGCTAGGCTTCACTATATGCCATCATCTATACAGTGCTTGACTTGCTGCAGTCATGACCATGCATGCAGGCGCTTGACTGCACATAGTAATGACTGTGAAAAAAAACAACCTCCCATCCCTATGTAAGAGCATGTGCTTCATGGAGGAAATGAGACTGAAACAGTAGCTTGGAGCTGGGGCTGTGAATTCTGGAATTCTAAGAAAGTCAAGAGAGGCTGTGGGACAACAGTTGTTTGGGGATGTTATAAAAGCTACCACCTCAGCAGACTCTTGAGACTGGGGATGGAGAGTAGGGACTCCTCTGGGACTCTCCCTCCTCCTGGGGACGTTTCCTACTGCTGGAGCCCAGCCCTGTGCACCTTGACACCCTGAAGGCTCTCCGTCCCAGGCTGATAAATGCAGCTACTGCTTTTCTGTTTCCATGTCTGGATCATAGCTAGGTTAAACACATATCCTTGTGTCCACAGAAGGATGCTAACACTGCCAGCTACACGAGCTGCCACAGGCAGGGCACTGCCAGAACTCACATGAAACACTGGTACATGCAGTTGCGTGCCATCCCTCCTCTCTCAGGCAGACCACTACTACTTACAGTATGACCACAGACAGATACTGGCACCTAACCCACTCTAGACTCTCCAGCTGCTGGTATGCAGCATGCACAGATGGGGTAGAGTGAAATTACACAGAAAAATAGTTAAGAAAGGATTTAACAGAAGCTGTAGTGATGAGATGCATGGCTCTGTCAGACAAGTGTATTGACAGACTGCCCCCATCTGCTAAGAATTCAAGAGGGAAAAAAAAAGCACAAATTCTCTTCTCATGTGGAATCGAAATGGCTACACACTCTCCTAGGTAGTTATTTTTGAGCCACAGAAAGTACAACTACACCATCCAACCACTTCATTCACAGCATTTTAAACTCATCTTTCCCTAAGTCTTCCTACCAAACTGAAGAACCCATTTTTATACCTCCAATCAAAGCTAAAAAGCAGTGAAAAAAGCCCCACAGCTGCTTAAGATGAAACAAACAGAAGTTTGCCCTGGAAAATCATCATTCAGCTGTAGAAAAGGAAACATGGTTGTGCAGTTCCAGACTTTCCTAGAAGCAAGAAGTCCTTAAAGTAAAGAAGGTATATCTTCAAGCTCTAGCACGGTACTGCGTATCTGGAGAACTGCACGGACTTAAGTAAAAGTCCCACTAGCAAACAAATTTATTATTACACTGACATACATAGTAATTAAAGGGTACAGGAAAGCAAAAAAGGAAAAACGTTGTTTATCATAAAATTTTTCCAGAAAACAGTTAACTTCTTCATTAATCCACAAATAATTTATTAATTTATTTCATCTTCCAAATATATTTCCTAATGTTCAACAATCACTAGTAAAAGAGCAGATTAGTAAAATGCATACATGACTGTGAGAAAAAATCTCAATATTTTTTTTCAGACAGGGTCTTCTGTGAAGCTATTTTATTCATGATTACAAAGGCAGGAGTCCTGCAAGCAGGAGCACCCCACAGAAGTACATCATAACCTTATATTCCCTATTACCCAACGTTTGATTCTTCCTGTTGCCTCACTGGCTGAGTACTACAGGTTCACAAACTACCCGATGCTTATTGCTATACCATGTATGTACTATTTTATTTGACCAACCTTTAATTTATCCTTTTCCTTTTTTCTTCTTCTTCTTCTTCTCTCGTGGCTAGAGGGCCTGTGATTTTTGTTTTTACTGATTTCGCGCTGCTTGTCCTGTTTTTCTTAGCTGTCCTCCTCATTTTGGGACAGTGGGACCTTCCTTTTGCCTGCTTAATATACTCCCAAATGGTATGCTACCATCAAGCCTGCACAATCACTTTTGAATATGCAAGGTTAGCGGACTTTTCCACTGCAAAGCACCTTCTATTACAAAAACACGACTTTATTTCTTGCAGGACAAACAAGCAAGAAGCAGAGAGAATAGAGAATAGGCACAGTAAGCCTTAATACAAACAGGGTCCTCAAAAGAGTGTCGTTTCATAAATTCAATTAAAACATAAAGTCAGAGAAACAATCACTTATTAGTGAATTACTGTTTTGTTTAAAGCAGCAAACTAGAAAGTTCTTTATACAGTTATTAAAAAGGCACTATAAAATTCCACAAATTCATTTTACATTAATTTACAATAGAGAATAAGTATAGGCATGCACTAATTACTATCTCTGAAGTGAGCTCGATTAAGAATTAAGCTAACTTATATAAAAAAAAAAAAGGTCCAAAACCAATTCCAATAAAAGTCCTTATTGGAGTATTAGCTAGCTTACAGTAGGTTCTTTACAGTCTCATGTGGTGAAGTATTTACAAGTTGTTGCCTTGAAAAATTGTCTAAAATAGCAAAGCACAGCTGTAAAAGATTCACAAGACGCCACCTGGAGCACTGCATTCAGCTGTTGGGGCTCCCAGCACAAGAACAAGGACCTGTTAGAACAGGTCCGGAGCAGGGCCATGAGGATGATCAAGGGGCTGGAGCACCTCTCCTGTGAGGACAGGCTGAGGGAGTTGGGGCTGTTCAGCCTGGAGAGGAGAAGGCTCTGGGGAGACCTCATTGCAGCCTTTCAGGGAGGACCTGCTGGAAAGCTGTGGAGGGACTCTTTGTCAGGAAGGGTGAGGATAGGACAAGGGGAAATGGCTTTAAAGTGAAAAAGGTTAGCTTTAGATTAGATGTTAGGAGGAAATTCTTCACTCAGAGGGTGGTGGGGCACTGGAACAGGCTGCCCAGAGAGGTGTTGGATGCTCCATCTGTGGAAGTGCTCAAGGCAACCTGTTCTGGTGGGAAGTGTCCCTGCCTATGGCAGGGGGGTGGGACTGGGTGGGTTTTAAGCTCCCTTCCAACCCAAACGTTTCTGTGATGATTCTACGTCTCTTCCTTCCCCCTCAAACCTAACAGTGCAATCCATCCATCTGGAGCCTGGAAGACTTCATCCTACATCAAGTATAACAAAAATTAGAAAACAAAACTTGGCACATGCTAAGTAATGTTGTACTTAAAGGAGCAAAGTCTGGCTTACTGGCGTATCAAGCTCATGCCATAGAATTCTGCCCTAATTAAGGTATAATTTACTACGCTTAAGAAATGAAAACAGATGCACTTACTGATCTGCATACACAGGGCCTTGTTGGGATTGTTGTTACTTTTGTTACACGAGCTGTTACTTGTTAGAACTAAGCAAACAGATTAGATACTAGAGATAAAAATCACTGTAAGGACTGTCAAACACTGGAACACGCTGCCAAGTTAGGCCACTGACCCCTGGATTCATTCAAAACTCAGCAGGGGAAGATGCCACACAACGTGATATAGTGGCTTGCTTTGAACAGGGGGGTGAAGAAAATGACCTCCAGAGGTTTCTTGCAGCCTACAACTCGGCACTTATTTTGTCACGCTTGTCCAAATGCTATTGATTATTCATCCAAGTGTTACTGGGGACTTGGGCAGAGGAGAGAGATACCTGACTGACTTAAAACATGGGTAAGATTGAGGAGACATTAGCAGAAAGACACATGATCAGCAATTACCTTTTCTAAGTGTGTAATACTAATTACTCAGACCTGTATTGCAGGGACTGCAATGACTTAGGGCAAGCAAGCTGGTGAAGGGTCTAGAAAACAAGTCTTATGAGGAGCAGCTGAGGAAGCTGGTGTTGTTTAGCTTGGATAAAAGGCGGCTCTGGGGAGACCTTATTGTAATTTAAAACCTTAGGGGAAGGTGTAGTGAGGTGGGGGATCAGGCTCTTCTCCCATGCACCAAGTAATAAGACAAAGGTAAATGGCCTCAAGTTGTACGAAGGAAGATTTAGGTTGGATATTAGGAGACATTTCTTTACTAAAAGGTTTGTGAGGCTTTGGAACAGGCTGTCCATGGAGATCTTCAAGAAATGTGTAGATGTGAAACTTGGTTTAGTGAGGGACTTGTCAGAACTAGATTAAAGGATAGACTGTATGATCTCAGAGGTCTTTTCCAACCTTAATGACTCTGTGACCTCTGGACATTTCTGGATACCATCACATCTTAACATCACAGACAACTGTCCAGGGGAACTGAGTCAACCATTTTTAGAGATCCTACTTCACAGATCCACGGTCTTTGACCCTCACAGCCAGAGGCTACAAGGTACTTAGACCCTGAAATTCAACCAGCCCCACTGTACTGCACCTCTTTCCCAAACTGGGCTTCTTGGACAGATCTTTTTATTTCACTGCTTTGCTGTCACAGCTGTAATGGATGAAGAAGGAAATCAATAAAACCTTTTCTGAAGGGAAGATGCTGGCCAGAGACAATTGCTAAAGACGTTCTCTTGAACAGATCTCCCCATAAGCACGAAGTAGGGTACTTACCAGTAGGGAAGAGTTAGAGGGGAGGGGAGGGGAGGGAAGGGGAGGGAGGAGGTTTTGAAAAGAAATCAGGTGTAACTGTATAAACGATCAATCTGGTTTTATGTTCAAACTTCATACAAACACTACATACAAATTCACTGTCCAGATGCAAGACAGAAGAAGGGGAGCTATACTGGAGCTTACTGAAAAATATGCCTCTAAATAATAATAATAATAATAATAATAATAATAATAATAATAATAATAATAATAATAATAATAATAATAATAATAATAATAATAATAATAATAATAATAAATAGAAACCTGTCTGAATTTAAGAAGAGATTGGACTGTGCACTTAGGCACATGGTCTGAACTTTTGGGTAGACCTGTGCGGTGTCAAGAGTTGGACTTGATGATCCTTAAGGGTCCCTTCCAACTCAGGATATTCTATGATTCTATGATTCTATGAAAAACATGTCTAATGATTTTTTGTCAATTTTTTAATACTTCAATTTGAAAGTGCATGTTACATGCATTAATGTGTCCATGCATGTTTTATGCACAGTGCTCAAAGTACAAGTTCAACATGCACCAGCAAAACTTTAAGAAGCAAGAAAAGATTAAAAGCCTCTTTTAACAGTAAAAAAGAGCTTCTCTTTAACCGTAATTTCATTAAATGATGAAGCAGAAATAATAATTGCCAAATTTCCTCTGTTCCTTGTTTTCAGAAACATAACAAAAGACAAGAAGTCCTCTCCATGGTGACTGCTAAAGACTGAAGATACAAGCTATTTCATCTGACATTTACATTATTCATTTAAAATTGTTTGATTTAACAATCAGAAATAAGATGGGATTTGAAATTTGGTAAGAAAAGAAAAAAAGACTCCAGATTTCTCATGTCAGATATCAAGTAGGTGACACTTGAGACTTAAAATCTATGCCAATTCTCTTTCCTCATTATCTCTAAAGTATTATTTTCCTTCTAAGTTTCCCCCTTCAGGTTTAAAGGATGTAAGTTGACAGAGAAAAGGGAAAAACACTGACAAGCTGGAAAAAAAAAAAAAAAAAAGTGTTTTTTTCCTGTCCTATCCTGATAACCAAGAAAGAATCGATAGCAAGCACCTCCCTTGGCAAAGGGAGAACACAACTGAGCTAATATTGCCAGTGTCAGTATTCAGAATTTTGAGTCACTTTCTCACAGGTAAAACACCAATAACAACAAAAAAATCCATATTTATGTTTGCATTTGCAATAGAGAAATGTGTACCGTCCAGCACGTTTTATTAACCTGGAGGGAAGGGAGACTAAGAGTAATAAATACTGTGTTAGTGCTATACACTAAGATGCCATCTTACCACTAGCTAAGATATATAGAAAAATTTGGATTTATAGCTGCAGCATACCATTCTCAGCTTCCCTAAAAGCCTGAGCTTTGTTACTGTTTTAGCATTGTTACTTACACTGAAACATAAATATCATTTCAACTCACACAAGACAGTGATTCTCAACCTAAAGAGCACAGAAATCTACAGGGCATATTTTGCTACCACCAACCTAAGTCCTTTCTTAGGCACTTCTCACAAGTGCCACTATGATTTTCAAATATTAGAATTGGGATTACCCTCGTAAAACTGCTCAAGATGGATAATCTTTGCAGCAAAGATAGAACATGGCACAGCAGCAACTCAAAGCCTCCAGAAACCATCTGGATGTTTTTGCTGTGTGTTTTGAGTGCTGCTTAGAGCAGTTTCTAACCTTACTCTAATAGACATGATAATCCTACAAGCCTAACATTCACGGACACTGCTTTCCTACTTCTGTTCATTAGAGGCAACCACTTCCACTGTCTCTTCTCCTATTCCAATTCCATGCATTTATACATGCACAATATACCCTTCTCTTGTACACAGAGGTGGTAAGAGAAGACAGGTGACCACCACAGTGTTATAAGTGCATCATCAGGTATCAAAAATCATTCACGTAAATGCTTATCACTTTGGAATAAATAATTACAAGAAACAGAAAGGAAGGTAAGGGAAGTATTGTCTAAAGGCATGATTACTATTGCACTCGTAGTTGACTACACACTTCACTGAAAAGCCTTGCACAAAAAAATCTGTCAAAAACTCTTCTTTCTCTGCAGAAAGCAAGTTGCTCATTCAACAGACAGTTTTAATGAGTTTGGTAACATTTCAGGTTATTCACATGAACGTAGCACCTATTTACTGTATCTGAACACTGAGTCCAAGATTTCCCTCCCATACTTCAATTTTTTTAATTTGAGTGAACATCTGTAATGAGCCATTAGAATTTCTTTTACATGTACTGCTGACTGTCTGAAGGCAGATGACCTCAACCATATACTTCAGTTTTCCTTTTCCCACACAGCCACATGTTGAAAAACATGAACAATAAAACAAGTCCAAGCATCTCTGTAATTTTTTTTAAACAAAATGTACTGTCTTTATGACCTATGGTATGTTCAAAGCAATTTTGAAAATTTTCAGGCTAAAAAAAAAATACAATTTGTGATATTGTGAGTTAGGAAAAAAATCTGGACTTATTTGATATTGCTGCTTGTTGTAAATATGCTGCCTTTAAGAGCTGATCCAAGACATGCTTGAAAAAAGGGTGCTTCCAACACAGAACTATAACGGTATATGAAGCCATAGCACAGCACTACAAAGATTTTAATAGAAACATTCACTATCAGCACATCCAATATCTTCCACAGGAAGTATAAGCATATGTTTGAAAAACACAGTATTTGATTGCTGGAAGTTATATTGGCAGACACTACTCATCCATAGAGTTTGCAGATCTTGCACAAGATCTTCACTATCAGAAGTAACCACTGAGAAGTGTTACAGCACAAATTTTCCATTCCATTCTTTGTATTTTTCTCCCAAAAGCAAAAATGAACACAAAGTAAATAAAAAATACACAAATCAGAAGCAAAAGCCAACTGTGCTTCTATGACATAAATTACTCCTTTAAGTACAATACGACTATTCATAGTCTCTGAACTGTTACTTAAAGTAATGTTTTTCTCACTCTGAACAGAACTTTTAGTCAAATGGAAATCAAAACCAAGATACTTCCTTGGTGTGCCACATCCATATGCTATAAAACTCAGAAAAGCACAAAGCACAGACTACCAGAAGTTTTACTGAATAGGGGAAAAAATGCAGTTTTGTTTTAGCCCCCTTCCAGGAAGAAGGATATTCTGTAAGAGATCAAATTTCACTTAACAAGTCCACAGAATCCTTCGAAGACTGGGGGAATACCCATCCTTACAGATTTTCCATTATCTCTAGGTAACCCTTCACATATTTTACAAAGTCAGTTCCAAACTCCAAAAATGATACCCAACAAGTCTTACCTAAAAAGTTTAACAGCATACTTAAGAAATAAATATGCTTACTGTTCTTGAATCAGAGAAAGGATTGTACTCATCTAGGCCTGGGGGAACATTTCTTGTGACTTGTGTAACAGAAGGATCCTAGAAGAGAAAACAGTTCTGTAAATGTATGGACATGTATATAAGCAACCAGCCAACACTGAAATCATTATATCATAGAAAACTCAGCTTTTGTTTTAATCTAAAAAAAATAAGTTTGTTTCATCAAGAAAGTCTGTAAGTATCCACCTCTTCCTCTGTGCCTGAAGTGGCATCATTCCACTCCAAGCTTCTTAAAAGTCTGGATTAATACACAAACTTCATCCACTATACATTTATAAGGAAGAAAGTTCTCAACAGAGAAGGGAAAAAAACTGTACACTGTTATTTTGACCACTGGTCTTCACAACTATACACCCAACAAACACCACTACAGAAGAGCAAACTTGCTTTAACTTTTAGTATTCCCTATCCAGAAGTCCTTTGGGAACAGGGAAAGCATTTCAAAAAGAGAAGCCAAGGAAACAATGCCCCACAATGCTAAAAAGTACTCTGCTTGAGCTTCTGCCTAAACTGGTAAGATAAAGAAGAACGTACAATTTTTCCCTCCAATGAACTATACAAGAAGGAACGCTCTTTAAGGTTTAGCTTGAAAAAGCAACTTCAGAAGTTAAATATTTCTGCGGTAGGGGTAGGTAGGCTTGGTTCTGTAGAAGTACCTGCAGTCATAGAACAGACTAACTTTATACAAACAAAAATTGTACTTATTCCATGTGGTGCCTGGTTCCACATATGTAATTTCTGTAGTTCGGGTTAAGATTCTCTGTATCTTCAGAACAGAAGAATGAATGAGCAGAGAGATTTATTTCTTTTTAATTATGAAATCCACTTAGTCTGTAAGGGTTAGTTAAATTATGTTTATAGAAATATAGAAAAGTGGGTAATATTTCATATGTATAGAAAATATACAGAGTATCTTTCTGGAGAACAAGTCCTACGAGGAGCGGCTGAGGGAGCTGGGCTTGTTCAGCCTGGAGAAGAGGAGGCTCAGGGGCTACCTTATCGCTCTCTATAGGTACCTCAAGGGAGGCTGTAGCGAGGTGATGGTTGGTCTGTTCTCCCATGTGCCTGGTGACAGGACGAGGGGGAATGGGCTTAAGTTGAGCCAGGGGAGTTTTAGGTTAGATGTTAGGATGAACTTCTTTACTGAACGGGTTGTGAGGCATTGGAACAGGCTGCCCAGGGAAGTGGTGGAGTCACCATCCCTGGAAGTCTTCAAAAGACGTTTAGATGTAGAGCTTAGGGAAATGGTTTAGTGGGGACTGCTAGCGTTAGGTCAGAGGTTGGACTCGATGATCTTGAGGTCTCTTCCAACCTAGAAATTCTGTGATTCTGTGATCTTTAGATACAGTATTTGCTTATTTGTAACATGCACAGATACAATATTTTCATGATTTCCATAGTTTTCTTATGTGAAGGCCAGGAACTTCACCAGATTGCCACAACTTCTCCAACATGATGGCCAGTGACTTAGCAGCTACATCCACTCACTCATCCAGGACCTAGAGATACATCTGATCAGGTCGCATGGACTTGTGCACCTTCAGGTTCCTGAGGTGGTCTCGAACCTGATTTTCTCCTACACTGGACAGTTCTTCATTCTCCCAGTCCCGTGTGGCTGGTGCTCTTGCTGGTGAAGACTGAGGCAAAGAGAGTCACTGAGTACCTCAGCCTTCTCCACATCCTGGATAGCCAGGTCTCCCTTTTGCTTCCAGAGAGGGCCCACAACTTCCCTAGTCTTCCTTTTACCACTGATATACATACAGAAGCCTTTGTTGTTGCCCTTTGTATTCCCTGGCCAAATTTAATTTTAAAAGGGCTTTGGCTTTCCTAATCTGATCCCTGGCTGCCTGAACAATTTCTCTGTACTCCTCCCAGGCTATCTGTCCTCACTTCCACCCTCTTTAGGCCTCCTTGTTCTTTTTGAGTTTGGCTAGGAGCTCCTTTTTCACCCATGCAGGCCTCCTAGTATTTTTGTCCAACTTCCTCTTTGTTGATATGCATCGCTCCTAAGTTTGCAGGTGGGAATCCTTGAATATTAGCCAGCTTTCTTAGGCCCCTCTTGTCTCCAGGGCTTTGTCCCATCGTACTCTACCAAGAAGATGCCAGGAGAGCTGATTTTGGCCTCTTCAGAAGTCCAGGGTAGCGAGCTGACTGTGCTCCCTGCTTGCTGCCCTCAGGATCCTGAAATGCACCGTGTTATGGTCACTGCAGCCAACGCTGCCCTTGAGCTTCACATTCCCCACCAGCCCCTCCTTGTTGGTGAAAAGGAGGTCCAGCACAGCACCTCTCCTTGTTAGCTCCTCTATCACTAGAAGGTGTCATCAGTGCAATGCAGGAGCTCCTGGAATTGCACTGGTGACACTGCAACAGGAATCTCCTGGACTGCCCGTGCCCTGCTGTGCTGTCCCTCCAAGAGTTACCAGGGTGGCTGATGTCCTCCATAAAAACCAGGGCTTCTGAACGTGAGGCTGCTGCTGTCTGTCTACATGTATAGAGGGCCTCATCAGCTTGGTCTTCCTGGTCAGGTGGCCTGCCGCAGACCCCCACTACAATGTCCCCTGTCCCAGCCCTCCCTGTAATGCTGACCCACAAGCTGTCAGCTCCTCACCCATCCCCAGCACTCCAGCTTCTCACTGACACAGTCCCCTTCCTCCTCTCCCCTGCCTGTCCTTCCTGAAGAGCCTGCATCCTTCTCTTACAACACTCCAGTCACAGGGGCATTCCTACCACATCTCTGGACTGCCATGACACCAAATCCAGCAAATGAGAGCAAATATTTCACAAGCTGTAGCCACAAATTTATTAAAATGTAAGGCAATTTAAAAACTTCGGCTATTAAAATGCTCGAGGCAAGGAGAACATTGCTTCAAAAATCTAAAAACTTTGTTGCACATTTCAATTGCATTCACGTGCATATGCACACATGAAAACTAGCCTTTCTGCTTATATAAAATGCTACCACTCTTGGCTAAAGCACACATTTAGCTGGCAAGCAGTATTTTAAAAGTGACTGAACGCAAATCAACCTCTCTTTAAATGGATACAAAGCAAAGTTAAATGCATTTAAAAATCAGCTTTCCTGCATTTGACTTACACAATAATATGTGATTTCAACAAAGCAACCTTGGTGACAGTCTCTCCAATAAGTTAGCCATATTTTCCATTTCCATCCTAGACTTGAATGCACTGGTTAAACTAAAACCTCATTAGGTTTTACATAGACTGACAGAGTATCTTCTTCTAACATATCCTTTATTGAAGGACTGGCATAAAATACTGTGCAGATGAACAATAAAAATAAGAGAAAGCTCAGGGGGGGAGGGTAATATTTGCTCTCTAAATTTGACTACAAATCATTTGAAACATTCAATTGAAAAATCATAATAAATAAGAGAAAAAACGAAATCTGACACTTGAATCGGGCACTAATTACTAGAGTTGCTCATATAAGATCAGTAAAGATGAATCTCTTATAACAAAGTTAATACAAATAAGACAGTTGCATAATTCAAAACACAGGACTGTAAGAAGTCTTATACATCTGAAAACTTTTACCTTACTGTGGTGGTGTATCTTTCCCAAGCAAGCAACTGAGCCCCTTCCCAGTTGCTCACCCCCTCTCCAGTGGGATGGGGAAGAGAACCAGATGGGCAAAAACAAGTAGAACAATTAATGCGTGGGTGTTGAGAAAAAGACAGTTTAAGTGGAGGACAGGACAGGGTGGGCATAAGCGGGAGGAATAACAAAACACACAAGTGATACCAGGGCAATTACTCACCATCTTCCACCAGCAGACTGATGCCCAGCCAGTTATTTTGGATTCCTCTCCCCATATTATTACTGAGCATAACATGCAAAGAATACCAATTTGGTAAAGAAAGGTCATATGTCCCAGCTGTGTCTCCTCCCAGACTCTTGCTCACCCAGGCTACTCTCAGGGGCAAAAGCAGAGTGAGAAACAGAGCAGGCCATCATGGTGTGCAAGCACTGTTCAGCAATAGCTGAAACACTGGCACACTATCAACAGTGTTCTGGTCAAAAAAACAAAATAGCACCATGGAAGTAACTATGAAAAGTAACTCCATCTTAGCCAGACCTAGTACACTTTTTCTAGCCTCTAAACTACAGCGTGAATTAGGATAGAATAAAATGCTCTAATGTTTATTCATGCTTTCTGAATTTTCTTCCACACATTCTCTCAAATAATTGCCTCTTACATACTTAAAAATGTTCTACTGTAGACACATATGAAACTATTGATAGCTAACCACCGGCCATAAAGGGTCAAAAATTATTAAAACTCAAATAGCAGTTAGAACTTGGTTGCTTAAAAAGCAAATTTCAGCACTCCTGTGCTTCGTTGATGCAGTACTAATCAAGTAACTCAACCCGATTGTGCCCTTGAAGAACAATAAATGCAATTATTTAAATAACTAGAATGTCACAGACTCAAGAGATAACCACTCAACAGCAGCAAATTTCCAAAAAGCAGGAAAGAGTGGTCAAGTCAAATTCAGAAAAGCAGTCTACCTTTGCAAATAGGATATGCAAACAATAATAAATATCTGATAAAAGAAAGACTTTCTTCTCCAAGTGTTTCAGGGAAGAGTTGGGAAAAAAGCTCCTTAAATCTCTTCACATACTACTTATGACATTCTACATTGACTCAAAAGAATGACAGGAAATTTGTGCTGAGCTAAACAAGCTTACTACATCAAAAGTTTTAGTTTTAGAAGTAAGTCGTAGAATTAAATACACATTGTAAGTTACAAAAAGCCCTCTATCAGAAGTCCATTCTCCTTTTGAATTAACAATTGCCGTACTTCTGCCAAATACTGCCATTGTTTGCAAAGTTAGCAGTAGCTCTGAAAAAGAAAAACTTAATGACCTCAAGGACAGCAGCTCCATATAAAAAAAAAAGTTTCACTACGTTGTAAAAAATCTGCAAAAACTATTATAGTTCTATTGAAATACACAAAATGAACACCGTCATGCCAGAAGTGATCAAATTGTGCTCTCATAAAACCTCAGTCTGGACTTTCAGAAGAAGTTCATGGGCTGGTGTCTTCCACAAGTTGGAAGACACAAGTAGAAGTAAAACAGAGCTTACAGTGAAAAAGTAATCTCACAGCTGAGAGAGGCAAGTACTAGCATGGAGAACTGCCTCTCTCCTATACTTACTCACTGAGATCTTCTGCAATGCTAGGAAAACATACCTCTGTGGAAAGAAACAAACTCTTCATAATCTGGACACTCAAATTTAAGCTGCTAGACTCTTATTGTTCTGAACATTTACAATGCAGTGAAGAAGTGATGCCAACAGGAGCTACACTTCATATTTCAAAACACTTCCTAGAATTTTCTGAAAAGATTAGACCTGACATTCCAAAGAACATGCACATTTACTGTGCACCTTTTACCTTTCACTCACTGCATCTCACTTCAAAAACACAGCAAATGCCAACTCATCTAGATGCAGTGAGAAAACTGTGAGACACCCGGACTCATTGCTGCAGAGTAATAAAACATTTAACTTAGCAGTTTATCAAGGTTTGAATAATGAACAATGAACAATAAACATCTGCAGAATGACATACTCACAGAGTGACATTTAAATGAGTGCTATCAAATTTGTACATTCCGTGACACACATATCCTTGTGGTTAACGAGAAAGTACATAGAACCAGAATATTCTACATGAATAACTAAATCTAAGCTGGCATAACTTATTTTTCTATAATCAATATTCCACCTGGATAAACTATTAAAATGCGCTATTTTTTAAGCTATTTGTGTTCATTAATACTAAGAAACAGGAAAAAAAATCCCTAAAGATAGGTTCTGATAGGGAATAGATAATATACAAACCAGCAGTATGACTGGAACCACAAAGCATCCAGAGACCTTAATCACTTATCCTGCATGATTTCAGTGATAAAAAATTGGGTTACTCCCAGAAAATGCGTAAGATTTGGAGTTTCTGGGACCAACTTTAAATACCTGATGTCAGCCACTAAACTGGGCAACTACAGAATGCCTGGTCCAACCCCAGACTGAGAAGACCATGTCCTGGTGGACTAGTATTTCTGCCCCAAAACAGACCTGCCCTTCCACTAACTCCTTGCCACAACCCAGTTTTCCTCAGCCACCCAGCCAGCGCCTGCCCCTTACAGTATAGAACCCTGCAATTCATCTTGCTTACTCAGATTCTTGTTTCTTCTTTTCGCTTCATACCTCTTTCTCCAGTCTTACCTCACTGAAGCTCCTGCCGGTCCAGCACCTTGAGCTTCTGACCTTTTGTTTAACTGTTACTCATAGCGATCAGGGAGCAGAATTTAAGAACAGTGCACTGTTCATACCCAGATACCACAGCCATTGGTGGTGCATTGCAGTCACACAGATGACATCTCAGTCACACATTTCAGATGACATATTCAAGATCTGAATTATTTGACAAGACTGGAGTTTTAAGAAATCAGCACAACCTAATTGACTGTTTTCCATCTTAACTTTCACTGTACCTCATTCTTCTAGTCTCTATCCCGCAACATCCACCTCAAAAGCAAAGATTAGAATCACTTTACTTGAAAGTCAAGAAGCACCCCAGTATTTACATCAAGAATGGGGAAATCAGAAAAAAAAGTAAAAGCAAATAAACCCACAACACATCTCACATTGGCAATGGCAAGAGCACTTATAGAACTGTTAAGAATGTGCACTGTTCTAGGTTAACAAATTACTCTCATATCATTCAGGCACAGATAAAATTAACTGATATCCAGTTAACACAGAGGGTATATAAAGCCAACTAATGGTAAGTTAAGGGGAAAAAAAAAAAAGTAAGGAATGTAGCCTGAGCCACCCCCCACCCTTAGCCAGGGAGCATGTGGCTGAAATGGTGCAGAACAATCCATTCCATGCAAGTTTTTATTGCTTTAAAAAAAATCAAATTAAAGGGAACAGAGACCTCTGTTGTCTAGGAGACCAAAACTAGTCATCAGCTAACAGTTTTCATTAATACAGAACAGATTAACAAATTAAAGACTAAAGAACTAGATAAATCTGTAATGACTCTTTGTATTACTGTTCACTGGGAATCGCTCCAGCATTGTTCCACCACGACTAAGATGGTTTATAGCACACATGGCACGAAAATGTTCTGAACAATGCCACCAGCAAAGTTTACATTGTTACCTGTGACTTGCATTTCTTTCAAGCTGGTCAGCTGAGAACTAGGAATCCTCTACCCTTTAAGGTGTCCTTTAATTTGTTAAAAAACAGGCTGAACTACAATGTAATAAATTTGAGGAAGTGTTCTTCAGCTTCCTTTTCCCCCCCTTAATGGAACTAAATGAGTGACATCATTGATGTTAAGCAAATGTACACGTAATGTTTAATTTAGTTCAGTATGGTTTGCTTCCAAGGAAGTAGAAACAGAGGTCAAGAAACACAGTTAATAAACACTCACTCAAAACACCGATTTGGATAGGGATTCTAATGGTTTTACAGCACATCAGCAACTGAAAATAAGAATTCCAAATTAAAATTGCATAGCCTAAATAGAGAAAAAATAGAGAAAAAGAGGAAAATAGAGAAAAAACTGCAGGAAACAACAGGGATAAATGCATAAAATACTTGTATTATGAAAAGAACAGGGGCAGGAAAGGCAACTACTTCAAAAACAGGATAGCAAGGTAATTCTTAACACCAGTTGACAAGGACAAGTAAACAAGACAACTAAATATCTTTCAAGACTCAGATCACGTTACCAGGAGTGTCCTACATCAAAAGAATATACTAATTATGTTGTTTGGGAACAGATAACACTGGATTTGCACGTGACAGGTTTTTATCAGCTTTTCAATTTACATAGGAATCATGGGGCAGCATGAAAAAAATACCTGTGTAGACTGACAGAAGTATGCCTGGTTAGACTTGGTAAAAAAAAAAAAAAAAAAAAAAGATTAAGGAGAAACAATCCACTATGAACATACAAGTGGATTTTCAAAGAGGATTAATTATTTTTGGTGAATGAAGTCAGAACAAGAAAATATAGAAAGCAATTAATTGGAAAAATAGCTTCTTAAGTACAGCTGAGGGAAGAATATGAGGGAGGAATAAGCTGTTGCAGGCAATTCTACAAGTCTTCATTTTTGGCCTTTGCTCAGCTTAAGTCCAAGGAAGAATGATCTCTCAATGACAAGAGTGGTTTCAATCCACGTTGAGAAAACAGCTCCCCTCATCACAAAAACACTTACAAGATGAAGCCTGATTATACCAATCCTATCATCTTCCTTGAAGACATCAGTCACTGGCTACCTTCAGCTCTACCACCATATATAGTTTTTGTCCCTTGCTTCAAGATTCTCACAAATAACTTCATCCTACCCGCCTTAACAGTCACTGACTCTATCTGGCTTTTACTGTGCCAACTTTTACCATCCCATAATCACATTCACCTAGCTATGCATTTTCCCATTTGCTTTTTATGCCTGGAGGGAGGTTCCCAGAGAGCAAAAGAGGCAGAGCCACAGTTTTATCCTCCTAACTATTCAACATGCTTAGCAAAGGTATCTTCAAAAAATGGACTGCATGCAGACTAGAAGCAAGAAACAAGTGTAGCAGGACTGAATCCAAACTGGTAAATGCATGCTAAGGAAGTCATGAGATTAGATCCATAAATCTAGCAAAGTCAATCTTTACCAGCTAGGATTTCTTACCTGTAATTCTCCTACTAAAAGGCTGCTCCAGTATTTCAGTCCCAAAGATAAGAACCCCTCTTCTCCAAGCCTTGGTCTAAATTTACAACTGATGATTTACACCTATCTTTAAGTATGATATAAACTTCCACAACAGTTTAGTTCCATCTCTCATCACTGTGTCCCCAATGAAATAACCTTATAGCTTGTGTTTTGCTGCATGAAAAGGATAAACTCTTTTAATTTCAAGATAGGCTCTCTGTTTATTATCACAAATTATTTCCTATACTGCATATTAGCCTTTTCTAAATGTGAATAATAACTAATTATACACATTCTGCTAAGAATTTGTCTAGTTTTATTTGACAGCAACAGTTGCACTTCCTGCTTGCTCTCTGTGGAGTCCTTCCTTAGATGACACCAGAAAGTTAAACAACAAAGCAACAAAAAATGACTGGAACTTACGTTCATTGGCCTGAGGTTTTCCTGACACCTTGATCAAACAGAACACAAACCACACCACTCCTCATAAAGGAATGAGCTCCTGAGAGCAATCAAAGCTGCTGCTGTTTCAGTTAAAACTCTCTATGATATACTTCACTTTCAATGTGTCCTCCTGAGCATTCTTGGGGAGATTTCCAACAAAGTTTACCTTCTGACAATAAAATAGGAAGATAACTATAATTGGCCAGCAATGGGTATCAAAGCTTTTTTTCCTCCTGTGTTAACTGTTGGTTCCCAGCTTTTAAATTAAGAACTGAGACTTGGAAAACAATATAGCCTGCACATGAAAAGAGTGTCTTTCAGACCCGTAACAGCATCTACATTCAACCAGATTAAACCTCTAAAATTGCAGTCTGCACATGTTCAGTAAAGATTCAGTATAAATCAAACAAAAACTCCCCGAAGACTTCCTTCCTGCTCATGCCACAACAAGCTGCACACAGACAAGCTTTGAGAAGATATTCGTGTTTTGATGCAGTATCAAACATTGTTGGTTATTCATGCTTTATTTCTCCCTTCATCATTGTCAACTCCAGGAAGATTAAAAAGTGACATGAATTTCACAAACAGCAATTTAATTGTGATTTGCATACTTTTCTATCCTAGTTTTACATTAATAGTACGAACAGTTTATATTTAACAATACATGTATAAAGGAAGCCTTAATGCATTGCAGCAACAATATATATTTTAATCTATGATTAAAAACCACTTACTATGAGAAAGAACTGCCTAGAAGGTAATGCTTGGAGGAATTAATGGCAAGTACAGATATGGTCTTTATTTTGCCTCTAATAAAGCTGAGTAACTACCAGAACAGTTCTTTCACTATTTCAAGTTTAACATCTCAATCACTGATCAGCCACTGCGCCCTTACCTCCACCCTCCCTCCCCCCACAAATGGCATTAAGAGGTTTCCACTATAGGACCGCCAGAACACAAATATTAAATAGGATACTGCAAAAGTAGCCAGCTGGGGTTTCTTACACTTGGCTCTCAAGCAGTGCTCATTGTAGGCCACAACAGCTGATAGAAGCAGAGCTCTGAATGGTTCTGAGCTACTGAGCAAGCCAAATTCCTGACCTCTGAAACCAAGAAGGCCACAGCAGTCCCATCTTGCAATGAAGTACAGGATGCCTAACAGAGCACTGTGGTGGTTTCACACTGAGGGCTAGCTAAACAACAGAGAAGTTACAATAAAAAAGAGCTCAAGGGTTGAGATACAGGTAGGGAGATTACTGACCGATTACTGTCACAGGCAAAACAGACTCAGCATACGGAGATGAATGGAACGTGTTGCCTATTACTAAGAGACTAAAGCAGAGAGAAACTAAAAGTAAACTTGACACCTTTCTAGACATCCATCCACCTTCTGCCTTCTCCCCCAAGTGGCACTGGGGAACAGTGTTTGTGGTCAGGCCCTGACGCTTCATCTCCACCGCTCCTTCTTGGTCACTCCATGCCCCTGCTCCCCGTGGGTCCCTCCCACAGGATGCTGTCCTTCCCAAACTGATCCTGCGGGGGCTGCCCACAGGCAGCAGCTCTTCAAGCACTGCTCCCACACGGCTCCATACCACAGGGCCCATCCATTCCCCAGGAGCAAACTGCTCCAGCACGGGTCCCCCACGGGTGGGGGCAGCTCCCCCCAGACCCCCTGCTCCTGCGTGGGCTCCTCTCCACGGGCTGCAGCTCCGGCCCGGGGCCTGCTCCTGCGGGGGCTCTCCATGGGCCGCAGCCTCCTCCAGGCCACATCCACCTGCTCCACCGGGGGCTCCTCCACCCATGGGGGGGCTGCAGCGTGGAGATCTGCTCCATGTGGGACCCATGGGCTGCAGGGGGACAGCCTGCTCCACCAGGGGCCCCTCCACAGGCCACAGGGGAACTGCTGCTGCCTGCCTGTAGCACCTCCTGCCCTCCTGCTGCACTCACCTGGGGGCTGCAGGGCTGCTGCTCACTCCTCTCTCCCTGCTGCTGCAGCACAGTATATTTCCCCCCTGCCCCCTTTCTTCAATCTGCTCTCACAGTGACACAAACAATATCACTTCTTGGCTGGGCTCAAGCCAGCAGTGGGTCCCTTTGGAGCCAGCTGAAACTGGCCCTTATCTAACATGGGGCAGCTGCCGGGCACTGCTCACAGAGGCCACCCCTGCAGCACCCTCCTACCAAAAGCTTGCCACATGAACACAACACAAGCATCATGTCTCAGCTATTCTCAACACCCCCCCCATCCTCAGCTCTGGAAGGATGTTTTTCTTTGTAATGCTGAAGCCTTTCCATATAATGCAAAACTGATACTAATGCAATGCTTTCTAACACTTCACTGAAAATTTGAAAAGTATGCAGCTAGAAGTGACATTTAATAACTATTAAAAAATGTTCCAGTTTTAATAGATTATGGTGCAATAAAAGCATTGAAGTACCCTCCTGAAATCTATCTATCACATAGGGCAGCTAAAGGACACTTTCAACATCATTATTTTCAGCACTAAATTATGCAGGATTTTGAGGAATTTATAAAATTTGAAATCGTGAAGGGAAACCAGACAATAAAATCAGACAAATTAATTGGGTACATTTCATAATCATCTACAAGAATGAAAACAAAGTTATGCACGTAGGCACACAACTCTCCAAATAATTAAAGTTCTGATCCTTCAAAAATGATTAGGCCTTCCCTACCTTGCTGCAAGTGTCTGTCATTTCAGCTTCACTTGAAAAACAGCAGCAAGGTGCTAACTATATAGATTCTGCTGCTATAAAAGGTGGCATTTGTCAATTCACTGCTACCTTCAGCATCAGACCTTCAGCTTGTACATCCTGCTGAACCAGATAGAAGATTCACTTGTGTTCATGTGAGTCAGATTAAGTGCAATATCCAAATAATCACTGGAACCAGCTCTGTAGTAAAGTTAAGCTCTAACATATACTTAGCTGCAGTGACTCAAGTAATCCTGTGACCTCAGTGGTGGCAACTCAGGCGTCTCATGCCATTTTTAGATATCAGAGCGTTTCAGACATCCACAAAAGAAGGGCAGTCATGACAGAGCAATGAAAGACCCACTCTTTTTGGAACAACAGCTGGAGGTTAGCCACTGTTTGGATACCCAATCCCACCCAAAGTAACTACTTCCATAATTAACATTATATACTTTCAAGTGTTTTCATGATCATGTGCTTCCACACTGTAACTGAACAAGACAGAGGATTCCTCATCCACATTACTTAGTAGTTTTTACTTGAAGGTCACCACTCGCATTTAAACACAAATGTATCTTACTTTTCAGTTCTAACACAATTCCTATTGTATCAAAAACCTGCTCAGAGCTCTGATCATACCAGATGAAGTGATAGAATTCATCACAGAATTGAGTTTTGAACTCCACAGTCACTCGGAAGTAACCACGTCTGGACAATTGCACAAACCTTTTGCAGTCTGTCAGCCAGGCCATAAAGGTCTGTCGAATTCATCTCTTTAATTAAACAAAAATAAATAAATAAAATATTCTCTTAGTTGTAGTATCATTCACATTAAAAAAAAAAAAAACACAACATGTTTTGTGGTAATTGAGTTGTGCAGTGGTTTCAGAGTAGATAAAAACCTACACTGGATTTCAAGAATGCAGGTTCAGAACCTTTGCACCTGTAGCATCTCCCAAGATAAGACTACAACCATACTCTATCCTACAACATTAAAAAAAAAAAAAAAAAAAAGGCATACCAAGGAGACAACCACACTGGAAGAGGTTTAAGCTGATTTCAGAAATCTACCTACGGTTTGTCAAACAAAATTTATTTCATACCATTTTCATCTCTCCAAGAATAAACTGCCAGAACATCAAGGACACTCAAGCTCCTCCTACGTGGTCAAAACTGTGTCATCACTGAGGACTTGTCTGGTCATCATGGGACTGCTGGATGACTCTAGTTACTTTTGCTGGACCTGATCTTGATGCAAAACTGACTTCCTAGCTTGGCCTGCCCCCTCGCCGTGGACTTGCCTGGCACTCTTGACTCCTGGCTGAACGCTGCTGCCATCACCGGACCGGCTTTGCTCGCCTTGTCTGGGTGCGCCGGGGCTCCACCATTTGCCAGTGAGAATGGTACGGGTGAGAATTCGTGCTCACAATATATGACAAGTGCTTCTCATTGAAGGAAACAAAATAGCTTTCATTATTAGACCATTTTCATTTACAATACTTCAGGTTACACCAAATGTATATTTCTATATAATGCTGGTGCATCAAATTACAGCAGGATTACCACATTTTCACCTGTATGGAACATGAGTGCACTTTTTTCAGCACAACTGTAACGTGATCTTTTTAATATTAGAATGCTACGCATCTGTGTGTTTCCTTACCCTTTGTCTTTCAAATTGTAACATCTCTTGGTTTGGTTGGTACACCATCCGGAGAACAGCTATTTATAGAGGAATACCGCAATACCAAAGGCATAACAGCCTTTGGGTTCATCTTGAGGTTTTTTGTTTTTTAACGTGGTACTGTTTTAAAACGAGAGGTTAAATAGCTGTCATCTCAAAATCAATGGTATTTCCTGATCAATCTAAGCAAGCAAACACTTGAAGCAAGAATTTCTGTTTTACAAACCAAATTCATTTCCTCCCAGGAGATATGAAACCAGAAATATAATTTATTTTTATGTTTCCAAAAGGATTAATTACCCAAAACAACAGCAAACTATATGTTTGTACGTGCTCCATCCCTCCTCCCCCGGAACACTTTTTTCTCCACTCAACATCAAAAAAGAAACTGCTGAAATTTTTACCAAAAGGCATGTGAAAAGTAATAGGAAACCTCACAAGTAGATCACAGACAACTAGTAAAAATAAAATACTTAAAAGAAAGCAGTATCTGTCTTCAACCTTGGCGACAACTCTTCCATGTGATGCCCCTCCCTCCTTTCTCTGCCATACTGGTTTGTTATTTTACACAGGCACAGGAAGTGGCTGCAAATGTAAGGAAAAAAACTAATCTCTTCATCCATAAAATTATCAAGCACAGACAAATAATATGAATAAATTTGAATAAAGTGTTCAGACAACATGACTTGGGTTTGTCAGGGTCCATCTGGAAATACTGGTTCTATGTGTAAAGCACCTTAAAACACAGTCAGGCTAAACTGAAATCCAGATGCACATTAATTTCAATGTTGTCATGCCAACAAGATGACAATCAAGGCTTGTCTTACACACAAGGCCTTCTGCCCCTTGAAGTAAATAAGTGGATGAGTAAAGGTATGCAGCGTTACCTTTTGCGGGCAGAGGAATGAGACAGAAGGTAGCAGAGACTGAAAGAAGTGAAAAGAAAAGAACCTTCCAAGAAAGAAAAAGCATACAGCTTTCCTAAAACTACTCCTGCAAGTAAGAAATCCAGAACTATGTTTAACAGGGAGCTTCAAGGTACAGAGCAGTTGTTTTAGAGTACTTCTATCACGATGCATTGCAGATGAGAAACAAGAGTGTGGATTTTGCCTAACAACAGAAATCTCTCCCTGAAGAGAAGTGGGAATAAGCTGTGGCACTTTAAGCAATGTCCTTAAACTGTATGTATGTATGGTTGAAGCAGGTCCCTAGCTTATGTCTCAAAAACACTACACAGATCAAGTTACCTGGGCCAATGAGCCATGCAAGGGCAACTATACTGTTTCCATCCCTGTTTCCACTTTGGGTATCTGTACATAATAAATTTGCTATGTATTATTTTCATCACTTCCACAAAAAAAAAAAAAAAGGGAGGAAAAGCATCACATGCTTTTGTTGCTGAAGACATATTCTAGAACAATGACACCTTTTGGTGCTTGCTGCCAGGAGGTACTTAAAGAACAGTGCTCAGAGCTGTTGGTGCCTGTCCAAGCTACCGTTGGTGGCAATCTGAGTGCCTGGGCTGCTGCTCCTCCTGAACGCCAGTGCACTCCGTGAAACACGAAGTGAAAACACGGCGACTGGCCTGACGAATACACTTCACTAAATTCTACATCCATAAAAACTGAACTGGCAGACAGACTACAACAAATAAATTAGTCCACAATAACACCCCGTGCCTCCAGCCGCTGCTTGTACAGAAGTACCGCTGAAATGTGACAGCTCAATTTCTACACGGCTTAATTATTCCTGCTGGCAGCCTACACACACTGGCGTGCCTTAAGTCTCGGCGTGATATAAAAACGAAGTACGAAAGAAGTACGATTACCGAAGGAGCTGAAGGAATTAAGACGAACTGGATTCAAAATGGTAAAGGGCAGGTAAGCAGCGGAGGCACGCAAAGGAGGTCAGCTCATCCTGACAGCTGCGGGAGTAAGGGCACGGTCCTCAGCTGCCAGCCAGGGACCGCCTGCTCCAGCCGTGCCTCGCAGCACAGCAGCCTCGCCAGACGCGGGGCGGCCATGCCGAGCCTCCTGGGAAGCAGCTGGGGAGCCGGGCAGGGCGGCAGGTGGGCTGCGGGGCTGGGAGGAGGCCGGCTGAGGGCGAAGGGCTGCGCTGTGTGGGGCGCCCCGGCAGGCGGGGAGACCCTGAGGCGTCACCCACGCGCACCTGCAGACACCACGCCGGGTTTAAAAAAAAAAAAAACAAAAATAGAAATTATAAAGTGCTTGAAGCGCGATTTATACGCTCGCAGCTGAAGCACTGAGGGTGAAACAGGGCGGCCCCAGCTCGCCAGGCGGCTCCCCCCGTCCCCCACCAGCGCTGCCCCTGCCCCCCCCGGAGCCGCGCAGCACCGCCAGAGGACCCCCCCCCCCCGGGCCGTGCCTCACCTTGAAGGGGTTGTTGAGGTCCGGGTCGGCGAAGGGGTTGCTGTCGAAGTCCGACATGGCGAGGGCTGCGATCCGCGGCTGGCGGCCCTGGCCCTGCGGCGCCCCCCCCGGCGCTGTCAGCAGCCGCTGCGGCCCGGGCCCCAGCCCGCCCCCTCCGGCTCCCAGCGCCGGCCTCCAAAATGGCCGCCCCGGAGGTGATGTCGCGGGGCGGGGCGGGGCGCGGAGGAGGGAGAGGGGAATGGGAATGGGGGGGTCGGGGCCCTGCTGAGGAGAAAAGCTGGGAGGAGGCAGCTGCTGGGGGCACCGGGCGCGATTTGGTTCACAGATCCTGTCAAAATATGAAATGCTCCATTCTGGGCATCGAGCAATAGCAGTCTAAGTCGAGGCAGCGCTTCAAAAAAAAACAAACACTGAATCCCGATTTCTTTCACATGAATCCCTTCACACGCTTTCTAAATAACTTACCTAAACCTTTATTAAAATACAAAGGGAGTTTTGAGACAGGTTAGCCTTCAATCTACCTAAAATAAATTGCTATGAGAGTAAAATCGACCATTTTGGTATTCAAATGTGATTCCCTCCCTCCCCCCCTCACATAACCACAAGCCGAGCGTGGGGTACACTGTTTAGGTTTAATGAAGACTGGCTCAGGATGTTAACACCTTTTTGTACTTTAATGGCTCTGCATTCATTACTATCATATATCGCTAATCCCAACCCAACACTGAGAGTCGTTGTTATGGCGGTGTTCCATCAGCAAATCAGGAAAAGTCCTGCATATACAAGAGAATTAATTTTGTATGGATCAGTGAAAAAAACAATAATTGCTGCAAGGTTTGCTGTAATTTATGTAGATGTTTCTCAATTATTTCTGAAGGACTGTCAGGTATAAGATGATATGCAAATGGGACAAATCATAAAAGCACGGCTTCTAAGAAGCAAAACACTTTCAACTTTTTTTTTGTTGCTATGAAGTGTAAAATACTTCGTGCTTCAAAAAACACAGAGGCTGCTGTTGTACGATCAACAAAAGTACATTACAGTATTAGACACAATCGTTCATATAACTCACTTATCATGACAGAAAATTAAATCATGTTGTTTTCTAATATTTGCCCAGGGCTCAATATATCATAGCTCAATGATACATGTTGATAGTTTGAAAGCTGTGTGCACTGGCAACTGTATATTTGTTCCTTTCAGCTGAACATGACTGAACTAATGCATACATGCCTGAGTCAGTGAATGTTTGACTGAAAAGAGCATCTTTTCCTGTGTGGCTACTGGTGCTTCAGATCATGATCATAGCAACCTGCTTCTGATAATAATTTATTTGTGCACAGTTAAAGGAGAACAATCTGTCATCTCATATGACTTCCAAGGAATTAAGATGTTTTTGAAAGGATAAAAATTATTTTACAATTAAATGATACCATTTTGACAATGTATCATTGCTTGCTCATAAAAATGTTAACTTTGTGAGATAGCGACTAACAGCTAGCTAATAGAAAATGTGAATGAACAACAGCTTTCAAATAATTGTTTAGCTTATTGCTTAGATGTTTCAGAATTAGAGAAGATACATGATTAGCCAAGAATGTCCCTCCACAAAAAGTCTTCTCTACACCTTATTTTGATAGAATCATAGAATCATTTAGGTCAGAAAAGACCCCCAAGATCATTTAGTCCAATCTTTAACTTGGCACTGCCAAGTCCACCATTAAACCATGCTACTAAACACTACCTCTACATGTTTTCTGGAGACCTCCAGGAATGGTGACTCAACCACTTCCCTAGGCAGTCTGTTCCAATACTTCACAACCCTCTCAGCAAAGAAATTTTTCCTAATATTCAACCTAAACCTCCTCTGTTAAGCAAAATGACTGGCATGGAAGATTGACTGCTAGAAACTCATCTAGAGGAAAGAAGCCTGAGAACTCCTTGGTAGAATGATTAGATCATATGTATTTTTAATGTCTTGTTGAAAGTTTAGTCAGCAGATAATTGGTTTGTTAGGTAAAACTTTAACTAAAATGTTATTCAATAATAGGTTTTGGAGGAATTTAAAATAGCAAGAATGCATAAGCCACTCTTTTTCTAGGTCTTAGAGCAGAGAGATTTTACTTACAAAATATGAGGAAGATTTTATCTTTGGAGAAAGAAAAAAAAAGTGTAGTACATGAGCACTTCAGGATAACAATAAAGGTCAGGAGCTGCAACATTCCCACAAAATTTTTGCCTTAAGTTAAAAGAAGGAAAATTGGGGGAATAATTACTTGGGATAACAGATTTCACTTTTTTCTGTGTGCTCTGAGGACATGCTACAAAATACCAATATCAGATCATTCGTGGCTTGAGCAAGGAATCATTTCTGCTCACCTGGAATGACATTGCTCAATGTTATGTCATTCAAAATGAAGGTGAAAGATGTCCCTAACAGGGCCATCAGTCTCTGCTTCTCTTCCTGTTCCCTGTAGTCCTATTTTGCTGTCTTTGTTAGGGGACTGTGCAAAGGAAGCATATCATCAGCAAATCATTCTTCCTTCAGTTTACTTTCCCTGTGGACCAATTGCTGTTCCTCATTCAAGGAGCAGAGCCCTTACCTCTCCCATGACAGGTGATCCCTGTATCTTAGGAACATGCAGGCACAGCATAGCTATCACCAGCATGAAAAGTCTTCTCTTTGCTCCCAGACTGGACTCACTGCCTGTTTTCCATCCCACAAGCAGCAGAAGTGAGCATAGGCTCTGGAGTCACACTGCATGCCATGAGCACATTTACAGAACCCAGCAATCATTAGCACAGGCCAAAAGAGCATGTAATCCTGTTTTGGATGTAATTGTGGAAGGAGGGTTACTACTTCTGGAAAAAGAGTTACTTATTTGTCTAGCTGAGGATAAAAGGATAAAACATCTGTTGTCCAAAGAGTTTGACAAGTGTGGATAAAGCCACGCACTGCAGTAAATGATGCCTTTAAGAGAATGGCTAACCAACCGGGGAGGCAGAGTGTGGGAGTGATGAATAGTAAGCTGCAGTCATGAGTGAAGATACGTCAAAGTGAACACATGCTGTTTGGGAGTGGGGAGATTGTTCCAGGCAGTCATGGAGCGAAGCCAAGAGGCACTAGCAGTCTGTGCTGCATGCATTCCCCTTCCCGCACAGAACTGGGAGGAGCAGCATAAGCTAAATCAGGTGACAGGAGTGAGTAGATCTCACCTGCCCTGTACTCCTGCTGTGTTACCTCTTGTGGCATGATAACATAGATGCCTGTCTTCTGAAGCCCATTGCTTACACTTCCCCGAGTTAGAGCTCTTCTCATATCCTGGCCCCTTGAGAAGAGATACACTGGTAGACTTCAGAGGGCACTGTCTAGACAGCAGAAGGACTTGTGCTATGACCTCTTCCAACTAAATCATAGAATCACAGAAATATACCCCAATTCAGAAGGAACCCACTAGGATCATCGAGTCCAACTCCTGGGTCCACACAGGACCTCCCAGAAATCAGACCATGTGTCTGAGAACGTTGTCCAAACACCTCTTGATCTCCATCAGGCTTGGTGCTGTGCCCACTGCCCGGGGCAGCCTGTCCCAGTGCCCGACCACCCTCTGGGCGCAGACCCTTTCCCTAACCCCCAGCCTGCCCCTCCCGTGTCCCAGCTCCATGCTGTTCCCTCGGGTCCTGTCGCTGTCCCCAGAGAGCAGAGCTCAGCGCCTGCCCCTCCGCTGCCCTCGTGAGGGAGCTGCAGGCCGCCATGAGGCCTCCCCTCAGCCTGCTCTGCTCGGGGCTGAGCACACCAAGTGATTTCAGCCGCTCCTCATGTCTTGCCCTCTAGACCCTTGTCATGGTTCCGCTCGAGTGGGCAGCCGAGCTCCACCACAGCCGCTATCTCACTCCCCCTCCTCAAAGAGGAATGGGGAGAAAATATGTGAAAAGGGCTCAAGGATTGAGATAAGGACGAGAAAGTCATGCAATAATTATTGTAACGGGCAAAACAGACTCAGCATAAGAAGATAGTAAGATTTATTGCTTATTACTAACAAGCTAGAGAAGTGAGAAACAAAGAAAATAAACCAAAAGCACCTTCCCCCCCATCCACCCTCTTCCACCTCCTCCCCCCGAGTGGCACAGGGGAACGGGAGAATGGGGGTTATGGTCAGTCTACAGCACTTCTTCTCTGCCGCTCCTTCTCGGTCATTCTCGTCCCCTGTGCTGTGGGGTCCCTCCCACAGGATGCAGTCCTTGATGAACTGATCTGGCGTGGGCTTCCCACAGGCAGCAGCTCTTCCAGAACTGCTCCAGATATGGGTCCGTACCACGGGGTCCATCCCTCAGGAGAAAACTGCTCCAACCTGGCTCCCCCACGGGCAGCAGCTCCTGCCAGGTCACCTGCTCCTGCGTGGGCTCCTCTCCACGGGCTACAGGTCCGGCCCGGAATCTGCTCCGGCAGGGGTCTTCCACAGGCGGCAGCCTCTGTCGGTGCAGGGCCACCTGCTCCACCGTGGTCTCCTCCACGGGCTGCAGCGTGGAACCCTGCTGCACCGTGGTACTCCATGGGCTGCAGGGGGACATCCTGCTTCACCATGGTCCTCACCACAGGCCGCAGGGGACTTCTGCTCCGGCGCCTGGAGCACCTCTCCCCCTCCTTCTACACTGACCTTGGTGCCTGCAAGGCCGTTTCTCACTGCTCTCTCCCTCCCAGCTGCTGTGTGGCGCAGCGTTTTTTTTTTCCGTCTTAAATATGCTCTCACAGAGGCGCAAAACAACATCGCTTATTGGCTCAGCTCTGGAAAACAATGGGGCCCTTCCCAAACATGGGGCAGCTTCTAGATCTTTCTCACAGAAACCACCCCTATGGCCCCCTGCTACAAAAACCTTGCCATGTAAACCCACTACAACCCTTCACCACCTTTGTAGCCCTCATATGGAGACTCTCTCTAATAGTTTTATGTCTTTCTTATACTGCAGCTCCCAAAACTGCACACAGTGTTCCAGGTGAGGCCACACCAGCACAGAGCAGAGCAGGACAATCCCTTCTCCTGACTGGCTAGCAGTACCATGCCTGATGCACCCCAGAGCCTGGCTGAACCTGTTGGCTGCCAGGGCACACTGCTGGCTCACGTTGAACTCACTGTCAGCCAGAACCCCCAGATCTCTTTCTGTGGGGCTGCTCTCCAGCCTCTCATGCCCCAGGCTGAACATACAGCCAGGGTTGCCTCATCCCAGATGTAGGCTCTGGAACTTGTTCTTGTTTAATCTTTGTGTGGCTGGTGTTTGCTCAGCCCTCTAGTCTGTCAAGATCTCTCCGCAAGTCCTCTCTGCCTTTGAGGGAGACAACAGATCCTAATTTAGTGTCATTCATGCAAATAACTTTTCGACATGTTTCTCATTGCTTCTAATTTAAAACTGTACATAAATTGTTGAACATAAATAGTTGCCTGCATTTTGATTGTTTTATGTTTTGCATTTCTTTTTAATCACTCCTTGTATTTTCTTCATTGAACGATTATTAAGTAGCAATTATTATGCAATTAAATTGCAATTAGAAAGCAATCAAATTGCAGTTCTGGGATCTGGAAAACAATGCAGGGAGTCATCTGTATACATGGTCAGGGAGTGAGTGATTCAAAACTGTGCTCCTCAAATGTCAGGAGTTCTGCTCTTGCAAAAAATAAGGAAAAAAAGTTGTTGAGAAAAAAAAAGGTATGGGGAACGATGAGTCTTAGTTTCAATTCAAGATACAAAGCTGTGAAGAACAACAAATGTGAATTTGCAGAAAATAGCTTACAGGTCATCAATCACAGTTCGACTCTCCTGATTCTTGTGTGCAAATGCAAGTAGCTGTAAATCTTCATGTAAAGCCCTACACTATAGTAAGAATTTCTAGGCTTGGGGTAGCCTAGCCTGCTGTCATTGCATCTCTGTATGTGCCTATTCTGCCTGTATATGACCATTAATGAACGAGATGGCTCGTTCCTGGCACAGAGAGAGTCAATACAGCTGCATCAGAATTTGAACTGCTATCATCAGGAAAGGATCCATGCTTCTGCTGCTGCAGTCACCACTCCGGGGAAAGTAAAAATGATGTATTGCTTTTGCAGTGTTGAATGGTGTCCTGGCAGTGAAGTAGTGCTTTAAGGGCACTTGTTTCTGGTGATGACGTAGGGAAAGTCTGATATTATGATCAGAAGGCCAGCTCTTCTCAAGAGACTAATCCATGCATAGCCCTGCAGGGAAATAGGGAGGAGAAGCGAACTGACTGCTGCACACACAGCAATCAGAGCATCAGGCTTCTTGCCATCCGAAAACTTCTACCACTAGCTCTTGCTAAGTCAACAGCACTGTTGGAAAAGTACCCTGCTGTCTGAACTGACTCAAGCCTGTACTCTACAGTAATATGAAGTACAAAAGTAAACATGGAACCACAGCTTTAGACAGCTAGATATTATCCTTTGATAAATCTACATTTATAGCAGAAATGAAGAATTAATTTTTCACCTACTAGAGCATTATAAGAATCCTAGACTATCAGTATCTACATATGAGCATTATGCTTTAAGTACTCTAAGTGACCAGCAAAAGATGAGATAAACTATTACTTTAGTTCTCAAAGCCTTTGAAACCCTAACTCCTTTTCCATTATCTTTATGTTAGCATTAGAAAGGTGTGTCTGACTTAATGTAAATAAATAAATAAATAAGACCTAAATATGTAAGCACCAAACTCATTTGAAGTTCTTCAGATGCCTGAGAGAAAATATTTTTCCAAAATAGCAGGTGAGAGCTGAATTCCTGGCACCTTGACTGCAAGGAAGAATCTTAGTTGAACATTAATTTAATAGTATAAATGAGACTCCTTACATTTAAACAAAAAAAAAAAAAATGTTCATGAAAATAAAAGCTTTTGAAAGAAAAAAAATAAATGAAAAAAATGGCCCTGGCATATGTTACATTAAAGAAGAACTACTTAATAATGAAGTTGTTCTGTGAGCTTTTTTGAAAACAAGAAAGTTTCTTCCAGTTTTTGTCCAAGTAGTTATTCCAACATGCTTGTCAAATACTACTTATCCTTAGAAATCTGTCTTCAACACTTTTCTAAGTATATATTCCACCCCTTCCTTCAAATTTCCTCCACATAAATAATAGCAAAGAAAAGAATTAAGATTCTCTCTGCCATCGATGGGTGTGCAATTCCATTTCTTTAGAAGCAGAATTCTATCACACCATACAAATTAACTATTCCACAAGATGCTTAAAACATTTGATAGAGGCCCTGTAATGTCTCGACCTGCTGTGAAATGTGTTTTTGTAAAAATTGTAATGAAAGGGTTCCATATTTTTTGCATTTCTGCTTTTCAAATGTAAATAGCTCAGGTTTCAAAGAGTGAAGAATTTTGCTGCTTTTAGTTTTTCAAAACTGTACAGGTAAGTACATTCTTGCACTCAAGGGAGTTTCTGTTTCTCAATACACACAACCAACCTAACTGATTTTTGCTTATTTTTTTCATGCTGTATGAAACAGAAGAATATCCAGATCTGCAACCACAAAATCACAGAATCATCTAGGTTGGAAGAGACCTCCAAGATCACCGAGTCCAATCTCTGACCTAACAATAACCAGTCCTCCACTAAACCATATCCCTAAGCTCTACATCTAAACGTCTTTTAAAGACCTCCAGGGATGGTGCCTGAACCACTTCCCTGGGCAGCTTAATACAAAGCCTAACAACCCTTCAGTAAAGAAGTTTTTCCTAATATCCAACCTAAACCTCCCTTGGCGCAACTTCAGCCCATTCCCCCTCGTCCTGTCACCAGGCACGTGGGAGAACAGACCAACCCCCACCTCGCTAAAGCCTCCTTTAATGTACTTACAGAGAATGATAAGGTCACTCCTGATCCTCCTCTTCTCCAGGCTGAACAAGCCCAGCTCCCTCAGCCGCTCCTCGTAGGACTTGTTCTCCAGGCCCCTCACCAGCTTCGTCGCCCTTCTCTGGACTCGCTCGAGCACCTCGATGTCCTTCTTGTAGTGAGGGGCCCAAAACTGAACACAGTACTCGAGGTGCGGCCTCACCAGAGCTGAGTACAAGGGGACGATCACCTCCCTAGCCCTGCTGGTCACGCTGTTCCTGATACAAGCCAGGATGCTGTTGGCCTTCTTGGCCACCTGAGCACACTGCTGGCTCATATTCAGCTGACTATCCACCACCACTCCCAGGTCCTTCTCTGCCTGGCAGCTCTCCAACCACTCATCTCCCAGCCTGTAGCTCTGCTTGGGGTTGTTGTGCCCCAGGTGCAGGACCCGGCACTTGGCCTTGTTGAACTTCATGCAGTTGGCCTCAACCCATCGGTGCAGCCTCTCCAGATCCTTCTGCAGAGCCTTCCTGCCCTCAAGCAGATCGACACACGCACCTAACTTGGTGTCATCTGCAAACTTACTGAGAATGAACGCGATCCCCTCGTCCAGATCATTGATAAAGATATGTAAGAGAACTGGCTCCAGTACTGAGCATTGGGGAACTCCACTAGTGACCGACCTCCAACTGGACTTAACTCCAGTTAAATTTAACTGGATTACAACAGCAGGCTTGATACAGCCACACGTGCTTCAGAGGAACATCTCTGCAGAGCCTTGCAAGGACAGTACCCCCCGGCACCTCACTGCGTACAAGGGGCTCAGCAGCCACTGCACAGCGTGCTTGCGCTCCAGCCGCCTGAGCCTTGTGCATGCCACAGCACCGCCAGCCTCCCCCCGGAGGGCTGCCATTCCCCCCTCTGCCCCACAGATTGTGGGGAGGTGCCCAAGCTGACCCAGCCTGGGCCAAAGGTGCCACGAGGGACTCCCCCTGCAGACGCAAAAACATCTCCAGTCATCTCTGTTCGGGCAACGCTCCGATAAAGTCATTAAGATTTCTGCTTCTCCAGCCACGGCCGGGCCAGGAATGCTTTTTCCAGACAGAAAGCCAAAGAACGTGGCAAATTGCAGCCTGCTGCACCCTGAGGGGCAAGGCAAGAGCAAACCCGGGGCTGGCACAGCCAGGAGCACCCCTGCAGAGAGCTGCAATGTCCCTGACAGCAGTTTTGTTTAGGGGGGCCCAGGGCCAAGTTGGACAGCCTCGCGTGTGCCTCCCACTGCGCGCTGCAGCCTCTCTCGCCCCCAGATCGGTCACTGTTCTCTGCAATGTGCCGTGCCCTTCAGCACACTTTCCCCCTCTTTTTCTTGGGGAAGAAATGTCTGACTTCCTCTTACAGGTTTAGTATTTGTGGGTAGGGAAAGGAGGAGAAAATACAGGGCGCTCTGTATAGTAATGCCTTCTCTTCCTTACGGGGAGGCAGCAGGCCATCCAGGCAGCGTTCCCTCATTCCCATTACACCTGCCTGCTTTATTCTAGCCTGGCCCTCTGCAGGAACACGGGCTGGGAACCCACTGCATGGGGAACTCTGCTGGCTTCAGCAGAGCCCCCCTGCACGACGTCAGGCAGAATTCTGCATTTAAAGCCCTCATTGAGAGGGCTTTAAACTAGGTAGGAAGGGGGATGGGGCTGAGGCTAGGATTGTTGGGGCTGTGCCAGGGGGAACAATGGCTAGGCTGGAGGATAAGGCTATGGCCCAGCTGAAGTGCATCTACACCAATGCACGCAGCATGGGTAACAAACAGGAGGAGCTGGAAGCCATCGTGCGGCAGGCAGGCTACGACTTGGTTGCCATCACGGAGACGTGGTGGGACCAGTCTCATGACTGGAGTGCTGCAATGCCTGGCTATAAGCTCTATAGAAGGGACAGGCAACATAGAAGGGGTGGTGGTGTGGCTCTCTATATTAGAGAGTCTTTCGAGGTTGTAGAACTCGAGGTTGGGAATGACAAGGTCGAGTCCCTTTGGGTTAGGATCGGCAGGGACAACAAGGCTAGTGTCCTGGTCGGGGTCTGCTATAGACCGCCGAACCAGGATGAGGAGACGGATGAGGAATTCTACAGGCAGCTGACAGAGGTTGCTAAATCATCAGCTCTTGTACTCGTGGGGGACTTCAACTTCCCTGACATATCCTGGAAGCACAACACAGCCCTGAGAAAGCAGTCTAGGAGGTTTCTGGAGAGCGTGGAAGATAGCTTCCTGACGCAGCTGGTTAGTGAACCTACCAGGGGTGGTGCCCTGCTAGACCTTCTCTTCACAAACAGAGAAGGACTGGTGGAGGACGTGATTGTCGGGAGCTGTCTTGGGCAGAGTGACCACGAAATGGTGGAGTTCACTATTCTTGGCGAGGCCAGGAAGGGGACCAGTAAAACCGCTGTATTGGACTTTCGGAGGGCTGACTTTGAGCTGCTCACGACACTAGTTGGTGGAGTTCCTTGGGAGGCGGTTCTGAAGGGCAGAGGAGTCCAGGAAGGCCGGGCGCTCTTCAAGAGGGAAATCTTAATGGCACAGGAACGGTCTGTCCCCACGTGCCCAAAGACGAGCTGGCGGGGAAGAAGACCAGGCTGGCTCAACAGAGAATTGTGGCTTGATCTTAGGAGGAAAAAGAGGGTTTATAAGCTTTGGAAAAGTGGGCAGGCCACTAAGGAGGACTTTAAAGAAGTAGCGAGGCTGTGCAGGGACAAAATTAGGAAGGCCAAAGCTCATCTGGAGCTCAATCTGGCTACTGCCGTTAAAGATAACAAAAAACGTTTCTATAAATACATCAACACAAAAAGGAGGACTAAGGAGAATCTCCATCCTTTACTGGATGCGGGGGGAAACTTAGTTACAAGAGATGAGGAAAAGGCGGAGGTGCTCAATGCCTTCTTTGCCTCAGTCTTTAGCGGCAATACCGGTTGTTCTCTGGATACCCAGTACCCTGAGCTGGTGGAAGGGGATGGGGAGCAGGATGTGGCCCTCACTATCCACGAAGATCTGGTTGGTGACCTGCTACGGCACTTAGATGTGCACAAGTCGATGGGGCCTGATGGGATCCACCCAAGGGTACTGAGAGAACTGGCAGAGGAGCTGGCCAAGCCACTGTCCATCATTTATCATCAGTCCTGGCTATCGGGGTAGGTCCCAGTTGACTGGCGGCTAGCAAATGTGACGCCCATCTACAAGAAGGGCCGGAGGGCAGACCCGGGAAACTACAGGCCTGTCAGTTTGACCTCAGTGCCAGGGAAGCTCATGGAGCAGATCCTCCTGAGAGTCATCATGCAGCACTTGCAGGGCAAGCAGGCGATCAGGCCCAGTCAGCATGGGTTTATGAAAGGCAGGTCATGCCTGACGAACCTGATCTCCTTCTATGACAAAGTGACGTGCTGGGTGGATGAGGGAAAGGCTGTGGATGTGGTCTACCTTGACTTCAGCAAGGCTTTTGACACTGTCTCCCACAGCATTCTCCTCAAGAAACTGGCTGCTCTTGGCTTGGACTGGCGCACGCTTCGTTGGGTTAGAAACTGGCTGGATAGCCGGGCCCAAAGAGTCATGGTGAATGGAGTCAAGTCCAGTTGGAGGCCAGTCACTAGTGGCGTCCCCCAGGGCTCGGTGCTGGGGCCGGTCCTCTTTAATATCTTCATCGATGATCTGGACGAGGGCATTGAGTGCACCCTCAGTAAGTTTGCAGATGACACCAAGTTAGGTGTGTATGTCGATCTGCTTGAGGGTAGGAAAGCTCTGCAGGAGGATCTGGATAGGCTGCACCGATGGGCTGAGGTCAACTGCATGAAGTTCAACAAAGCCAAGTGCCGGGTCCTGCACCTGGGGCACAACAACCCCAAGCAGAGCTACAGGCTGGGAGATGAGTGGTTGGAGAGCTGCCAGGCAGAGAAGGACCTGAGAGTGATGGTGGATAGTCAGCTGAATATGAGCCAGCAGTGTGCTCAGGTGGCCAAGAAGGCCAACAGCATCCTGGCTTGTATCAGGAACAGTGTGACCAGCAGGGCTAGGGAGGTGATCATCCCCTTGTACTCAGCTCTGGTGAGGCCGCACCTCGAGTACTGTGTTCAGTTTTGGGCCCCTCGCTACAAGAAGGACATCGAGGTGCTTGAGCGGGTCCAGAGAAGGGCGACGAAGCTGGTGAGGGGCCTGGAGAACAAGTCCTACGAGGAGCGGCTGAGGGAGCTGGGCTTGTTCAGCCTGGAGAAGAGGAGGCTCAGGGGCGACCTTATTGCTCTTTATAAGTACATTAAAGGAGGCTTTAGCGAGGTGGGGGTTGGTCTGTTCTCCCACGTGCCTGGTGACAGGACGAGGGGGAATGGGCTTAAGTTGAGCCAGGGGAGTTTTAGGTTGGATATTAGGAAGAACTTCTTTACTGAAAGGGTTGTGAGGCATTGGAACAGGCTGCCCAGGGAAGTGGTGGAGTCACCATCTCTGGAAGTCTTCAAAAGACGTTTAGATGTAGAGCTTAGGGATATGGTTTAGTGGGGACTGCTAGCGTTAGGTCAGAGGTTGGACTCGATGATCTTGAGGTCTCTTCCAACCTAGAAATTCTGTGATTCTGTGATTCTGTAAAGGTCAGACTGATCTTAACAATGTCCTTCAGAGTGTCCTTTAGGAGTATCTTTTCTTCTAAGGGAAGTGTCCCTGCAAATGATGTATAAAATTGACACCACTTCAGCTGCTTTCACTTTTAGTAGAGTTTTGGGATTTCTTAGTTTTTCCTCAACTTTACTCTTTAGCTGAAATAAAGTTCATTTCAATGCACTTGCTGCTGCAGCTACTTGATTCCCCTCCCCAGAATCAGAACCCGTGGCTTTGGGTTTTTCACTGTTTTTATTCATTTACTTCTTCCTTTGTGCTTCCATGGTGGGCAGGAACAGACGTGTGCCCCTGCACAGCAATGGGGGGCAGCAATGGGGGGCTCCTCTCTGCTGGCTTCTCCTCTTCCAGCCGCACGCACAGGCAGCGATGGGACCGAAGCGGGGCACGCTCCTGGCCTCTCCCCCTCGGCGGGGAGCTCTCCGAGCCCTGCAGGGCAGGCAGCACAGCCCCAGCCGCACCCCAGCACGCTCCCACAGCCTGCTGGCACGGCCCCGCAGCCCTGCCCAAACACCAGGGCACCTTGTCCAGCGCCCGGCCCGGGCCTGGGCTCCGCATCAGCTGCTGCCCCCCACCCCCCCGCAGTGCTGCCCTGCCCATGGCTCAGCAGGCAGGGGGTGCCCCATGTCACAAAGGGGCAGGGACGGCCTTGGCCCCGGAACGCTGGCCCCAGCGGCACTTGGGCGCTTGGGCAGCCCTGCCATGGCTGCCCGTGCTGACGGGGAGGCTGCTCGGCTGCCTGCTCCTCTGCTGCGGCTCCAGCCTCCGCTCTGGACACAAAGGCAACCAGAGGAACTCAGCTCCTCTCTCCTCCCTCCTCAGGCCCTCGCCTCCAACGGCTCTCAGCGCCGTACAGGACACTGAGCGAACTGAACCACCGCACACTCCTGGCCGCTCCTTCCCAGCACGGGGCCGGACATTTGTCCACGCTCTCCAGGACAGGTAACATCACCCCGACCCACACCCTCCCACGGTCCCATAGCAAGCAGCCAGCTGACACCATCAGGCCAGGGACAGCTCCATCAGGACGACGGGACACGGACAGCCTCGGTGAGATGCTAGAGACCCTCGGGCAGAGAGGCAGGGGCTGCCCGGGGTCACAGGGGATGCTGCTCTGTTTGTTCCTTCTCTTAGTAAAGCCAGACTCAGACAGCAATGGGACCAGATCACAGCACACTCCTGGGCTCTGCCCAAGGACCACTGAGAAGGAAGGAAGAGCTGCCAACGCTCTCCAGGACAGGTAAGATTGCCCCAACCCATTCCCCACTCCGGTCCACAGCAAGCAGGACGATGACACGTTCGGGACAGGATGGCAGTGAGCTCCTTCAGCATGACGGGACACAGACAGGCTCGGTGAGACACTAGAGACTCTTGGGCAGAAAGGAAGGGGCTGCCCATGGTCACAGGGGATTGCTGCTCCGTTTGTTGCTGCTTCTCTTTCAGCCAGAAACACACAGCGATGGGACCAGACCATGGCACGATCCTGCCCTCTCTGCCTGTGAGAACTCAGCTGGAAGGAAGAGCTGCCAACGCTCTACAGGACAGATAAGCAATCCCCAACCCACAGCCCACCACACTCTCATAGCATGCCACAAGATGACATGGCTGGGCTATGATGGGCATCCCCTGGCCGTCAGGGAGATGTGAGATGGACGGCCCCGCAGTGAGGCTGGGAGAGCCTCGCACAGGGAGGAAAGGATGGCTTCCAGTGCTGGCAGGGGTGGCTGCTCTCTTTGTCGCCTCCTGTCTTACAGCTGGACACGCTGACAGTGAGGGAATGACACCATGGCACACTCCTGGCCTCTCTCTTTCAGCACTCTGACGGAGAATTCACCACGCTCTCCAGGACAGATAAGATTGCCCCAACCCATTCCCCACCTCTATGGTCTCACTGCCCTGGCCTAACACAGCTGACTCTTGGCTGTCAGCGATGCACAGGAAGGATGGCCTTGCTGTCGGGCTGGGAGTGTCTCACGCAGGGAGGCAGCGCCTGCCCCTGGCCATGGGCTGGGGCTGCTCTTTTTGATCATTTTCCTTTCTCACCCCATCACAGAGCCCCGAGGAGACTAAGGGCTGCCACTGTCCTTTCCCGCCTCTGCCCAGTCACTTCATGGCCACTGACCTGAAGGCTGCTGCAGCTTTCTACAACCACAGCCATCGAAGGAGCAGCAAGCACACAGGGACCCCGCCTCTACCCTGACATGGTCCTACAAGCACAACCACAGGCCCCGCAGCTATGGACAAAGAGAGCTCGGCACGCCTCCGTGACACCCCACTGCACCCCATGTCTCTCAAACGTTAATCAAATAAAGTTCTGATTTACAACCTCATCGGCTGCTCTTTACTGCCCTTCTTGGGGAAACATCAAGGGGGGTTGCCTTTTGCAGAAGGAGTCTTACACTACTCATAAGACTTGTTCTTCAGACCTTTCACCAGCTTTGTTGCCCTTCTCTGGAATCACTCGAGCACCTCGATGTCCTTCTTGTAGTGAGGGGCCCAAAACTGAACACAGTACTCGAGGTGCGGCCTCACCAGAGCCGAGTACAGGGGGACAATCACTTCCCTCGTCCTGCTGCCACGCAGTTTCTTACTCAAGCTAGGATGCTGTTGGCCTTCTTGGCCACCTGAGCACACTGCTGGCTCATATTCAGCCGACTACCAACCAATACTCCCAGGTCCTTCTCTGCCTGGCAGCTTTCCGACCACTCATCTCCCAGCCTGTAGCTCTGCTTGGGGTTGGTTGTTGTGCCCCAGGTGCAGGACCCGGCACTTGGCTTTGTTGAACTTCATGCAGTTGGCCTCAACCCATCGGTGCAGCCTCTCCGGATCCTCCTGCAGAACCTTCCTACCCTCAAGCAGATCGACACACGCACCTAACTTGGTGTCATCTGCAAACTTACTGAGGGTGCACTTGATCCCCTCATGCGGCCCCAGTACCGAGCCCTGGGGAACGCCACTAGTGACCGGCCTCCAGCTGGATTTGACTCCATTCACCACGACTCTTTGGGCCCAGCTATCCAGCCAGTTTCTAACCCAACGAAGCGTGCGCCAGTCCAAGCCATGAGCAGCCAGTTTCTTGAGGAGAATGTTGTGGGGAACCATGTTAAAGGTCTTACTGAAATCAAGGTAGACCACATCTACAGCTTTTCCCTCATCCACCCAGCACGTCACTTTTTCATATAAAGAGATCAGGTTCGTCAAGTAGTACCTGCCTTTCATAAACCCATGCTGACTGGGCCTGATCGCCTGGTTTTCAAGTGCTGTGTGATGACACTCAAGATAATCTGCTCCATGAGCTTCCCTGGCACTGAGGTCAAACTAACAGGCCTATAGTTCCCCAGGTCTACCTTACAGCCCTTCTTGTAGATGGGCGTCACATTTGCTAGCCACCCGTCGACTGGGACCTCCCCCGATAGCCAGGAATCAGTGAAAACTTGAATAACGTAGAACTCAGATGTGATACAGAACTAAAAGAGCAAAATTTTAAGTCAAGAATACAAAATTTTTATTCAGAAGTATAGTTGCATTGTAAAATATCTCTTCTTCAATTTAAAATATATATAGTAACAGAATAAAGTTGTGTACTTTCTGGTTAGTGCCAAGTTCATTTCTCTGAAATACACTTAACATTTGAGAAATGCTTAGCGAGTAACAATGCTCTTACTATTTTTGTGAAAGGGTGTTTCTTAGAGCATTGTAGAAATGCAAAGAAATGGTAGGAAAATAACTTGGTATTATTTAGATGATGACTTATTGAAAAGATTAACATAAGTACTCCATCCACTTAATAACAACCTGAGAACTGTTTAAAAAGTAATGCATTTTCACCCAGATGTTTCATCCAAAAGATAAGCTTGGTCTGTGGTTTTGCCAAGAATTGGCAAAGAAACATAAATTAAAAAGAAGTTAGTATGTTAGCAAGATAAAGTCATACTGACCCCCATTCTTATCCACCCTCAACAAGGCTTTCATCAGCTCCTATCTCATTTTCTGTAACATCCTTTCCCCTGATTAATTTGTTTTTCCCCACTCATGTCTTCCCAGAATACTGTTGCAAAATTTATTACCACATCATTTTTGAATCCCTGCACTAGCTCTCCCCTCTCTGTCATGTCCTCTATGAAGTGGGGCCTGTGTAGTTTTACGTTTCACATTGATATCTGGGACAACAGTACTATCTAATTATACAAAGATTAAAATGTTCTCTGAAACAGATAGAACTGACCTTCTGTTATCTAGTTAATTTTGAGATAGTATTTGTGAACTGTGTTAGCTCATTCTGACCTTTTCCTGTTGGTTCATATTTGCAATTCACACTTCGTAAATTTATGGGCCTTGAACTTGTGTTTTTAAAACCACAGCCTTAAAATAATACATTACAAAACAACTTCCATTGCCTTTGCATGTTTCAGATTTCTGTGTGAAATTTCATAAAGTAAATAGCTTTACTAGCTTGTTTTTATCAAGGACTTTTTCTAAAAATTGTCATTACAATTATCTTTAATATATATATATATTTATGCTATAAATACTGTTACAAATACTATGTTGTCTAAGGTCATATGACATGAATTAATCTTTCCATTTGTTTCAAATTTTGAATAACTTTTCTTTTGATTCTAATGGGAAATCAACTCTATCCCCTCTCTCTTTCTCTGTATATATGAACATATAGATATGCACATACATACGCACAGTGTATATGTATATACATATATATACACACACACACACATAAAACATAGAAGCTAATTACATACTACCCGAAGTGCTGTAGACTGCTGCTTGTGCTTTCAAATTCCAAACATTGTTTCATGCTAATCGTAATTTTTAGAATAAAGGTTTTGGGCTTTGTTACATTACCGGATCTAGGTCAGTAAGTTCTGTTCTTTTCCTGAAGACGTGTTTCCACTAGGAATTATGTGACAGCACTGCTCTGATTTGTTCTGCTACGGAATTATCTCAGTTGTTCCATTTTGCAAATTACCTGGCAATTTAAGCTTTAGGAATTGTTTAAATATTTTTAAAGATTTCTTTGGGTTAAAAGAGATTCAAGAAAAAAAAAAAAAAAAAGAGAGATACAAAAGTCCAACTAAATTCAATTTACAGCCCTGGAATTCTCCAGGCCATTTAACTGGTAATAATATTTTCCCATTTACGTCATAATAAGTAATTGAAATTCCATATTTCATTGAAACAACAACACTGATCCTCCTTCTTCCGAATAGTAATGCCAAAATATCTAAATTTATTATCTATACATTTTAGAAGTTATTTGTCACCCTTTAGTGTTTTCAGATACAGCAGATCTGTGGCTTACTGTAAAGTAGTTCATACTCTCAATTCTTCAAAAATAAAAATTAAAAATACAATAATCCTTTCCAACTTTAATATGTATGTTGCATGAAAAACATGTCATAAGCATTTAATGAAACCTTATTTTCTATTTCCAACCATTAAATACCTCAGCTGCTTCTATGTCCCCTACCAACTGTGCAATGTCATTATAATTAAAACAAGTGGCAAGTATGTCAATAAATGTTTGTGTCTTTTTCTTCTGTATAATATTATTGTTCATGGTTTTGCTACTGTTTTCCAAACAACTGAAGAAATCATTATTAATTTCATTCCTGAACATTTTTTTTGTTTCCCAAAACAATTTTCTTTCATATTCTGAAGAAGATAGGAATTCTTGGCCAGCCTGAGTATTCTTCCTCCTTCTTAGATGAAATCTAGTTTTCTTTTCCTGTAGTTCTAGATACCTGTGTCTCATGTAAATATTTTGTCTTGCACACAGGCCTTCTTTTCTAAATCTGTTTTCCTTTTCTGCACCAGTTATATATTCATATTTATATTATTTATTTATTTATTTTATGAATACCATTTTTTGGATGAAAAATATTCCTTAAAGAAAAAGGCTTACAGGTTGTTGTAGTCAAGGAGTCTTCATCTGATTCATACATCAAAGCTATGCTTGTCTGATGGAATGCTGTGGTTTAACTCAGCAGGCAGCTAAACACCACGCAACCATTCACTCACTCCCCACCACTCTTGGGGGAGAGAATCAGAAAAAAAAAAAAAAAGTATATACATATAAAAAGATATTAAATATATAATATAATATAATATAATATAATGTATAATATGTAATAATATACATATGTAATAAATAAGTTATATGTAATAATATACATATGTATAATATGTATAATGTATTATACATAATATAATGTATAATGTATAATTTATATATAATATACATATATATAATATATATGTGTATATTTATATATAAATATATATATTTTATTTATTATATCTATATATATATCTATAAATATATATAGATATAAATTCATGGATTGAGATGAAGAGAGTTTAACAGGACACAAAAGAAAGGGGGGATAATAATAATAATAATAATAGTAATAGTAATAGTAATAATAATAATAATATACAAAGAAATTTATGCATAATACAATTACTCACCACCTTCTGACCAACGTCCACCCCAAACAACAGAAGCCCCCTAGCCAAATCCCTCCATTTTTATTGTCCAGCATGATGCCATGTGGTATGGGACACATCCCTCTGGCCCCCTAGGGCCAGCTGTCCTGGCTGTGTCCTATCCCAGCTCCTTGTGCAGCCCCAACCTCCTCGCTGTCAGGGCAGCGTGAGGAGCTGAAAAGGCCTTGGCTTAGCATAAGCACTGCTCAGCATCAACTGAAACATCAGCATGTTAGCCGCATTATTCTCATCCTAAACAAAGCACCATGCCAGTTACTCAGAAGAAAACTAATTCTATCCCAACTGAAACCAAGACATGCAAGGAACTTAAGAAGCCCTTTATTTGACTTCAAGTCCAGCGCACATATATTTACTAACACATTTGCCTGTATTAACAGGTAGTATCTAAAAATGTAACCATCAGATTGAGGATCCTTTGAGGATATTTGAAATTCTTTTATTTCCTTTTTGCTATTGGATTGTGTATTCCCTCTCTTTATTACAAGTCTAAACAGACATTGCCAGCCCCTGAACTATGCTGGCTTCCAGGCCTCTAGTCTCTGCAGGAATCTTTTTGAAAAATTCCATTAAACTATGTTAGTTCTTGTGTATATTTGGGCAGGGCTTAAGTTTCAGTAAATGGTAAGAGGTCAGAGAAAGGCTGGCTCTTACTGCACATTCTAAAATGTTTGGTTATTGGATATGTATGAATGCTGAGTGTAAGTTTGACCCTTGGTGACATTTAAAGTGAATTGCCATTAAAATACATATATAAGTACTCTGAAGATACCATATTAATATCTTTATACCTTCAGTAAAATACTAGGTAGACAATGTCAACATTTCACATTTAAGTATTTGAAAGGTCCTTTGTCTGAAAATGCCTCATGAAGAGATAAAAAAGACACTTTATCACTTCTAGGTTCTTTTCATGTAGCCCTGTACTTTGTGTTTTATAGAGCAATGTTTCTTTTCTAGCCATTTATTGCCTCAAGTAAAATTTTAGTTTTGCAGTGTGTACAAAGTATTTCCTTGTAGCACGACCCTTTAAGAACTGTAACCAGATTAGTTTTATGTTACAGGTTGGGAATAAAATGAGATTTCACAGAATCACAAAATGGCTGAGGTTGGAAGCGACCTCTGAAGGTCATCTGGTCCAAACCCCCTGCTCAAGCTTGGAGCAGGTGGTCCAGGACTACGTCCATATGGCTTCTGAGTATCTCCAAGAAAGGTGACTCCACAACCTCTCCGGGAAGCCTGTTCTGGTGCTTCGTCACCCACAAGTAAGCAAGTGCTTCTGGATGTTCACATGAACCTCTTGTGTCCCGGCTTGTGCCCATTGCCTCTTGTCCTGTCAAAGGTCAGCACTGAAAAGAACCTGGGTCTGTCCTCTTAGCACCTGTCCTTCAGCACTTTGTATATGTGGATAAGATCCTCCCTGAGCCTCCTTTTCTCCATGCTGAACAACTGCATCTCTCTCAGCCTTTCCTCACAAGAGAGCTGTCACAGTCCCTTCACCATTTTTGTGGCCCTACGTTGGACCTTTCCCCACTATGTCCATGTATCTCTTGTACTGGGAGGCCCAGAAGTGGACACAGAACTCCAGGTATGGCCTCACCATTGCAGAACAGAGAGAGGGGAAGGGTCACCTCTTTTGACCTGGTGTCAGTACAGTACTTTGTATGTCTCCTTGCCGAACTTCACGAGGTTCATGAGGTACAAATAAGCAGCTATACTGAGTACCTGTGAACTGAAAGGCCTTTCTACTCAGCTGACAGAATTTTGGTCTGTCACACTGGAGACATGCTGTCCAGTCTCACGGTCTCGCCTCTTAGAGTGTGCTGTTTACTTTATTTTTTTAAGTGAAAAAAACATTGTTACTTTCTAGGGAAGGAAAAAAAAAAAAAAAAAGAAAAGAAGAAGAAGAGGAGAGGAGAGGAGAGGAGAGGAGAGGAGAGGAGAGGAGAGGAGAGGAGAGGAGAGGAGAGGAGAGGAGAGGAGAGGAGAGGAGAGGAGAGGAGAGGAGAATAGGAAAGGAAAGGAAAGGAAAGGAAAGGAAAGGAAAGGAAAGGAAAGGAAAGGAAAGGAAAGGAAAGGAAAGGAAAGGAAAGGAAAGGAAAGGAAAGGAAAGGAAAGGAAAG